>NC_044552.1:38826068-39178885 GCF_007565055.1 Rhinopithecus roxellana | reverse complement strand
GCTTGATATAATTTCAATTTTCTTAAATTTATTGAGACTCGTTTTTTGTCCTGTCATGTGGTTTGTCTTGGAGAAAGTTCCATGCCCTGTTCAATAGAATGTATATTCTGCAGTTGTTGGATGAAATATTCTGTATATATCTGCTAAGTTCATTTGTTCCAAGGTATAGTTTAAATCCATTGTTTCTTCATTGACTTTCTGTCTTTATGACCTATCTACTGCTGTCAATGGAGTATTGAAGTCCCCCACTATTATTGTGTTGCTGTCTATCTCATTTCTTAGGTCTATTAGTAATTGTTTTATAAATTTGGGAGCTCCAGTGTTAGGTGCATATATGTTTAGGATTGTGATATTTTCCTGTTGGACAAGGCCTTTTATCATTATATAATGTCCCTCTTTGTCTTTTTTAACTGCTGTTGCTTTAAAGCTTCTTTTGTCTGATATAAGAATAGTGACTCCTGCTTGCTTTTGGTGTCCTTTTGCATAAAATGTCTTTTTCCACCCCTCTATCTTAAGTTTCTGTGAGTCCTTATGTGTTAGGTAGGTGAGTCTCTTGAAGGCAGCAGGTAATTGGTTGGTGAATATGTATCCATTCTATATTTCTGTATCTTCTAAGTGGAACATTTAGGCCATTTACATTCAATATTAGTATTGAGATGTGAGGTACCATTTTATTCATCGTGGTATTTGTTGCCTGTATACCTTAGTTTTTTGTTTTTGTTTTTTAAATTGTGTTTTTGTTTTATAGGTCCTGTGAGATTTATGCTTTAAAGTGGTTCTGTTTTGATGTGCTTCCAGGACTTGTTTGAAGATTTAGAGCTCCTTTTAGCAGCTCATGTAGTGGTGGCTTGGTAGTGGCGAATTCTCTCGGCATTTGTTTGTCTGAAAAAGACTGTATCTTTCTTTCATATATGAAGCTTAGTTTCACTGGATACAAAATTCTTGACAAAAATCATTTTGTTTGAGGAGAATGAAGATAGGGCCCCAATCCCTCCTAGCTGGTAGAGGTTTCTGCTTAGATACCTTCTGTTAATCTGATAGGTATTCCTTTATAGGTTACCTGGTGCTTTTTTCTCACAGGTCTTAAGATTCTTTCCTTCATCTTAAGATTCTATCCTTTAGATAACCTGATGTCAGTGTGCCTAGGCGATAATCTTTTTGCAATGAATTTTGCATGTGTTCCTTTTGTTTCTTCAATTTGGAAGTCTAGGTCTCTAGCAAGGTCAGGGAAGTTTTCCTCAGTTATTCCCCCAAGTATGTTTTCCAAACTTTTCGATTTCTCTTCTTCCTTAGGGACACCGATTATTCTTAGATTTGGTTGTTTAGCATAAGCCCAGACTGTTTGGAGCCTTTGTTCATATTTTCTAATTTTTTTTTGTCTTTGCTGGGGTTTGTTAATTAGAAGACCTTTTCTTCAAGCTCTGAATTTTTCTTCTACTTGTTCAGTTGTATTGCATTTCTATAAGTGTGTCCATTGTTTTCTGAAGTTTTGATTGTGTTTTATTCATACTGTTTCCCTGAATATTTCTTCCTTCACTTCGTGTAATATTTTTTGGATTTCCTTACATTGTGCCCACCTTTCTCTGGTGTCTCCCCTATTAGCTTAATAACTATCCTCCTGAATCCTTTTTCAGGTACATCAGGGATTTCTTCATGGTTTGGTTCCATTGCTGGTGAGCTAGTGTGTAATTTTTGTGGGGTGTTAAAGAACTTTCTTTTGTCATATTACCAGAGTTGGTTTTCTGGTTCTTTCTCATTTGGGTAGGCTCTATCAGAGGAAAAGTCTGGTGCTGAAGGCTGTTGTTCAGATTCTTTTGTCCCATAAGGTGTTCCCTTCATGTAGTACTCTCCCCTTTTTCCTGTGGATGTGGCTTCCTGGGAGCCAAGCTGTAGCGATTATCTCTTTTCCGGATCTAGCCACCCAGCAAGTCTACCAGGCTCTGGGCTGGTATTGCAGGTTGTCTGCAGAGTCCTGTCATGTGAACCATCTATGGGTCTCTCAGCCGTGTATACCAGCACAGTATTTGGGGTGTCTCCAGGGTCCTGCAGGAACAATTTGTTTCCTTCAGGGGATCTGTGGGTGGTCTCAGAGTTCCTAATTTATTACTGCAGTAGTTCTGGAGCAAACATTCATGATGTGAGCCTCCACACACTGCTCTGTCCATTCGAGTTGGAGTTGCAGTCTAGTCCTGCCTCCTCTCTGCCATGATCCATCCATTTTCTTGGACCTCAGATTCCTCATTTGTAAAATAAGACTTGAGGTCTTATTTTACAAGCATCTGGGTCCATAGGCTTATGTGATACAATACTGTGGGATACTTAGTACACAGAGTAAGTCTTCAGTGTTAGCTATTATTATCATGTGACATTAGAAACAATAGCTTAGAAATAATTTGTAATTGGATAGACCTGATATCTGGTCTCTCTGATTTAACTTTGAATGAAAGGTTCAACCACTTCTTTTGACTTAGTTTTGAGTTTTTAAAAAATATTTTTAAAAGAAGAGATCATAAGGCCCACCTTACGGGATTTTTGTTGATGTTTAAAGGAGTGTATAGTTAAAACAGTGCCCAGAAGAGTAAATACAAAATAAATGCTAGATTTCTCTTCGATTCCACTCCCTACTCTCTGCTTTTTAAAATAAAATCATCCATGCCCTGATCTTTTTCCAGAAGAGATTCACTTAATCCTGTGACAGTGCAGTTCAGACCTGACTGGAGTACCTCAAATGTAGTTTGATTGGTGCCTGGTAGATAATTTAAATTGACCTCCTCCAAGGTAGTTATATGTTATGTTAAGTGTGTATTTGTCTTCGTTTTTGTTCACAAATAACAGCAAGAGCCTTTTTACTTTCCAAATGATTTTAAAATTTAGATTGAATTTGTCCAAAGGAAGAAAAATATATTTAAATTTTTTTTTCTTTTTTTGAGGCAGGGTCTCACTCTCTTGCCCAGGCTGGAGTGCAGTGGCATGATCACAGGCTCACTGCAGTCTTGAACTCCTGAACTTAAGTGATTCTCCCACCTCAGGCTTGCCAGTAGCTGGGACTACAGGTGTGTGTCACCATGACCAGCTAACTTTTTAAAATTTTTGTAAAGATGGCATCTCTGTTGCCCATGCTGGTCCCGATCCTGGGCTCAAGCAGTCCTCCTGCCTCAGCCTCCAACATGCTAGGCGATTTTAGGTGTGAACCACTGCACCAGGACTTTAATATTTTTGTTAAGAAATTGTTGCTGTTAAAAACAATCATAATTCAGTCTCCTCTAACTAGTGTTACCAGCTGACATACCATTTTTTCTTTAAAATCTAAACAGCAAGTGTATTTAGTAAATATCTGATCTTTACTATGAAACTTAGAGCATATAACATAATAGAAGTATGACTGATGGATGTTTTCTCATGTTTATTCCTTCTTGAGGAACTGAAAAGCAGTAATGGTTTATGCATAAATATTTTCTAAACTGCCTGTGTGTTAATATATTATCTGACCTCTCAAATTATTCAGATCATATCTTTTTAATATGCCACTAAGAATGGAAGGAGAGCAGCTCAGGGAAGATAAGACAAAAGCTTTTCATGTTAATATTTTTTAAATTATGAATTACTTTAAAGATACAGTGAATTACTGAGAAATGCTCAGATTCCCACTTTCTCAATTTTTTATTTGATAAAAGAAAGGTGGATGGTGGCTTTCTATTTCCTCAGTGATACTCTCTATCTTTATAGTAATTTATAATTTCAAAAATGAGCAAGAAGCAGTTTGTCATTAGAATTTATTAATATCTTACTTTGACTCTTCTTACGGTTCTCTTTTATTTATAATACATGATTCTGGGATTTTTTTTGGTAGGGATATAAAAACTACCTTTGAAATTAAGTAACATTTTAACAACAAAAAGGGTTGATAATTTGAAAAAATATTTGAAGAAACTATTAAGCAAGTAGGAGTGCAATAGTATACTGATATGCAAGATGGTTAAAGATGGAATGTGAAAAGCACATTAGAAAGAACCATGTTTTATGATACAGTTTTTTATTAAAAGAAATGTATTACTAATCCTGTCCTGATGCTGAGAGTAGAGAGAAATAGCTCCTACGGATCCTAGATTAGAGGACATTGTATAAAGTTTATCACCTGTATCAAATATAGAATGTATATATAGTACCTCATCTTACGTAATTCTTTAAAATTGAGTCAGTGGAAGGGAGAGAAGATAAGTGGAAAGATGGATCAGTGGACAGAAGATGGGCAAAACGTTCTCTCTTTTTCTTTCTTTTAAATGTCTTTTGTGAAAACTGTCAGAAAAACTTGTGTTCTTTATAATGGTAATGGTTTGTCTTTATCAAATGGTGAATTTTTAGAATATATTAAAGTATCCCACAGTGTGATTATTGCAAGGAATTAATGAATTTATAAACAGTACTCAGAATATTGCATGTAAACTGAAAAATGCTTTGCTTTTATATATATATATATACACATACTATGTCTCTTATAGTGTGTAAATATTGTGATTAATAAAGTACAAATACATTTTAAAACACTGAATTTATAATAGTTTTGCTATCTGTATTCTAAATCAGCATTGCATAGTTATGTTTGAATATGTGATTTTTTCGTATTAAAGAAATTACCTTCTGACTTAAAATGGTAGGAAACACTGTTACTGCTTCAAAAACTATCCATAAGTCTCTTAAATATTGTTACTTAGGCTTCTCAGTCATAATCCCTGAAAGATGTGTTAGTTTCAGCCCTTTTTAGTTGTCAGTTAAGTATTGAGTTATGTTTGAGGTTGAGCTGGAATGGACTTGGCATCACATTGTGAAAGGTGAGTAGTAGAAGTAAGGTTTGGCAGATAAAAGATGTGAACTCAGAAACTACCTGATGGCTGCACTAGGATTCTCTTTAGAAGATAGTATCAGGTAAGTTCTCGTAAGAAGTGAGTGCATCAAGCCTTACAATTTCATAAAATACATGAATGGCTGTCATGTTAACCTGGAAACTTTAAAGGCAAATATAACAAGTAGCTGTTCTCAGCTATAGAAGTAAAATTTTAGGAAAGAAATGCGCAGCAGATCTCATTTTAAAAAAGTTACAAAATACACCAAGAACTAAGTGTGGTAAGTTGCTACAAGTAACTTTTAGGATAAATCTGTTACAGTTGGGAAGTTGCAGTTGTTTTTGGAAATTAATGAAATTGATTAATGGTCTTGTGCTTTTCAAAATTGTAGTGATACACACATTAAATTTACCATTTGCACTATTTTTAAGTGTAGAGTTCGTTGGCATTAAGTACCTTGACATTGTTAAATCATTACCACTATTTATCTCCAGGACTTTTTCATCTTCCTAAACTAAAATTCGGCACCCATTAAACAAAAACACCCATTAAACATCCTCCCAGTCCCTGGCAGCCAGCATTCTACTGTTTCTTTCTATGAGTTGAATTACACAAATTATATGAGGTCCCTCCTATAAGTAGAATCATGTAATATTCATCCTTTGGTGACTGGTTTATTTCACTAAACAATCTTCATGGTTCATCCGTATTGTAGTGTGTTTCAGAATTTCCTTTCTTTTTAAGGCTAAATGCCTTATGGATATACAACATTTTGTTTATCCATTTATCTGGTGAGGGACAGTTGGATTTGTTGACTTTTTGGCTATCGTGAAAAATTTGTAATTTATATAACAATCTTATATAAATTGCTTAATTTGAAATGAGCTATCTCAGTTAATTACTACTACTTTAAAAAAACAAATCATCTATATCTGGTTACAGTGAAGTGCGGTTTTCCCCCTTATTTTTGTTAGCCGTTTTTAATTGTGTATTTTTTATGGACATTACAGATGTTAATGGCAATTACTCAACCATTTTAGGAAGCTAAAAATTTTAGGAATGTTTGACCACTCTGTTGTCATAGAACATGTTACAGTTTTAACTGGGAGAAATAAAGTTGATAAGGCATAAAGTATTTTTAATAATTTGCCCATATATTTTATCCCACGGTTACCACTCAAGGTAAAGCCATTAGGAGTTCTGTAGTTGGTTTCCTCTTATCCACAATAGACCTTTTATAACCAGTTCGTGTTATAAGGGGATTAATTAATAATATTCCTTCATTCTCGCATGCTCTGACTATATTGAAAAGACATAGAAGATAGACAAGTCATGATCAGTGTTTCAATCTTTTTTTTCTTTTTCTGTTTTTAACTGATAAGCTGATTGGAAAATGTGGTTCTGTATCTATACCTAAACGTTTTTTTTGTTGTTTTTTGGTTTTGTTTTGTTTTTGAGATTTTGCAGTGGCACGATCTTGGCTCACTACAACCTCCGCTTCCTGGGTTCAAGCAGTTCTTCTGTGTCAGCCCCCTGAGTAGCTGGGATTACAGGCCTGGCTAATTTTTTTTGTATTAGTAGAGACAAGGTTTCACCATGTTGTCCAGGTTGTTCTCGAACTCCTAATCTCAAGTGATCCACCCACCTCGGCCACCCAAAATGATGGGATTATAAGTGTGAGCCACGACACTCGGCCTATACCTAAAAGTTTTTGCTCACATTCTTGATGTACCCTCATTTAGTTCTTGGGCACTATTTTTGATTGAGGAAAAATTTGGCTTCCTGTCATAGACATACTTATTTTTGCAGTAGAAGAGATGGTGAGACATGATTAGATTCTGGATGTATTTAAAAGAGTCAAGATAATTTGCCAAGAGATTGGATGTGGGGATTGAAAATAAAGCTGGAGTTAAAATGATTCAAAAGTTGTTGTTCTTGTCAACTAAATAGATAGAAATGATCATCAGCTATCATGGAGTGCAAGTAGAGCAGGTGTGTTAGGAATTGAGTTTTGGTTATGTTAAGTTTGAGGTATCTGTTAGATAACCAAGTTGAAATATTAACTAGGCTATTGGGTGTGAGTCTGGAGAGATTTCTGGACCAGAGATAACAGCTCTTTCAATATGATAGCTTTTGTAGTTGTCTTTGTATAAATACATTGTATTAGACCATTTTTACATCACTATAAAGAAATACATGAACTCGGTAATTTATGAAGAAAAGAAGTTTAATTGGCTCATGGTTCTGCAGGCTGTACAGGCAGTGTGGTGGCAACATCTGTGTGGCTTCTTATGATGCCTCAGAAAGCTTGTAATCGTGGTGGAAGGCAAAGGGTGAGCTGGCATCTCACATGGCAGGAGCAGGGGCAAGTGAGAAAGAGGGGAGTGCTACACATTTAAAAAAAATCAGATCTTGGCAGAACTCACTATCAGGAGGACAGCACGAAGCCACTTGTGAGAGATCTGCCTCTATGACCCAAACACTTCCTGCCAGGGCCGACCTCCAACATTAGGGATTGCATATCAGCATGAGACTTGTAGGGGATACATATCCAAACTATATCATACATGCACACAAACATACACATAACCTCTACTTAAATGGTTTCTGTCATTGTTTGCATTAAATATGTACATTTTACATTGTTCCTAAATATTTTCTACAGTGTAATGCTTACTGGTCATATGGTATTTTATTTTGCAGAGGTCATAATTTGGTTTAATTAATCCCATTTTGGGTCAAAAGATTTTAGATATTTGAAGACTTTTTAAACTTTTAAATAATAAAAGTAATTAACACTAAGAAACGTAAGTATCTTAATTGAGAATTAAATAAAAATTTTAATTAGGTAACAGTTTTTTCATTGTACTTGGGATCTGGAGTTTTACTTTTCATGAATTACTTTAACTTTTTTCAGAAATATTATCCAAATGTATTTTTTTGAAATATGCTAGTTGTAAAAAATTCTATGTTATATCTTCTCTATCAATTAAATGATTTTTGTGTTGCTTAAAGGTCACAATTAGCACTTTTTGTGTTTATTGTCTTATTCACGAATAATTTGCAATGCTCCTAAATATGTCTGCTTGTTGCTCACAGTCCAGTGTTTTTTAAATGATTGTTCTGTCATTTTCTATAATCTGTAATGAACAAGTCATAGACTTCTTAATGTACTCTGTGTAATTCTTGCTTATAAATTGTAGTGCTTTGAGGAAATCATTAATTCTTTTGAGATGACATTTAAAATGAAATAAACATTTAGTTGTTTGAAAAAGTAACAGCTGTGACTTTGTAAGCTACTGTTAGTGGCTTTGGAAGCTAGTTAGTTAGCTAGTTGTCATAATGAGGTCATTTTCCAAAAGAAGATGAAGTCATTTGCCATTTTGTTTTAGTCATAGTGGGCTTTTTCTTTGCCCAAATATTTTTGGATTGCACATTCCCACCCACTTGTTTTCATAGTTGCTAATGCTTTTGTGGAATAGGATAATGATGGAATTTTGAAAGGCAACAGTTTATACTTAACATGTTCATTAAAGGATTTTTGTTATATACCATAGTTGGAAAAAGACCTGTGTAGACTTGAATATCATTAAAGTGTATTTTCTTTTTTTTTAATTATACTTTTGATTCTGGGATACATGTGCAGAACATGCAGGTTTGTTACTTAGGTATAAATGTGCCATGGTAGTTTGCTGCACCCATGAACTCGTCATCGACATTAGGTATTTCTTCTAATGCTATCCATCCCTTAGCCCCCCAGCACCCCCCACAGGCCCCAGTGTGTGATGTTCCCCTCCCTGTGTCCATGTGTTCTCATTGTTCAACTTCCACTTACGAATGAGAACATGCAGTGTTTGGTTTTCTGTTCCTGTGTTAGTTTGCTGAGAATGATGGTTTCCAGCTTCATCCATGTCCCTGCAAAGGACCTAAACTCATCCTTTTTTATGAGTGCATAGTATTTCATGCTGTATAAATTGTAGTGCTTTAAGGAAATCATTAATTCTTTTGAAATGACATTTAAAATGAAATAAACATTTAGTTGTTTGAAAAAGTAACAGCTGTGACTTTGTAAGCTACTGTTAGTGGCCTTGGAAGCTAGTTAATTAGCTAGTTGTTATAAGGAGGTCATTTTCCTTATGTGCCACATTTTCTTTATCTAGTCTATCACTTCTAATGGGAGATCCAAGTCATGTTTGGAATTGTGTGTGTCTAAATCCCTACACAGAGAATATGGAGTTCTACCAAAAATTGTATTCTTCTGAGTTTCTATAGGGTAATGCTTTACTCAGAGTCATGTAATAATTCCCGCCTACTTGAATGCCTGCCTGTTGCTTCACCATATGTCTACAGTTTTGGAGGGTCTGTGGCCCTCCAGATCCATTTGTGGTAGAAAGTTTATGGATAGAGATGAGGATTGTATCCATCCCACTGACTGTCATCGATTTTCACTGGTACAAAAAAAAATTCTCTTTTCTTCTGGGATATGTTCCATATAAACCTGTATGTTTATTGTAGCCTGAGGATTCCATACACGTTAGAAGTGCTAATTCTAGATAATTCTAATCTGAACCTCCTTTTCTTTGTAAAGGAAAAATAATTGTCATATTGTTATGCAGTAACATAAAAATAGCTATGTATATAATTTGGACACTTCTAATAGAGAAAAGTGTTTCTATGAAGTATTGGAGTTTATCTTAAACTAATAATAATTTGACATTAGTGGAATAAAATGGAGAGTCCCAAAATGAATTCAGTTGCATTTAAGAATTTAGTATAAGCATCACAAAGCTAGAATAAGTGATTATTAATAATGTTACATTAGATTAAATGATTTAATATAATGAGTTTACATTGGATAAAGAGTTTTATGTAATATAAATATAAAATCATAAGAAAAGCTTATAGAAAATTGAAATGTGTTTTATCTTTGGAAGTATTGTAATTAAAAAGTAGTTTCTGATGACCAAGGTACTAAGTAGTATATAGTTAAGTATCTCATATCAGTTATCTATTGCTACGGTAATGCAATATCACAAAGCAGTTCAGTCTCTGTGGCATGCAACAGTTAAGTCCTTATTGGTCATGTGTCTATGATGGTCGGCTAGGCAGTTCTGCTGATTTTGGATGGCCTTAATTGGAGTAACTGGTTGACCCGGTTTTACTCTCTCATCATGTAGCAGATATGTTCTCCTGATAATGGGAGAGACGTAATAAAGACCAAAAAATGCAGTACATTTTAAAGCCTAATCTTGTAGCTGGTGTGCCATCACTTTAATCTGTTGGCCAGAGTAAATTGGAAAATCAGCTAAGGTTCAATGAGTGGGAAATATATGCTGACCCCTTAAATGAAAAGAATTGCAAAAATTGCAAAACCACATGGAAAAAGATACAAATACGGGGAGGGGTGAAGAATTGGGGCCATTATTGTAATCTGTCTCACAGACCCTAAAGCAACAAAAGCAAATGAACAATAACTTTTTTAGTGCAGAACTTTTTTCTTTATGTAGTATTTGATTATATTGTATAAGATTTTATAGGAGAGGTTTCTATTTTCATGTTATAATTTTGAAAAGCTGTGTAGTTTTTTACATTAATTTTGAAATGTTAAATGTTACTAATATATGAACTCCATTTAGTTGCACTATATTATTCTATTTATATGTCTGCAGAGTGTGCTTATTCAAACACAGTTTTTAGTAAACTTTTAGTCTTTTGTGTTTATGTTTGTTGACATTTTTGGTAAAATAAACAGTAATGCACTAATTATTCTTATAGCAGAATCTTTTAGTGCATTGTTAGCATGAATTCTGTGACTGGAATCATTTTATGAAAAGCTGTTTCTGGGGGAAATAATATACATATTTGACAGGTATGTATTTTCTTATGGTACATTAGAAAAAATAGTCTCTGGAAGGGAATAGAAAAAAGATAATACTGGTTGTTCTTCATAAGGGAACTAGATAGTTAGTAGATAGTAGTAGGAGGGAGACTTTTCAGTGTGTATTTCTTTTTTAATTTTTTAACCTATTGAATATTGAGCTACATAAATGTATTATTCAGTCACAAAGTAATATTTTAAAAACTTTTTTATTTTTAGATAATTTATGTCGTTCTAAAAAGTTGCAACAATAGAATGAAGAATTTATGTATTCTTTTCACCCAACTTCCCCTAATATTAACAACTTACCTAACCAAAGTATAAATATGAGAACTAGGAAATGCTATGTTTTATCATACTATTAACTAAATTACAGGCCTTATTTAAATTTCACCAGTTTTTCCCCCAGTGGAATTTTCCTGTTCCAGGAATCAGTCTGTCATTTCACATTGCGTTTAAATATTCTATCTTCTTAGTCTCTTCGAATCTGTGACAGTTCTTCATTCTTTTCCTGTCTTTCAAGATGTGACA
This sequence comes from Rhinopithecus roxellana, assembly GCF_007565055.1. Classification (NCBI taxonomy): domain Eukaryota; kingdom Metazoa; phylum Chordata; class Mammalia; order Primates; family Cercopithecidae; genus Rhinopithecus; species Rhinopithecus roxellana. The sequence goes on along the minus strand of NC_044552.1, from coordinate 39,167,635 downwards.
CTTTAGATGAGTACTGACACTTATTTTACACAATGTGTAATAGATAATTTTAAAAGAACACCTATTTTAAGAGCAAATTTAGAAATATGTCATAGTGATTTTTTTCTTTTTCTAAAAAAATGGTAAAGTAAAACATGCATCTCAAAAATAACACAGATTATAAGAATATTATAGATCAGTGAATATTCAAAAACTGAACATAGTCATGAAACAAGTAAGCAGACCAAGAAACAGAAGAATGCCTTCATCTTAGAACCCTCCCTCATGCTCCCAGTCACCAAGCCCGCTACTTTTTCATCTCTCAATTTATTTTGTGATGTTAATATTAGTGTGATATAAAAATCAGAAATTGCAAGAAAATAAAGCTGTACACTAGTACCACTTATGAATATAGGTACAAAAATTCTCAACAAAATAATAGCAGCATATAAAAAATATATACCAAGTTTCAGGGAGATTTATCTCAGGAATGCAAAGTTGGTTCAGCATCCAAAAATCAATTAATGTAATATGCCTCATTAATAGAAACAGACAAAAACCAAAGCATCATCTCAATAGATACATACAAAAATTAATATTTGACAATGTCCAACGCCTTTTCTTTCTTTTTTTGAAACAGTTTTGCTCTGTCACCCAGGCTAGGGTGCATGATTGGCTCACTGCAGTCTCGACATCCTGAACTCAGGTCATCCTCCCATGTCAGCCCCCAAAGTAGCGGGGAATACAGGCATGCACCACCACACCTGGCAAATTTTTAAAACATTTTTAATAGAGACGGGGTTTCACCGTGTTGTCCAGACTGGTCTCAAACTCCTGGGCTCAAGCTATCCACCTGCCTTTGCCTCCCAGAGTGCTGAAATTACAGGCGTGAGCTCCTGTGCCCAGCTAATCAATTGATTTTTGATAAAGGTTCTGAAATAATTCAAAAGGGAAAGAATAACTATTTCAAGAAATGGTGCTGGGACAACATGAAATAATTTGGACCTCTTCTTCATGCCGTACATAGATATTAAAGTGGATCATAGATCTAAATATAAGAGCTCAAACTATAAAATGTTTAGAAATACAGGAGTAAATGTTCATGACCTTCAGTTTGGCAAAACACACTTAGATATAACACAGTGGCCTTGAGTTTGGCAAAGGGTTTTTAGATATAACAAGCTACCAAAGGAAAAAAGGTAAATTGGACATCATCGTAATTACAAGTTTTTGTATTTTAAGGACACTTTCAAGACAGTGAAAGCACAGTTCACTCAATGGGAGAAAATTTTTGAAAATCATAAATTTGCAAGTTACTTGTATCTGTAAAGAACCTTTTACAAGTCAACAATTAAAAGATATTGCAAATAAAAAATGGGCAAAGGATCTGAATAGACTTTTCTGCAAAGAAGATTTACAAATGGCCAAATAAACACGTGAAAAGATGCTCAATATCACTAGCTATTGGCAAATCAAAACAACAATGATGACTACTTCACACCCACTAGGATAGCTATCGTCAGATAAATATGATAATGTGGAGAGATTGAAACCTTCTTAGGATGTTGATGGGAATGTGATACAGTGTGGCTACTTTGGAAAACATTTTTAGCAGTTTTTCTAAAGGTTAAATGAATACAGATTTACCACATGATTGAGCAGTTTCACTACTGGTGAAGCAGAATGAAGAGAAATGAAAAGTCCACACAAAATTTGTACATGATGTTTGTAGCAGCATTATTTCTAATAGTCAAAAAATAAAAATGATCCAAATATTTGTTATCTGATGAATGGATAGCAGATGTGGAGGAGTCATACAATTAAATATTGTTATTTGATAATAAAAAGGAATTACTGATATACAAGGGATCTTCTAAAAGTTTGTGGAAAATGTGAATTATGAAATACTATGCCTGGGTTTCACGGTTTTTTTAAACAACAAAATAAACTCTTGTTATAACATGTATGACAGGATCTAGTTTGAGTTACTAAGATAGATAAGACATCCCTTTGAAAAGAGCAACATGAATTCTGCCCAAATTAAAGCAAGAACTAACATCAAATTTATGGTGAAGCTTGGGTGGTAGAATGGTGAAATCATTGATGCTTCACAAAAAGTGTATGAGGACAATGCCCCAAGATATCAGCAGTTAACAAATGAATGTCCCATTTCGTGAAGGGATGAGGTGACGTTGTGAAGCCCACAGCAGTGGACCATCTACATCAATTTTCAAGGAAAAAATTTATCTTGTTTGTAGCCTTATCGAAGAGGATTGACAATAGCAGAAACTGGCCAATACCATAGATATCTCAGTTGTTTCACCTTATACAATTTTGACTGAAAAATTAAAGTTGAACAAACTTTCCACCCGATGGGTGCCAAGTCTGCTGCACCCAGATCAGCTGCAGACAAGAGCAGAGCTTTCAGTGGAAATTTCAAACAAATGGGCTCAAGATCTCAAAGCATTTTTTCAAAGAATTGTAACAGGAGTTGAAATATGTATTTACTAGTATGATCCTAAAGACGAAGAACAATCAAAACCATGGCTACCAAGAGGTGAAAGTGGTCCAGGCAAAGCAAAAGCAGACTGGTCAAGAGCAAAAGTCATGGCAACAGTTTTTTTGGGGATGCTTGAGGCATTTTGCTTGTTGACTTTCTGGAGGGCCAAAGAATGATAACATCTGCTTATTATTAGAGTGTTTTGAGAAAGTCAGCCAAAGCTTTAGCAGGAAAAAAAAGCCTGATAAAGCTAGAATCCTTCTCCACCAGGACAGTACTCCTGCTCATTCCTCTAATCAAGGGCAATTTTGTGAGAGTTTCCATGAGATACCATTAGACATCCACTTTAGAGTCCTGATTCAGCTCCTTTTGACTTCTTTTTCTTTACTAATCTTAAACTATCTTTAAAGTTCAATGTACTAGTTCGTTTTCACGCTGTTGATAAAGACATATCCGAGACTGGGCAATTTACAAAAGACAGAGATTTAATTGGAGTTACAGTTCCCTATGGCTGGGGAAGTCTCACAATTATGGCAGCAGGCAAAGAGAGAATGAGAGCCAAGTCAAACGGGTTTCCTTTATCAAACCATCAGATCTTGCGATGCTTACTATCACAAGAACAGCATGGGAAAAACCTGCCCCCATGATTCAGTCACCTCCCCCTGGTCCCTCCCACAACACGTGGGAATTCAAGATGAGGTTTGGGTGGGGACATAGCCAAACCATGTAATTTCATCCCTAGCCCCTCCCAAATCTCATATCCTCACATTTCAAAACTAAACATGCCTTCCCAAAGTCTCCCACAGTCTTAACTCATTTCAGCCTTAACTCAAAAGTCCATGGTCCCAAGTCTCATCTGAGACAAGGCAAGTCCTTTCTGCCTGTGAGCCTGTAAAATCAAAAGCAAGTTTGTTACTTCCTAGATACAATGGGGGTACATCAATGGGTAAATGCAGCCATTCCAAATCTGAGAAATTGACCAAAACATAGGGGCTACAGGCCCCGTGCAAGTCTCAAATCCAGTGGGGCAGTCAAATCTTAATGCTTCAACATGATTTCCTTTTACCCCATGTCTCACATTGAGGTCACAATGATGCAAGAGGTGGGTTCCCATGGTCTTGGGCAGCTTCTCCCCTCTGTTAGCAGGGCACGACCGCCCTCCCAGCTGCTTTCATGGGGTGAAATTTAGTGTCTGCAGGTTTTCCAGATGGACAGTTCAAGGTGTCTGTGGATCTGTCATACTGGGGTTTGGAGGATGATGGCCCTCTTCTGACAGCTCCACCAGGGAGTGCCCCAGTAGCTACCCTGTATGGAGGCTCCAACCACACATTTCCCTTTCACATTGCCCTAGCAAAGGTTCTCTATGAGGGCCCTGCCCCTAAAGCAAACTTATGTCTGGGTATCCAGGCATTACCATGCATCCTCTGAAATCTGGGTGGAGGCTCACAGACTTCAATTCTTGACTTCTTTGCACCCATAGGCTCAACGCCACGTGTAAGCTGCCAAGACTTGGGGCTTCCACCCTCTAAAGCCACAGCCTGACCTGTACCTTGGCCTCTTTTAGTCATGTCTGGAGCACCTGGCACGTAGGACACCAAGTCCCTAGACTACACACACCACGGGGACACTAGGCTCAGCCCAGAAAACCATTTTTTCCTCCTAGGCCTCTGGAACTTTAATGGGAGGGGCTTCTGTGAAGACCTCTGACATTCCCTGGAGACATTTTCTTCATTGTCTTGGGGATTAACATTCAGCTCCTTGTTACTTATGCAAATTTCTGCAGCTGGCTTGAATTTCTCCCTGAAAAATGGGATTTTCTTTTCAATCGCATTGTCAGGCTGCACATTTTCCAAACTTTTACGCTCTATTTCCCTTTTAAAACAGAATGCCTTTAACAGCACCCCGGTCACCTCTTGAATGCTTTGCTGCTTAGAAATATCTTCTGTCAGATACCCTAAATCATCTCAAGTTCAAGTTCAAAGTTCCACAAAGTTCTGGGGCAGGGGCAAAATGCCACCAATCTCTTTGCTGAAACATAAGAGTCACCTTTGCTTCAGTTTCCATAAAGTGCCCCATCTCCATCTGAGACCACTTGAGCCTGGAGTTCATTATCCATATCATTATCAGCATTTTGGCCAAAGTGATTCAACAAGTCTCTAGGGAGTTCCAAGCTTTCCCGCATTTTCCTGTCTTTCTGAGCCCTCCAAATTGTTCCAACCTCTGCCCGTTACTTAATTCCAAAGTCGCTTTCACATTTTCAGTTATCTTTTCAGCAGCGCCCCACTCTACTGGTACCGGTTTAGTGTATTAGTCTGTTTTCACACTGCTGATAAGGACATACTCGAGACTGGGCAATTTACAAAAGAAAGAGGTTGAATTAGACTTACAGTTCCTCGTGGCTGGGGAAACCTCACAATTATGGCGGAAGGCAAGGAGGAGCAAGTTCTGTGTTACATGGATGGCTGCAGGCAAAGAGAGAATGAGAGCTAAGCAAAACAGGTTTTTCCTTATCAAACCATCAGATCTCTTGAGACTTATTTACTACCACAAGAACAGCATGGGAAAGGCTTCCCCTCATGATTCAGTCACCTCCCACTGGGTGCCTCCCACAACCCCTGGGAATTCAAGATGAGATTTGGGTGGGGACACAGCTGAACCATATCAGTCAACCACTTTTTTTTTTTTTAAATATAGTTAATAATGTATAAAAAAACACTGCACTGACATGGCTAAATTCCCAGGACTCTCAGTTCTTTAGGGATAGAGTAATAAATGGCTGGTATCATTATTCACAAGTGTCTTGACCTTGCTGGAGCTTATGTTAAAGTTTATATTTTTTTATTTTTATCTTTTAATTACATTTTCCATTAACTTGTTGAAGTCCCTTCATATGAACTTGAAAACATTATATTGAAGAAGCCAGTCATAAAATATCACAATATTACATGATTTCACTTATTTGTAATATCTAGAATAGGCAAATCTATAGAAACAAGATAGATTCGTGGTTGCCTAGGGCTGGGAGCAGGGAGGGAGTAAGGTCAGGATAGAGGAATTACTGCTAAAGGACAGGGTTTGTTTTTGGAGTGATGAAAATGTTCTGAAATTAGATTGTGTTGATGGTTGCACAACTATGAATATAATAAAAAGTATTGAATGGTATAATTTCAGTGGATGGATTTTACGGTATGTGAGTTATATCTCAATAAAATTGTTAAGAAATGATCAATAACCCTTGCCCGTTAAACATCTGTGTCATTTGGGAGGCAAATGTAAAAAGCAAATGATTAAATTGATAACGTTATAAGTGCAATAGCTTAAAGACACTGTGAAGCTTGATGGTTGACTAGTTGTTTACCTGTCAGACCGTGAAGGGGTATCTGTATTGGAAATTGTCTTTCCTAACTATTCAAATGTCGGTTGAGGGGATGATACTTTCAAAGATTTACAAATGATTCTGTTTAAATAGAAATAAAGTGTGTGCCTAATACTCAGAGCTTAGTAGACTCTCAAATTGTAGTTGTCATGGTGAGACAACAATACTAATAATTTTGATGATTAAAATGGTGTATACAGTCTGAGGAAGTAATTGTTTCTTTAGCATTTTCTAAAATATGTTCTAGATAAAGCTTTCCTTCAGATGCTTCTTGATCAAATGGTGTTAAAGTTAAACAAATGAGGAATATGGTATTATTCGTACTTAACACTGTGTGCACCATATTAAAGGCTCCAGATAGTCCTACAGTAAGGAAACGATTTAATTTTGTTCAACTCAGGTTTTCCCAAATTTAGTTCATCCGGTATCCATTTGATTTGATGATACCTGTTACCATGTTTTGCAGTTATCCTTCTCTGAAACATTTTAGTATATGCTGCTCAGATTTCTTTTCACTAGCTGTGGTGATCGGAGTATAATATACCCAAACTTTACTTATTTGGCTTTCTGGATGATTGACTTTCCAGAACAATACCTTCAGTTATAATGTTCATGTCTCTCTTTCATAAAGCTCTGCATGACACCCATCTTTTTGAAGACAGGAAAAAAGTTACATTTTCCTGATGAATTGTTGTGCTTCGTTTAATTTGGTTAAACAATAGGAACCTTATAACCAATATATTCATTAACTATTTAATAATTTTGACTAGGATGAAGTTCAGAGTAAAAATCCATATTCAATTTGTCAGGTTATCCGAAATAAGTTTCTTTCAGAAACATCACACATTCTTCTTAGTTATCTAACATTTTAATTTTGTTGAATAGTTATGGTTTTCGTTTTCTATGTGCCTCTGCTGTAGTTTACCATAGGCCCTTTTTGCAAGTAGGTATACTGCACACTTGTATAATTGCTTACAATGAGAATAAAAATTTGTGTCAGTTGACGTATATAAGAATGTCATGATTTTATGTTTTGGAGATTGTATTTTAAATGACCTCCAATTTACCCAAATCGTTCATTAAAAAAATACTTTAAGGGGTTTCTGTTGTGCTTTTATGTCTTTTGTTGTTGTTTTTACTCTATTTAGGCAGATCTGTAAATCATGTATTTAGATACCAAACAGTGGAAAAATATTTGACATTCAAGTTTGATGGCATTTTTACATTTTGTAGGATTTGCCATTAATTTCAGTGTTCCACACACACCCCATTTTATTTCTAAAAGTGTGAATTGTAGTTACAAGATATAAATTATTTCAGTCTCTAAGTCTGTCATGTGTCATAGCAGCAGGACTATGATTGCATATATGTATTCCAGATAAAGGAAAGAACTAATTTTTTCCAGTGATGTGTTTATCTTAATGATTTCATTTGTTTTTGATTGTAAGTTTGAATATGAAGACCTTTGATTCTATGGAAAGAGATCTAATTTTATATTGTTATATGCTGTTGATGTTTCAACCTTAATGTCAATGAGAATAATCCACCTGTAACTCTTTTTACTACTGTTGCATAGCAAATAATGTGTAGGTCAGTGGCAACAATTATTTGTATGTGAGTTGGCAGCTCTGCCTCGCATTGCAGTTGTTTGGGTAGGCTGGCTTGGCGCTATTCCATGTGACTTTCATCTTTATTTTTGGATCGGGGGCAACCTAGGTCACGCTTTTTTTCTTTTTCTTTTGGTGATGGTGGTGTCTCCAGAGGGCCTCTTAAGGCCTTATAAAGTCTAGGATTTTAACTGGCACGTTTTGTTGCTACTGCCTATTTATCATGGGCCAATTTAAAGTCGAGAGGCAGAGAAGTAACTCTGCCAAGTGGAGGTCATTGCAATATATTGGATGTAGTTGGTGCATATTGTGATCTATTGCAGTGTGAGAGTTCAAAGGAGATAGGTATTAGGCACTGAAGAATAACACTAAGAAATTGAATATTAGCTAAGTTTTTAAAATAATTTCTTAATATCTCAACTATTTTCAAATGTATTTTTAAATTCAATAACTTTCAGTTTACTGCCCTGGCAGACAACAAACAATGTTAGGATCATTTTAAAGCTTGCAACAAAAACATTTTAAAGCTTGCAATAAAAACATTGCACTTGCATGCATCTGCAAGAATGTATGCATATTTTTATGTGGGAGAGAGAATTAAATATTTTCCTTTTTACTCTATAAAAGGAATAGATTGAAGAAGTAAGGGATTTTAGATGTCCTTGTTAATTCCTTAGTAAGGTCGTGAATTTTAGGTCTTAAAATGCATATTCTCCAAACCTGTTATATAAATTAAAATCGGAGATACGTGTGGCACAGTCAGCCTTTTCAATAATACAGGTTAAGTATCTCATATCCAAAATACTTGGGACCAGAAGTATTTTGGATTTTGCATTTTTAAAAATATTTTAGAATATTTGTGTACATAATGAGACTCATCTTGAGGATTGGACCCAACTCTCAACATGAAATTCATTTATGTTTCATATATACCTTACACATATAGGTTGAAGGTAATTTTATGCCATAATTTTCATAATTTTGTTCACTGAACAGTTTTGACTGTGTGTAAACTGTAACCTGTCACATGAGGTCAGTTGTGGATTTTTCCACTTGTAGAGATCATGTTGGTGCTCAAAAAGTTTTGGATTTTGGAGCATTCTGGATTTTCAGGTTAGGAATGCTTAAGCTGTACTCATTTATTGAATATGCCAACATAATTTGTAAAGAAGATGTTCCTTAATGGCTACTTCTGTAAATATGTGACAAAATATTTTTCATTTTATGCTTCAGAGTTTTTATATATAACTGAATATAGTGTCTCTGAGTATAAGGCAGATTTTTATTTATCAGATGAGAAGATTTTTAAAAGTTATTTACTTAGTTGAATGTGAAAATTATTAGGGATGTAGACGTCATCAAATGTCTACTCATAACATTTAGTAATTTAATATACATTCAAATCATATAAATAATATTAATTTATATATGCTATTTTTCTATTTAAATTTTTTGAGTCTTTTCATATTGTTACATGCCTTTGACTTAAGTGTCTTCATCAATCCTAGAAATATTTTTTAAAATATCAGCTGAGTTTTCCAGGGTAGATGATTTTTATTTCTTGGTTGTTTGAGGTAAAGCATCACTTCGATGAAATCATTAGAAATTTTTACCAAGTCCTAAGCACTCATTATTTATGATGTCCACATTGTAAGTATTTTATAAATTTCTTTTTAAGTTTTAATTTTTTTATTTTTATTTTTACAGTAACATATAGCATTTGGAATTGTAGAGTAATTCTCCCAGGAATAACTACTAAACCCATATTGAATTTCCTTGTGGCTTTTCTCTTTCTTAAAAAATATTGTCAGGTTACATTTACAAGTTTTCAGGCTATAACTGTCAGCTTCCAACTGATTGAGGTCAATTCAGGCTAGTGTATTTTTCTCAAATGTTACTTTTTGATTAAAAATACAAAATCGTGGTGGTACTGCGTAATATGAGAACCTTTGTTAGGATTCTAATGTGAGGCAACTCTTTCTGAACAATAATTCTGTGAAAGGTGACTTATATTCGCGCAAAAGATATGAACGAGTTTCTTTTTGATCACTTTTTGGTAGATACATTTTGATATATTTTATCTTCTCAAATATTTATTTTATTGTTATAGTGTGATTTTTTAACTACTTTAAGGAGATTAATTGGTCAAACATAACATTCTTGCATGCATAATATATTCAGTACCTCTATCCAAATGGTATAATTTTTGTTGGAATGCTGCAGGAAACACATTGATTTTACATGATTTTTTTTTCTTGGCCATGTAATACTGTTAGTACTTTTTCTGCCGATTTATTTCTAAAGGTAAAAGTAAAAACCCTACTTTGGTGTGCCTTATGTATTTAAGGATTTTTCAAAAGTACTAGATTTTAACCTTAATGTATTTAAATGTATCATCAATGTTGCTCAATGTGCAGTCTTTTCTTGGCTTAGCTCAAGGTTGTGATTGCCAGGATGTATATCCCAGGAAGTGTGAAGGTTAAAAAACTTTTGAAAGTTATTTTAAGGCCTAGCTGGACTAGAATCATGCTTAATATCATTAGCCAAAACAATTGGTAGTTGATTCTGTTTGACAGGACAAAGTTCAGTTAAACATTCTCCATCTGTAAACAACTTAGAAAAGCTAACAATGAAATATACAAGCTTTCTTTTGTGATATAACGATGTAGAATTGAAAGTATGTAGAAAGGACATAAGGTCTTACCTAAGAAAAATTTTCATTTATGTTTAGTATGGTTTTATTAAAATTGAAGATCATTTAAAATATACTGATAATATTAGGTGTCCTGTTGTGAGGTCTTTTCTGTTGTATGTATTTTATTCATTTCCAAAAATATTGCTTTAATCTCAATAATTAAGATTTTCTTGAGGAAATGCACTGGTTTTGAAATAATTGTGTGTGTATGAAGGAAAATCCATTGTAACTAGAGCTGTTGATTTCTCACTCCAGTAATTCACAGGGGAAATTTCCATTCAAATTAATCTCATTATAATGACTTTTTTCCTTTAATAGATGTTTATCTTTTTTATATTTATTCTGATATGTTTTGCCTTCTCTCACTTAAAAATAGTTTCTCTTTTTTTTAAACTAGTTCTGTTTTCTAAATTTTGCTTGTCTCCCTCCTTGTCTTCATTTGTCTCTTTCCTCTCCTTCCTTCCTCTCTTCTTTCTTTTCTCTTTCTTTCCCTCCCTTCCTTTCTTGGTAGCAAATATTATAAGAATTAGGCTCATATTAGACTTGTTGTAATGAAAACATAACAAATAGTGACTTAAGTAAGTGGTGTTTTATTTACTTTATCCTGCCTCACAAAAGAACTGCAGCGCTAGACAGTTTAGGGTTGGTATAGCTGATGAACTATTTTGCTTTGTTTTATTAAGTTAAACAACAGGAACCTTATAACCAATGTTCATTAAATCTTATTAATGACTACAGGCGGGCACCACCATGCCTGGATAATTTTTATAATTTTAGTAGAGACACTGTTTCACCATGTTGGCCAGGCTGGTCTTGAACTCCTGATCTCAAGTGATCCGCATTCCTCAGCCTCCCAAAGTGCTAGGATTACAGGCATGAGTCACTGCACCCAGGCAGTTTTCTTGAGGAAGTTAGAAAATGAAAGAAAAATGGGCCGGGCGCGGTGGCTCAAGCCTGTAATCCCAGCACTTTGGGAGGCCGAGGCGGGCGGATCACGAGGTCAGGAGATCGAGACCATCCTGGCTAACACGGTGAAACCCCGTCTCTACTAAAAAAAATACAAAAAACTAGCCGGGCGAGGTGGCGGGCGCCTGTAGTCCCAGCTACTCGGGAGGCTGAGGCAGGAGAATGGCGTAAACCCGGGAGGCGGAGTTTGCAGTGAGCTGAGATCTGGCCACTGCACTCCAGCCTGGGTGACAGAGCGAGACTCCTTCTCAAAAAAAAAAAAAAAAAAAAAAGAAAATGAAAGAAAAATGACTGTCTGGTGAACTTTTACCCACAACAATTGTACCACAACAATAAACATGTATATAAAAAATGCTTCTTCTGAAATACAGTCTTATTATGGGTGTTTCTTAAAAATACAGATTTCAAGATCCAATCGGTTTTTTAAATGTGCTTTGTCATTTCTGTTTTATAATGCTTATATAAATTTTAAAAAAATAGGTGTTTTCATTCTTTTTTCATTAATTAATTCATTGCTAATAGATTCCTACTTCTCTGGTGTACCACCACAATGTTTGACTTAATGAAATAAGTAATATTTTTTCTATACATTGAATTTGCTTATTTAACTGGATCTGGTTTTCTTTGAATTTTATTTTATGTTGGAGAATCGATCCTCTGGAAAGTATTCAAATGATGTACATAATAGATGTTTAAGTACAAGTTACTGATAAGTTAACATAATTTTCCTAAGAATTTATTTTATATCAAGTGGTATTTTTAATAGAAAATGGACTATAATATACAATGTTATTAAATCACCAAGGTGCTTTTGTATGATGGTTACCATTTCATGGCAAGAAAAAGCACATTTTTGGGGGTTGAGAAGCGACTATGTTTGTTTCTTTTATTGGATTTGAGACTGTAGGGATACAAGAATGGTATTCCCTTTATCATCATGCAGCAAGTCAGTTTTTTACCTTTGTTCTTTTCTGTAGCTTTTCAAATGATAGCCTTTTTTTCCCCCCAATTTTTATTTTAGATTCAGGGATGCATGTTCAGGTTTGTTACATGGGTAAATTGCATGTTACTGAGGTTTGGTGTATGAATGATCTCATCACCCAGGTAGTAAACGTAGTACCCGATATGTAGTTTTTCAACCTATGCCCCACTCCCTCACCCACCCTCTAGAAGTTTCCACCTTCTGTTGTTGCCATCTTTATGTCCATGTCTGCCCAACATTTAGCTCCCACTTTTAGATGAGAACATATGGTATGTGGTTCACTGTTCCTGTATTAATTTGCTTAGGACAATGGCCTTCAGCTGCATCCATGTTGCTGCAAAGGACATGATTCATTCTTTTTATTGCTGTGTAGTATTCCATGGTGTGTATGTACCACATTTTCTTTATCCAGGCCACTCTTGATGGGCATCTAGGTTGATTCCATGTCTTCGCAGTTATGAACCCTGTTGTGCTGAACATATATGTGTGCAGGTGTCTAGCTGGTGGAATGATTTATTTTCCCTTGGGTTTGTATCCAGTAGTGGGATTGCTGGGTCAAATGGTAGTTCTATTTTAACTCTTTTGGGAAATCTCCAAACTGCTTTCCACAGTGGCTGAACTAACTTACATTCCCACAAGGAGTGTATAAGCTTTCTTTTTTTCTGCAACCTCATCCGCATCTATTATTTTTTGACTTTTTAATAACAACCATTCTGACTATTGTGAGATGGTATCTTATTGTGGTTTTGATTTACATTTCTCTAATAATTAGTGATGTTGAGCATTTTCTCATATATTTGTTGGCTGTTTGTATGTTGTCTTTTAAGAAGCTCCTGTTCATGTCTTTTGCCCACTTTTTAATGGGGTTGGATTTCGCATATTAAGTTCCTCATAGATTCTGTGTATTAGACCTTTGTCAGATGCATAGTTTGCCAATATTTTCTCCCATTTTGTAGGAGACATTGTTTGCTCTACTGGTAATTTCTTTTGCTGTGCAGAAGTTCTTTAGTTTAATTAGGTTCGACTTGCCAATTTTTGTTTTTGTTGCAATCACTTTAGGGGACTTGGCCATAAACTCTGCTAAGGTTGATGTCCAGAAAGGTACTTGGTAGGTTTTCTTCTAGAGTTTTTGTAGTTTTACGTCTTACATTTAAGTCTTTAATCCATCTTGAGTTGATTTTTGCATATGGTGAAAGGAAGGGGTCCAGGTTTAATCTTCTGCATATGGCTAGCCAGTTATCCTAGTACTATTCATTGAATGGGGAGTCCTTTCCCCATTACTTGTTATTGTTGACTTTGTTGAAGATCAAGTGGTTGTAGGTGCTTGGGTTTATTTTTGAGTTCTCTATTCTGTTCTATTGGTCTGTGTATTTTTTTTGTATGTGCAAGTAATGTGCTTTGCTTTTTGCTTAGAATTGCTTTGGTTATCTAGGCTCTTTTTTGGTTCCATAAGAATTTTAGAATAGTTTAAAAAATTCTGTGAAGAGTGACATTGGTGGTTTGATAGGAATAGCATTGACACTATAAATTGCCTTGTGCAGTATGGCCATTTTAACAATACTGATTCTTGCTATCCACAAGCATGGACTGTTTTTCCATTTGTTCGTGTCATCGCTGATTTCTTTCAGCAGTGTTTTGTAATTCTTGTAGAGATCTTTTACCTCCTTGGTTTGCTGTATTCCTGAGTATCTGATGCTTTTTTTGGGTATTGTAAGTGGGGTTGCATTTTTTATTTGGCTCTCAGCTTGGGCATTATTGGTATATAGAAATGCTTCTGATTTTTTTATGTTGATTTTGTATTGTGAAACTTTACTGACCTTGTTTACCAGTTCTAGGAGCGTTCTAGCAGAATCTGAGATTTTCTAGGTATAGAATCATATCATTTTTGAAGAGAGATAGGTTGACTTCCTTTCTTTTTATTTGAATGCCTTTTATTTCTTCTCTTGTCTGATTGCTCTGGCTAGGACTTTCAGTACTATGTTAACTAGATGCGGTGAGAGCGGTGGCATCTTTGTCTTCTTCCAGTTCTCAAGGACAATGCTTCCAGCTTTTCCCTGTCCAGTATGATAATGGCTATGGGTTCGTCATAGATGGTTCTTAGTATTTTGAAGTATGTTCCTTTGATGCCATTGATGAGTTTTTTTTTTAACATGAAGGGATGTTGAATTTTATTGAAAGCCTTTTCTACATCTATTGAGATGATCATGTGGATTTTTTTCTGATTTTGTTAATTCTGTTTGTGTGGTGAATCACATTTATCGATTTGTATATGTTGACCCAACCTTGCATCACAAGAATAAAGCCTGCTTTATCATTGTCAGTTAGCTTTTTCATGTGCCACTGGATTCAGTTTGCTGGTATTTTGTTGACAATTTTTGCTTCTGTGTTCATCAGTGATATTGACCTGAAGTTTTCTTTTTTTGTTGTGTCTCTGGCAGGTTTTGGTATCAGAATGATGCTGGAGTCATGGAATGATTAAAGGAGGAGTTCCTACTTGATTTTTTATTTTATTTTTTGGAATGATTTCACTGAGATTGGCACTAGCTCTTCTTTGTATGTCTAGTAGAATTTAGCTGTGAATTTGTCTGGTCCAGGGCTTTTGTTTTTGATTGGTAGGTTTTTGAAAAATATATATTAAAATATACTTCTAATTCTTGGCTTTATTTTCAGTTAAAAACATCAGCTGGCCTATCTAGTGGTGTGCAGGTAGTATACTGTGGGCAGTTTCATCTGTTTAGATGAGGAATTTATTGCAAGGAATTGGACCAGGACACCTGAGACAGCTGGGTCAAAAGTCTCTTTCAGTGATTTTCATCTTGGTGACTTCTAATATAGCTCAGGCTGTCACATATTTGTTTACCTTATTTTATTTGCCTTTCTTGTCAGCTTGGTAAGAAGTTCCTTCATTGTTCAGAGATGATCTTTCATATAGGCAATTCATTTAAGGATTTTCAGGAGCTTTTTATTTTTCATAAAGAGGATATTCTTCAAACATCTTTGTATAACTGTTTCTCAAGAAATTGTGGAAGCTGTTAAATAATCTTGTGTAGTTAATGTTAATTCATTATTTTACTTGTTAAAATGTAGGGATTAAAAGATAATCTACTTTATGAGAGACTACTAATAAAATGGACTTACTAATTTTAATATACCTGTTTTAAAAATGATTTATTATGCTTATTCAATCAACAGTGCTGCTAGAAAGCTGTTATTTAGCCTGAATTTTAGAAAATGTGTTAATTTTTTTAAAGGTACATTGATTTTTTTGATAGGAATAAATTGAATGTGCAATGACCGTGGCAGCTTTGGCCACGATTATTTAGGTAAACCACAACTAATTCATAAAGTGCTGAGGACCCTTTAATACCTACCAAAAATGGGCAAGCTGTCAATTTGGAAGTTTCCATGTGAAACGTATTCTTTCACTTGGCCTCTGAAAAACTTGCCTGCAGTTCCCTGCATAGAATTTAGTTTATTTACTGAAAAGAAGGAATGATTGAGTCAACTCACAGGAGATAAATCTGTGGTAGGTGTTACAGGGCTGATTTTTATACCACATAACATAAGTTTGTTTCACTTGGTAATACCAAATTTTATTGATGAAAGCAGGAGTACCCATTCAGAGGTATTTTAGACTTCGATGAAGAACAGTGCTTTTTTTAGGAATAACGTATTAGTTTTTTCCTTAGTAATGGAATTCAAAGCTTTTAGAAGGAGATTAAGTTCTTTATTTAATCTGTGTTAAGAGAAAAAGAACCATCTAATGATAATTTGTATGTTTAAACGTTAATGTATAATTTCCCTGTAACATCCATTGTTACCTTATATCAGATTAACTACAATTAACCTGTCATTTCCAACATCAGTTTTGAAGACCAACATTATGCTACCTTTAATGGAGGGAATCAGTGTAAACAACATCCACGTTCCATCCAAGGCCCAGACTAGGCACCAGAGTTACTAGTTTTTACATGGCTTGATTAGAAAAGAGGTGGTTCCTATGCCCTGAAGTTTTCTCTATTAGAATGGGCACATGTCCCAGCACAAATATGATACTTCTATACTAATCAGGATGGAGTCTTATCCTGCAATGAGACTTAAATTTTGGACCCTTCACCACATCATTGCCGTTTTCTACGTGGTCAAAAATAGATATAGAGTAAACCAACCCCAAAAGTCAATTATAGGGTTTTATAGTGATGTACTATGAAAAATTTGGTCATGTTTTTCATTATACAGAATGTTCTTTCCAAAGACATAAACAGAAAAAGCGCATATGCTTGATTTTAAAAATAACTCTGCCTAGCCCTTTAAACTAGTGGAGACATTTTGGATCCTTTTAAATGATCATTATTATAATTACATGATAAACCTCTATCTAAAGGCAGCCCTTCTTTGTAATTACTCATTTACCCTCCCCCCATTGAAAAGAATTTTTTAAAAATGAAGTTGCAACATAGGTACTTTGAAAGTATTTCTGGTGCACAATTGGAGGATCTGAAAAACGCATCTTATTTTCTCATCTCTTCCCAACAAGCAAATGCTAAAATGTACTGCATCATTTTTGGAGCATACACACTAATTTATAAGTATAAAATTATAAAAAGTATAGAAAAATGTGTCTATTATGAATTAATACTATGCTTAAAATGTGATTGATGGAATCTGGTTGCTAGTACTGTTGTCAGAGTAACATAGTACTTGAAATTATTTTAAATTAAACTTTACATTTTTAAGGCAAGCTTATCTAAGCCTCAGAAAGCTTTAAAATGAACAAAAATTTTTGTTATATAAATGACATTTTATTGGAAGAGATACTTTGAAGCCTTGTAACTTAAAATCTTATTTTTTATTAATGATAAATTGCTGTTTTTCAGCTTTAAATTCCACATAACTTAAATTTTCGAAGATTAGGAAATGTGCAAATAAATTTTTTTACTTAGTGCTTTGCTCCTATAGTGAAGGCTTAGTTTTGCATAGACAGATTTCAACCATAGACAGATTTCAGCCTAGTGCAAATTTTTGTTTGTTTGCTTTTTTGAAATGGTTGCTTCCTTTGTTGTGAAGTCTTTTACTGACTGACTTATAATTATCCATTTACTCATACTTATGCAAATAACACAAGCGCAATGGAAGCTGAATGATAACTGTTTAAATCTGGTAACTTTTCTTATTTCTGATATGGTGTAAAAAGTGAAAACAAAAGTTTTGTTTGTTTATACCTGTCACAGATGCTATTGATTTGACTGGTCAAGACTTAACCTTTCTCAAAGAGCTCTGATTTTGCTTGGAAATATTGAATAATCTAAGCCAGTTATGGTTGCTATAGTTTGAATGTTTGTCCCGTCTAAAACTCATGTCGAAATTTAATTGCCATTGTAATAAAGAAAATGGACTTTTAACCCTTTTCCCATTTAGAAAAGTGCAGTTTGCTGACAATGCTCATTTCATTTTACATAAACATGTTCTTTGAGGCTGAAGAAAATCTGACTGATTTTCAATGTGAAAATAAAATGTAAAAACTCTTCTTGGAGTTATGTCTAAACAGAACTAATACCAGAATTGTCTCATTCATCAGAATCATCTATTTCAGAAAAATTGGATTCAAGAAATGAATCTTTGGCCAACAGTTGTTCAAGAACAATATTAACATCATGCCTAGGAATGCTACGTTTTCTGAGATTTGAGATTTTCCATGATCGAGAATTACTATGTTTTGCAAATGGAAATATCACTGTTAAAAACAGAATGCTGTAAATAGAATGATGTTTTTTGTTTCCAAAGTCAATATATTAGAACAATGCAAAAATAATAAAAGTGAGATATTTTGTGTCAAAGTTAACTCAGGGTAAATCCTGCAGCCACAAGCACCCCCAGTGAGTATTCTCAGGGCACATGGGAAAAAGGTTAAGAGGTGATTAGGCCGTGAGGGCTTCACATTCATGGGTAGGATTGTGACATTATAAAAGGACGAGTTTGGCTCCCTCTTCTCTCTTACCCTTTCACCTTCCACCTGTGGGATGATGCAGCAAGAAGGCCCTCACCAGATCTTGGACTTCTTAGCTTCCAGAACTGTGAGACAATACATTTTTATTATAAATTACCCAGTCTGTGGTAATCTCTTATAGTAGCACAAAACAGACTGAAACAATGTTGACTCTATTCTTCTTATCAGTAATTGGTTTAAGAAGGGTCGTGTGACCCAAACCTAGTCTATGACATTTAAAAAGTTTGAATGGTTTCTGAGAATGTTTTCTCACTGATAAAACAGACTCTCTGGAAATGTCTATCCTTCTTGTATTGAATGAAATGCCTAGAAATGCTGCTGGAGTATAATGTAAAATTCTGGGCATGGAGCCAGGCTGCCTGGGTTAAAATCTCAGCATTTCCCTTAGTAGGTTTGTGACCTTGGATAATTTATTTAATATCTCTGTACCTTAGTTTTTCTTATTGTAAAAATGGAGCTAATATTCAAATGGAACATTAGTCATTTGGGAAAAGCCATTATAATCAATCATTAGGGGAGTGCAAATCAAAACCTTAATGAGATACCACTTCACACTCGCTAGGATAGTTAGGATCAAAAAGTCTGATAGCAACAAATGTTGGTGAGGATGTAGAAAAATCAGAACCCTCATACACTGCTATTAAGAATGTAAAATGGTACAGCTGCTTTGGGAAACAGACTAATAGTTCCTCAAACCATTAAACAGATAATTACCACGTGACTTAGCAATCCTACATCTAGGTATGCACTCAAGAGAACTGAAGACATGTCAGCACAGAAACTTGTACTTCAATGTTTATAGCAACATTATTCGTGATAGCCAAAAGATAGAAACATCCCAGATGTTCATCAGTGCGTGAGTGGATAAGCAAAATGTGGTGTATCCACATAACAGATTATTATTCGGCACAAAAAGGACAGAAGTACTGACATAAGCCAAAACATGAATGAAGCTTGAAAACACTATGGTAAATGAGAAAAGCCAGTCACTATATTATTTCACTACTACAAAAGTCTATAATTGGGAAATTTATACCGACAGAAAGCAGATTAGTGGTTCCTTAGAGTGGTGGTGGTGAAGGTGTAGGAAGACTAGTGGAGGGAGGGTGGGGGGTGGAGAGCGCTGTAGTCAGAATGTTTGTGTCCCTCCAGAATTCATGTTGAAATATTATTCCTGTTGTGGTATTAAGAGATAGGGCTTTTGGGAGGTGATTAGGTAATGAGGGCTCTGCCCTCATGGATGAGATTAGTACCCTTATAAAAGAGGCTTGAGGGAGCCTTTACCCCTTCCTCCATGTGAGGAAACAGAGAAATCATCATTCATGGGGAATAGGCCCTCACCAGATCAATGAATGTGCTGGTGCTGTGGTTTGGGACTTCCCAGCCTCCAGAATGGTGAGAAATACATTTCTGTTTTTTATAAATTACTGTCTGTGGTATTTCGCTATAGCAGCCTGAACAGACCAAGACAGAATGACAGATAAAGGATACTAGTTTTATTTTTATTTATTTATTTTTTCGAGACAGAGTCTTGCTCTGTCGCCCAGGCTGGAGTGCAGTGGCACGATCTCAGCTCACTGCAAGCTCTGCCTCACGGGTTCACACCGTTCTCCTGCCTCAGCCTCCTGAGTAGCTGGGACTACAGGCGCCTGCCACCTTGCCCGGCTAATTTTTTTGTATTTTTAGTAGAGAAGGGATTTCACCGTGTTAGCCAGGATGGTCTTGATCTGCTGACCTCGTGATCTGCCTGCCTCGACCTCCCAAAGCGCTGGGATTACCGGCGTAAGCCACCGCACCCGGCCACTAGTTTTATTTTTTCTGTGTGATAAAAATGTTCTCAAATTGTGGTGATAGTTGCACATATCTGTGAATATATTAAAAGCCATTGAATGAGTGAATTTATGGTTTGATTGATGTCTCAATAAAGCTGTTGAAACATGGTGCTAATAATAGTATCTACCTAGTCTGGGTGTGATGGGTCATGCTTTTAGTCCAGCCACTTTGGGAGGCTGATGTGGGAGGATCACCTGAGGCCAGGAGTTCAAGACTAATTGGGGCAACATAGTGAGACCCCATTTCTAAAAAAATAAAAAAACTTTGCTGGGTGTGGTGGTGCATGCCTATAGTCCCAGGTACTTGGGAAACTGAGGTGGCAGGATTGCTTGAGCCCAGGAGTTCAAAGCTTCAGTGAGCTATGATTTTGTCACTGCATCAGCCTGGGTGAGAGAGTGAGACCCTGACTCAAAAACAAAACAAAACAAAACAAAAAAACTATTATAGGTTGTTAAGAATGAAGTAAATTAATGAACATAAAGTTCTTTAAACAATACTTGGTGCAGAGCAAACACTCAAATAATCATAAATATGGTAAAAATTAATTATAGCCCTCAGAGGAGCTAGTCAGGAAAGAAGACGATATCATAGTTTCCCGTTATCCAGGGGATATATTCCAAGACCCTTAGTGCATGCCTGAAATCTCAACCAAACTCTCTCTCTATATATAGTGCTTTTTCCTATACAGATATAACTTTGATAAAGTTTAGTTAATTAGGCATAGTAAGAGATTAGCAACAACTAATAAAATAGAACAATTATGGCAATATGCCAGCATCACTACTCTTATACTTTGGGGCCATTATTAAGTAATATAAGGATTATTTGCACATAGGTGGTACAGTACAGCAAGTTGATCTGATAAACTAGACAACTGCTAAGTGATTAATGGATAGGTAGCCTATGCAGTATAGATCTGTTGGACAAATGGAGGATTCATTCCAGGGGGGAATGCAGCAGGTTGACAAGAGATTTCATTATGCTGCTCTGAGTGGCACACAATTGAAAACTTATGAATTGTTTATTTCTGGAATTTTCCATTTAATATTTTGAGACTGTAGTTGACTGTAGGTAACTTAAACCGTGCATAAGTGAAACTTGGATAATGGGGAGCAGAGGAAGGAATTTTTTAGAGTTGGAAAGGTCTTGGTCTGCTCTGCTTTGGGATTACATATGTGATAAAAATAAGGCATGTGATTCAGGGCTTTCTGTTTCTTGCAATGGAAGGCATTTTACCTGATATTACAGCTCTCTTCTATAATCTTAGTTATTCCTTATCAGAGCAATAAAACTGTCACTTTTTCTGAACTTTTGCACTTAGAATCTTTGCCAGTCTTTGACCTTTCTATATACTAATGTGTGTGTGTTTATTTTTAGTTTTTATCTCATTACTGATTAACACTTCTTTGAGGACATAGACTGTGTTTTAAATTTTAGTGTCATTTGTATTAAATTGCTGAGCACAGATTTGAGCTTTCTAATAGTTGGTGGTTAATCATGTATTAGTACAAGAGAAAAGGAAATGCTTTTAAATTGTGTGCCTCCTCTAAAATTTACTAATTTATGCTATTTCTGTACTGTGTTTGTCAGTGCTTCATGGTCGAAGTCTCCCTTTGTTCGTTTAATACAACTTGGGTTCCTATTTCAGTACTGATTAAAGTAGAAATATATCTAAAATGCTAGTAACTGTCCGCCCCAGACTTTTATCCAAGTTGCCAGAGTGGGTCTCATTGCTGATTATAAATGTAGTAATACTCATTTAAAGATGTAAAATATAAACATACGAGGTACAACATTCAAACAACATGTTTGTTGTTCGGTGCCTATTGCTTCACATATCAATAATGATACAGGTATGGATATGAATGTGTGTGTGTGCATGTGTATGTATGTACATATGTATGTATTTTTGTTGTATTTCCACATAACTTTTGGTTCTATATATATGTACTCTCTCTCTCTATATGTGTGTGTGTGTGTATGTGTGTGTATTTTTCCCCCAGTACTTAACATTTTATTTATTTATTTTAGAGACAGGGTCTTGGTCTGTTGCCTCGGGTATAGTAACCCAGTCATAGCTCACTGTAACCTGAAACTTCTGGACTCACGTGATTCTCCTGCCCCTGCCTCTCAAGTAGCTAGGACTCCAGGCACCTGTGACCACGCTCAGTTGATTTTTTAAGTTTTATATAGAGACAAAGTTCTGCTTAGGTTGCTCGGGCTGATCTTGAAGTGCTGGGATCAAGTGATCCTCCCATTTCAGCCTCCCAAAGTTCTTGGATTACAGCCGTGAGCCGCTGGGCCCAGCTTGTAATTTGTTTTGATTCTGAGCTAGAGATGGAATGGGGCAAATGTAGAAGTGGATTAATTACAGTTTAAAAATTGTGCTCAGTTACACTGTTTTCTTTGGAGGGCACTTCAAAATGCCCAGTAGTGCTTGGTAATTAGGTAGTTATCAGATCATTATTGTCTACAAAAATAGGTTTTTGATGCCTAGCTCTCTGCCCTTAACTTCAGGCCGACTAATTCTTTGTAAATTATCTGCTATTCTTTACCCATGTAAAAGTGTTGAGGTATTTGTATTTCCTTACTGACACATACAAGAACTCTTTGTATATTGAGAGAAGTTTTTTAATCCTTTGTTTTTTGTAAGAAATTTTTAGTTTATTATTTGAAATAATCAACTTATATGTTTATAGTATTTATTTTTATTCAGGAGTTTAAAAATCTATGTTATGTCACACATGAGTCTTTTTATGTGTTTTTTCTAGCTTCGATGTCATGATAGGTAACTACTTTTGGTAAGGTTAGTATTAAGTCTTCTTTTCGTAGCCCCCTGTGAATAACTCAGTGAAGATGGTTAGGCTCACATGTTGTATTTTTAGTCTCCATTAATGCTTATTAGCTTTTGAATCCAGTTCTCTCAGGAATAATCCATAGGAATGCTTTCTTTGTTGGTTTGTTTTCTTGTGTTCTGATACATTATTTCTAATTTTCTTTTATTAATCACAGCCCTGACCCTACTCGCTAACATTTGTCTTGTTGCTTTACCACTAAATATGACTGGCATATAACAGGGTTGTAGAAAATATTCTTTTAATGAATGAATAAACTTCAAGAACCTGCATATGAATCACCTCTTCCGATACATGTTTTCTGACAGCATCCTTTTTTTTTTTCATATGCCTGTTTGTATTGTACCTTAGAACTCTTAGCCCTTTCAAATTTACATGTTTAGGTGTCTAGTGTGCCATTCCTGGATGTGAAATTCTATTGGACAGAACTACAGCATCAGAACAGAGCTTGTTGCATCATAGGAAATGAGCTAAAGGGCAGCATACAGACAATTGGCAAATATCTGTTTTCCCTGAATCTGTGTTGTTTCATCATATTATTTTATTACTGGAAATATTATTGGTTTCACAGCGTCAGACACATATTGAAGCAAAAGTATAACATTTCATTTTTAAATTGTGCATTACTCATTTTTGGATTAGAACGACTTCAGCTGGAGAATTAAATCAGTTTACCTCTCTCTCATGAACTGTGACCTTGGACAAACTGCTTAACCATTTTCAGCACAGTTCTCTTTCTATAAATGAGACTAATATGTTTGTTGTTGAGAGCTAAATGAGATGTCTATAATATATGTAGAACATAGTTGAGAATCAATAAACATTTGCAGTATTTTCTCATCCATTCTTGTTTTAATTTGACATAGAGCTAAAGTTGACCATATCTTCATCTTCTGGTCAGCTGGTTATTTTCTTATTTCCCTTCCCTCAGCCCATTTATAAGACGTTTTCTTTATTTAAGCATAATTTATGGAAATTGAATGTCTGAGATAATGGTTTGTTTTTTTTTCTTATGGATGACCTTTATTATCGTGGTACCCTGTTCTTTTATACTATGAATAGTTCATATCTAAACCTTTGGAGACCATCTAGCCAGTCAGTGGAAGAAACACTTGACATTTATCATCATGCAAGGAGTAATTCACTCAGTTACTCTTGTTTTTGTTTATGGTAAAATGAAAACTAGCACTGGCCTTGTTTTACCAGTATGTGAAGGTACTTTGAATTTTTTTGAGAAATTATTCAGTTCTATAAATATCAGAGAGATGTTTTATTGAAGCATGTCCTTTTCTACTTGAAAATACCTTCTTTTTTTCTGTTATACCTATCTTTTCATTTAAATTTTCCAATTTTTAGTTTACTCTTTATTAGGACTTAAGAATTCTATGACTAGATTGCTGTTCAGATGGAAATTGACAGCTATAAATTTCTTAATACTCACCTGTGCCTGGGAATTACAGCAAATTTTCAATCTTACTTCGGCGCTTTCTGCTGGCATTGAACACTGTTTTTTGTTTTGTTTTGTTTTATTTTTTTTCAGCTTCTCTTAGTCATTTAGAATAAGCTTGAAGAAGAGACTAATTGGTTTTAGAGAAACATAATGTAGATGTTACCTATTGTTGAAAGAATATACATAACATAAATTCTAAAGCCAAGAATAATGATTGGGAACACATACATCTCTGATCATTTGTATATAAACTTCATATTATTTGACAATAGGTTTTATATTGCAAGTGATTTTCCCTTAAAAATTTGAAGTCTTTGTTCTACTCTTTTCTAGCTTGTATTGTTGCTGTTGAGAAGTCCTGGTTGGGAACGGTGACTAACACCGTAATCCCAGCACTTTGAGAGGCCGAGGAAGGAGGGTTGCTTGGGCCCAGGAGTTTGAGACCATTCTGAGCAACATAGCGAGAACCCTGTCTCCACTAAAAATAAAAAAATAAAAATAGCTGGTGTGGTAGTGCTCATCTGTAGTCTCAGCTACTTGCTTGAGCCCAAGAGTTCAAAGCTGCAGTGAACTATGATACTGCTACTGTATTCCATCCTGGGTGACTGAGCAAGACTCTGTCTCGAAAAAAAAAAAAAAAAAAGCAGTCTTATGACCTTCTGATCCATGAGCTTTTCTATAAATCCGTTTTTCCCCTTACTTGATGCTTTTAGGATCTTTCTTTTTCTGTTATGTTCTGAAGTTTTGTGATACTGTGCTGTGAGAGGGGTCTCTTTTCATTCATTTTGCTGGATATAGTTATCTTTCAGTTCTTGGAAATTTTTTTGAATTCTTTCTTTGATAATTTTTTTCTCTTGTTACCTCTGTTTTTCCATTTTTCAGCTTTCCGGAATTGCCATTATTCAGCTATTGGTTTTCTTGAACTGGTCCTTCAACTTTCTTATCTTTTCTATCCTGTTTTCCATTTGTTACCTTTTTGTTCTACTTTCTAGGAGATTATTCTCAACTTTATCTGGAAAATTTTAACAGTTTTTTATTCTTCTAGTCAAAATTTTAATTTCTAAGAGCTTTTTTTTATTGTTGGCTTAATGTTTCTTTTACATTTTTTTTCTTTGAAAGAAAAGCCTCTGGGGTCTTTTCATAGATGTAAGATTCTATCTCTCTTAGAGTATTTGTCATGATTGCATGAAGTTTTCTTTTACTCCCTTTATTTTTCTGCTTCTTCTGATTTCCTTTTTTATCCTTTTTGTTTTGCTCACCATCTTTCATGGCAGAGGCATTTCCTTATTCTTTGGTGATTTTTGATGCCTGTTCATACTTAAGACTGAGGCGCATCAAAATGTATTTGAGGTGGACCTTTATTGTAGGATGACCAGGCAAAGATCTGGCTTTTTTTTTGTGCAAGATTCCTCAGTGATATAATTAACTGTAAATTTTGTTTCTCTTAGACTGAACATTTCTCCAAACAGGAACCTTTTAGTCTTTTGTCTAGGGTTTATAAGCCTGGTTGTGAATACTTTTGTAGCTGAGCAGAATGGGTCTGGTATAAGCTTGAAGATGTTTTCTCATGATTTGGTATGTAGACTTTTCTTCTTTTCTCGGTGGCCCCCACCACCCACAGACGTGTTGTTCACAAACACAGCGTTTCTCTGGTGTAATCTCCCCAAAGATGAAAGCTTCAGTGTTTTGCAGGAGTGGTGAAGGAATAGTGGCATGG
This sequence comes from Rhinopithecus roxellana, assembly GCF_007565055.1. NCBI lineage: Eukaryota > Metazoa > Chordata > Mammalia > Primates > Cercopithecidae > Rhinopithecus > Rhinopithecus roxellana. The sequence goes on along the minus strand of NC_044552.1, from coordinate 39,141,668 downwards.
CTTAAGTGAGGTTGGAAAAGGAATTTGGCGTTCTGTTTCCTTTAACAATTTACAGGCCGGGTGCGGTGGCTCAAGCCTGTAATCCCAGCACTTTGGGAGGCCGAGACGGGGGGATCACGAGGTCAGGAGATCAAGACCATCCTGGCTAACACGGTAAAACCCTGTCTCTACTAAAAACTACAAAAAACTAGCCGGGCGAGGTGGCGGGCGCTTGTAGTCCCAGCTACTCGGGAGGCTGAGGCAGGAGAATGGCGTGAGCCCGGGAGGCGGAGCTTGCAGTGAGCTGAGATCCGGCCACTGCACTCCAGCCTGGGTGACAGAGCGAGACTCCGTCTCAAGAAAAAAAAAAAAAAAAATTTACAATGTGTTCTGGTTGTCAGTGCCACTGTGGATTCCTGCCTTCAGATCCCGAACTTTGTCAGAGTTCTGTGGCATACAGCTTCTTGATTGTTGCTGAGTTAATCCCCCTGGGCTTAGGTTTCTACATCATTGAGTGTGCTTTCTACCTTCCAAAATGCTATTAACATTTTTTGTCTGCTGTCTTCCTTTCCCTTTTTTTGTGTCTATTTTTTGTATTCCTTTAGTATTTTTACTAAAATAAAAAGACTAGTAATTTTGCCTCTTTAGTACAGAGCAGAGGTAAATGTCATTTGACTAGATACACTGTTTCCTTCTTAAGTTAGAGCATGTAATGTTTGCTTACAGTTTTATCTACATGATAGACAGTAAAATGCAATACAAAGAAACTATAAGCAAAATAAAAGAATAATACTAAGTAAATCTCTAAAGGATGAAATAGTAAATCAGAAAATGAGGGAAGATTAACATATGACTATTAAATCAGCAAACTAAATGAAATATTTTTGTATCTGGGAAAGAATAACTGCTATACTTCAACTCCATTTTTTGTTGCTAAAAAAGTATAGAAAGGATATTGCATAGTTTCTCTTTTTTTTTTTTTTTTTTTTTGAGACGGAGACTCGCTCTGTGGCCCGGGCTGGAGTGCAATGGCCAGATCTCAGCTCACTGCAAGCTCCGCCTCCCGGGTTTACGCTGCCTCAGCCTCCGGAGTAGCTGGGACTACAGGCGGCCGCCTAGTTTTTTGTATTTTTTTAGTAGAGACGGGGTTTCACCGTGTTAACCAGGATGGTCTCGATTTCCTGACCTCGTGATCCGCCCGTCTCGGCCTCCCAAAGTGCTGGGATTACAGACTTGAGCCACCGCGCCCGGCCTTATTGCATAGTTTCTAAGTGGTAAATTCCTAGGAGTAGAATTCCCAGTGCATGGTACGTGTATATTTAATTTTGTTAGAAACTGCCAAATTATTTTCCAGAGTGGCTTTTGTATTTTCATTGCCATCGGTAATGTATAAGATTTCTTTTGTTTTTTTCTTTTTTTGAGACGGAGTCTTGCTCTGTCACCAGGCTGGAATGCAGTGGCGTGATCTCTGCTCACTGCAACCTCCGTCTCTCAAGTTCAAGCGATTCCCCTGCCTCAGCCTCCCGAGTAGCTGGGACTACAGGTGTGCTCCACCATGTCCAGCTAACTTCTTGTGTTTTAGTAGAGACTGGGTTTCACCATGTTGGCCAGCATGGTCTCTGTCTCCTGACCTCGTGATCCATCCACCTTGGCCTCCCAAAGTGCTGGGATTACAGGTGAGAGCCGTGCCTGGCCAATGTATGAGAGTTCTAATTCTTCCACATCTTCATTGGCACTTGGCATTGCCAGTTTTTTCTCTTTTTTTGATTTAGCCCTTCTAATAGGTGTGAAGATGTGTCGTACTATGATTTTCTTTTGCATTTCCTAGTGACTAATGATGTGGATGGCTTATTTGCTATCTGTAAACCTTCCTTGGTGAAGTATCTGTTCAACATTTTCCTTTTTTTATTTGCTGGATAATTGTTCTTATTTTTGTATTTTGAGGGTTTTTAATATGTTCTGGATACCAGTCCTTTAGAAGTCCTGTGTCTCATATGGAATTTGAAATATTTTCTCCCATGGAAGTATGTAGCTTTTCTTTTTTTTTGTTTTCTTTTTTTTTTTTTTTTTGGAACGGAGTCTCGCTCTGTCGCCCAGGCTGGAGTACAGTGGTGCAATCTGGGCTCACTGCAAGCTGCGCCTCCTGGGTTCACACCTTTCTCCTGCCTCAGCCTCCCAAGTAGCTGGGACTACAGGCACCCGCCACCACACCCTGCTAATTTTTTGTATTTTTAGTAGAGACAGAGTTTCACCATGTTAGCCAGGATAGTCTCGATCTCCTGACCTCGTGATCTGCCCATCTCAGACTCCCAAAGTGCTTGGATTACAGGCGTGAGCCACCACGCCCGGCCGGAAGTATGTTGTTTTTCATTCTTCGAACAGCATCTTTTGCAGAGCAAAAGCTTTTAATTTTTGTAAAATTCAATTGGTCATTTTTTTCCTTTTATGTATCATGACTTTGCTATTATATTTAGGAACTCTGTGCATAAACAAAGGTCACAAAGATTTTCTTCAGTTTTTCTCTTAAGTGATTCATAGTTTTTTTGTATAGGTTTTTTTTCTGTTTTATATTTAAGTCTATGATTCATTTTGAATTAAATTTGTATAAGTTGTAAAGTATGGGTCAATATTCATTTTTTTCTGCATATGGGTGTCCTGTTATTCTAGCACTAGTAAGTTATTCAGATTAGTAAGTCTGTCATTTCTCCATTGAATTACTTTGCATCCTTGTGAACAGTCACTTGACTATATTTCTTTGGGTTTATTTCTGCACCTTCTATTCTGTTCCATTGCTTTTTGAGTCTAACTTTTCTCTATTACCACACTGTCTTGATGATTGTAGCTTTGTAATAAGTCAGAAAATGTCTTAGAGTGAGTTCTTTTTGTTCTTCTTTTTCAACATGTTTTTGGCTCTAGTTCTTGTTTCCTTACCTTTTTTGTATGAAAGTTAGAATTGGCCTTCTATGTCAAAAAAAAAAAAAAAAAAAAAAAAAAAAGAAAGAAAGAAAATGGAAAAAGAATCCAGTAGAGTCTGGAGGCATCTAGATTTAAGCTTCCAAAGTTCTCCCTATTGAGAGTGGTAGGCACAAAGAACACACTTCTTCCAGCAATGAATTGTAGTAATGCATGTGCAGTGTTTCTGTCTAGAAAGCCCCCTTAAGACTTAAGAATTTTTTATTAAGGGCTAGTCATGTAGGCACATGGTACCTGCATGACTAGCCATAACTAGTAAAATTCTTGACTCCAAGAAAGAGAACAGGTGTTTATAATAAATCACAGTGTTTCTACAAAAGACCTAGATAAGCTGGTTTATCAGGGTTTTGTGCCCAAAACAGGTGAAATAACCTTGTTACATGGGGAACACCCTAAAGGCCAAGTTTTTCCATGCCAGCTGAAGGCCAGCTCTGCAGTCAGGCTCCCCAAAAAATAGCAGAAGGGCTGCTCAACTCTTTCCTGAAAAATATAGGACTATTCCAGTTGTCTCTGTCTACTTCAGTGAATTGTGGTAGTTTGTAAGTTTCAAGGAAATCATCAATTTCTTCTAATTTGTCAAAGCTATTATCAGAGGTTTGCTTATGGTATTCCTTTATTATCCTTTTAGCATCTGTGGGGTCCATTGGGATAGCTCTTCTTGTACTTTGTGCTTGGACTGACTGGAAGATTATCAGTTTTAAAGTTTCTACTTTTATTGATTTTACTCTGTTTTCAATATCATTGATTTCTGTCTCAATTACATCTTTCCTTCTGCTTACTTTAGGCTGACTTCTTATGTTTTTAGTTTCTTAAGAGAGAAGGTTTGATTATTGATTTAAGACCTTTCTTCTTTTCTAATATGTGCAGTTAGTGCTGTAAGTTTTCCTCTTAGCACTGCATTAGGTGTATCTTACAAATTTGGTATGTTGTATTTACATTTTCATTGAGTTAAAAATATTTTTAAATCCCCTTAAGACATCTGCCTTGACCCATGGATTGCTTAGATAAGTGTTTTTAAATTTCTGATTATTTGGGGGATTTCACAGGTACCTTCCTTTTGTTGATTTCTAGTTTATGGTCAGAGAACATACTTCGTAAGAAGTAATAGCATCTTATTTTCTTATTTTAAATATGCATTACTTTCTATTTTTTAACATGCTGGTAGGAGTTAAATATTGGTTCTTTATTCTTAAGAGCAAATGCTTTTCATAATTTGGAGAAAACCAACCATGGGACTGATAATTTTAACTTAGTTGCAAAGTTGAACTCTACTTCCTGTTCTGATAATGGTTAAAAGTTCACCTGTATTGATAAAAGACCTGAATGTAAGAGCCCAATCTCTAAAACTCTTAAAAGAAAACATAGTGAAGAAACTTCAAGACATTGAATTTGGCAGTGACTTCCTGGCTATTATACCAAAAACACAGGTAACAAAAGAAAAATAAAAAATTAGACATCATTAAAATTTAAAAGTTTTGTGCATCAAAGGACGCTATCAAGAGAATGAAAAGGAAACCCACAGAATGGGAAAATATTTCTAAATCATTTGTCTGATAAGGGGTTAATATCCAGAATACATAAAGAACTCCCAAAACTCAACAAAAACACCCCCAAACAACCCAATTAAAAAATGGGCAAAAATGTTGAATAAACATTCTCCAAAGAAAATATGTGAGTGGCCAATTAGAATATGAAAAGATGCTCTATATTACCAATCCTTAGACAAATGCAAATCAAAACCACAATGAGTTACCGTTTCATACCCATTAGAAGGGCTATTACAAAACAGTGTTGGCAAGGATATGGACAAATTAGAACACTTCTGCATGGCTGCTAGGAATTTAAAATTGTTCACCTGCTGTGGAAAATGGTATAGTGGTTCTTCAAAAATTAAACAGAATTACCACATGATCCAGCTATTGTACTTCTGGGTATATACCCAAAAGAATTGAAAGCAGAGTATCAAACAGATATTGATACACCAGTGTTTATAGCAGCGTTATTCACCAAAAGGTGGAAACAACCAACACGTCCATCAGTGGATGAATGGATAAAAAGATGTGGTACATGCATAAAGTGGAATATTATTTAGTTTTAAGAAGGAATTAAATTTTGAACTTCCTACGACCTGGATAATTTTAGAAAACATTAGGCTAAGTGGAATAAACCAGACCTAAAAGGACAAATATTATACGATTCCATGTATATGAGGTACCTAGAATAGTCAAATTCATAGTGACAGAAAGTAGATTACCAGGGGCTAGAGGAGGGGGTATCTGGAGCTTTTGATTAATAGGTATAGAGTTTCAGCTTGCTATGATAGACAATTTCTGGTTATGGATAGTGGTGATGTTTTCTTAATAATGTGAATGTACTTAATGTCACTGAATTTTAACCTTAAGAATGGTTACAATAGTACATTTGATGTTGTGAATATTTTACCACACAAAGGCAAGTTCACTTGTATTTTAATTGTTTGGAACTCAGAATACACATTACCGTGGTAATGGTATTATTTAGGGACTTAAATTCCCAGATTAACCATAATAGATATTCTTTAAAAAACATGTGAAATATCTGAAATACTACACATTTGCAATGAAAAACTTGTAGAAAATGTTTATGATCTTACCAATCAAAATATTACCAAATATTTTTTCCAAAATCTTTAATGCTTGAAGGTAAAGTTACTTTTACTGTGGAATAATTTGTAAATAATGGGAATTTCAGGTGCATTCATGGATATTTAGTAACTGGTTGTATTTATTGTGTCAAATTGCAGCTCAAATAATAAGATTTTTCATTTATTTAGTATAGATTTATAATACATCTATATTATAAGCACATAGAAAACTTACATAGAAAACTTTATTCTCAAGAAATTTAACACTCAGAATGAAAAGTGCTGAAATATTGGAATGGAGAAGGAAATGAACATGTGTATTTTAGAAGATAGGAAAGTAGGAATTAGGTTAATGTGAAAGAGAATGTTGGGTGTGGAAGAGATAGAAGTTTACTAAGGTGTAATAGCAACAGGTAAGGAGTTAGAAAATTACATACAGTTAAACTCTAAATAGTGTTAAACAGGTAGAGATGATAGGCGAGAAAACTGGGTAAAATTAATGTAGAAGGTATTAACCAGGAAGAATTTAGTATTGTGTGAACAGCACCAGTTTTCAGGAAAAGGTAGTAGGGTTGTTTGTTTAAAATGTTTACTTTACTTATACAAGAGTACTGTTTTGTGTAAGATTTAAATAATGAAGAAGAGCATAAGATTGGAAAAGTTTCCTAAAGCTATTTGGGAAAAATAATGATTTAAAAATGAGTTGAATAATGAAATTATTATTAAGGATGTAAATAAGGTGTGGCTAATAGATTTTATCTTTATATGCAACTCCCCTTGGTTGCTTGAAATTTTTGAGAAGAATTGTGGGAGTGTTTCGGGACTTTAGTAGGAAAAAGATTTGTGATTGGTTGTAATGGCTCCTATAGGTGAATTACGGTGGCCTTGCCATCTCTGATCTAAATGGTAATCAGTCAAAAGCAAAACAGCCAGATGCCATGGCTCATGCCTGTAATCCCAGCACTTTGGGAGGCCAAGGATCACCTGAGCCCAGGAGTTTGAGACAAGCCTAGGCAACATAGCGAGACCCTGTCTCTACAAAAAACAGAAAAAAATTAGCCAGGTGTGGTGGCACATGCCTGTCTTCCCAGCTACTCAGGAGGGCAGAGGTGGGAGGATGACTTGAGCCCAGATGTCGAGGCTGCAGTGAGCCATGATCACACCACTGCACTCCAACCTGGGCAGCAGAGCGAGACCCTGTCTCTAATAAAATAAAATGAATAAATAGTAAATTTAAAATATAAAACAGATCGGGGATATTGTAGTCTGATACAGGGGAAATGCAGGCAACAATATTAGTGCAAAGAAGAAGAACTGCTCTTTGTAATTCAGAATGACATTTATTGGAAAGTTTTTACTTAGCAATTTAATGTCTTTAATTTAGAATGCTGTTGGAATAACATAATAGATTGGTTTCTTATTAATCATGTTTTATTGGATAGAGTAAAACATAACCACTTTGTATAGTCCTTCATGACTAGCAATTTGCTTTCTTGTCTTGTGTTCTTTCCTCAAAGGAGCCTATTCTTTGTTTTATTCTTCTGGACAAATTTACTTTGCTTTTTCATAGTTATATTCCATTCTCTTTAAACTAGTCGTTTTTAGTCTAGTGACTTTTCTTTTTCCCCCTTCCATTTCTGTTAACTCTCTTTCATTGGTTATATACTTCCTTGCCTGCAAACCTATTTTCTCACTGATGACCTCTCATTCCTGCTGAGACCAGCTCGATCGTGGAGACCCTAACCCAGCAGCGCTAGAGGAATTAAAGACACATACACAAATATAGCGTATGGAATAGGAAATCAGGGGACTCACAGCCTTCAGAACTGACAGCCCCGAACAGAGATTTACCCACATATTTATTGACAGCAAGCCAGTGATAAACATTGTTTCTATAGATTATAGATTAACTAACAGTATTCCTCACGGGAAACAAAGGGATGGGCCGAAACAAAGGCATGGGTTCTGGCTAGTTACCTGCGGCAGAAGCATGGCCTTAAGGTACAGATCACTCAGGCCATTATTTGTGGTTTAGGAATGCCGTTAAGTGGTTTTCTGCCCTGGGTGGGCCAGGTGTTCTTGCCCTCATTCCAGTAAACCCATAACCCTCAGCATGGGCATCATGGCCATCACGAACATGTCACAGTGCTGCAGAGATTTTGTTTATGGTCAGTTTTGGGGCCAGATTATGGCCAGATTTGGGGGCCTGTTCCCAACATGTCACCCTTTTTTGTTTTGCAAAGCGATAAAAGCAAAGGCATCTTTGTCACGGTGAGCTACTTCTCACAGGAGTCAGGATCCGCATCTGCAGACTATACAAAGACAGACAACACAGATTAAAAGCGCAATCATCATTGAAATCACAGAGCTCCCAAGTGTTTTTTATCCTTTTTAATGGGTTACTAGATTATAATCTGTCTGCTGCTCTTTCAAGCACTCTAGTTCCTAACATTAAGGTCAGATGTGCCTGGGATGCTTTAAATATTTGTTCTTTTAATTTTGCAGTATCCAAAGACAAGTTTGTAGAGTGTCCTTCTAGATGCTTTTTTATTCTTTCCATTAATAGTTTCCACAAATCCGTATGTTAAGCTCCTACAGCGGGCCATATCATTTGAGGTTGCGATGCCACTATACTACCATGTTTCCAGATAATAGGAACTCTTGCCATATTTCTTACTATTTCTACCATCTGATCATTTTGTTTGGACCAGCTGAACATAATGTGGCTGTGGCACACAGACTGAGAAGTTTAATTCAAACTAAACATCCCCTTAGGGGACCAATCAGTGATTACATAGGAATTGCTGTGCAGCACCTCTGTCTGTTCTGTAATGCAATCTTCCCAAACAAGTACGTTCATTATTTCTGTCCAGGTTTAATTCTGTTTACAAATAGGTTTTTGAGGGCGGTACACCTCATTTATAGGAGCAGATTTATTGTAAATGCTGAGACCAGAAAGCATGTGTAAATGTGTCATCGAGTGATTATATCTAGGCATTATTGCCAGCCAAGATTGATAAATATGCCCAATAAGTATAATTGTTCTCTGTGTCAGCCCTTGTTGAAGGAATACTCATGGCAATGGAGATCACCACTGTCATAGCCGTCATTAAATTACTCATTGTGACTGGTTGTCCCGCTTTCCTCAGGTTTTCTTCCGTCATCTATGACAGTTGGGGTCCTCCTCAGCATCAGTCTCAACATGGCTGCAACCGGGGGGTCCTCGGGATCCTCCTGGAATCTCTTCTTCGGCATCTGGCACATGATAAAGTTTCAGGTGTCTTGATGGTATCCAAATCGACTGCTAGTTTTGGCCTGGAGAAACACAAGCATAACCTCTACCCCAAGTTATTATTTTACCTATTTCCCAACTTTTTGTTATCGGATCTCTCCACCAAACCAGTTGTTCTGCTTCTGTCTTTGCAGCTGGTTTCTGTAGATGCTGTTCAGCTGCTGATAGCACCTGGCCTTTAGGCAGGCTCAAAAAATAAATTTAAAGTCAATAATGCTAGATTCAATTGCATATGGGGTGCCCCATAGTCCCTGTTTCCCCCTTTGTGCTTTTGCAGTTGTGGTTTTAGGGAGAGATTCATTCGTTCTACAATGGCTTGTCCTTGAGAATTATATGGGATGCCAGTAATGTGTTTAATATTCCATATAGAGAAAAATGTAGCTAGAGCTTGGCTAGTGTAGCCTGGGGCATTATCTGTTTTAATAGAAGCTGGAATGCCTGTCACTGTAAAACACTGCAAAAGGTGATGTTTACCACAGGCAGAAGACTCCGCTGATTGGCATGTGGCCCAGACAAAGTGAGAAAAGGTGTCCACACATACATGTACATAAGCTAGTCTCCCAAAGGAGGGAACGTATGTGATGTCCATTTACCAAGGAAAATTAGGTTCCAATCCTCAAGGATTAATGCCTCCTGTAAAAGATGAGGAATGCACCATTTGGCAAGTTGGGCATCGCCGGATAATAGCTTTAGCTTCTTTCCAGGTAATCAGGTAATGCTGTATCTGCATTTGAGACCAGAGGCATTAACATGGGTTAAATTGTGAAAGTGTCTAGCGTTAGATATTGCAGTAGCAACTAGATGATCAGCCATTTGATTCCCTTCAGTTAAAGGTCCTGGAAGAGGTGTATGAACTCTAATATGAGTAATGTAAAAAGGGTGCATTCTACTCCTAACTACTGTTTGCAGTTGGGTAAATAAAGTCAATCAGTTGTTCATCTGTATGAAATTGTAACTGAGCAATTTCAATTAATTGTGTAGAATGAACCACATATGAACAATCAGAAATCACGTTAATAGACATATTAAAAGCAGTCAATACCTCAGTTACAGCTACAAGCTCCAGTTTTTGAGCTGAAGTATAGGGCGTCTGAAAAACTTTACCTTTTGGTCCAGAATAAGAAGCTTTACCATTACTAGACCCGTCTGTAAAAACATTCTCAGAACCTTCAGTTGGTTTAAATTTAGTTATTTTAGGGAGAATCCAATGAGTTAATTTCAAAAGCTGAAATAGTTTTGTTTTAGGAAAATGATTATCAAGAATACCCACAAAGTCAGCTAAATGGGTTTGCCAAGTAAGACTGTTTATAAAAGCTTGCTGTATTTCTGCCTTTGTGAGAGGGACAGTAATTTTTCCAGGATCATATCCATGTAATTTAACAATCTGACTTCTACCATTTCCTATCATAGTAGCAATTTGATCTGAGTAAGGAGTTAGAGTCCGTGAATTAGCATGTGGAAGAAAAAGCCATTCTACTAAGTCCTATTCTTGGACAATAACAAAATAACAACAGTAGGTGAATGTTGAGTTGGAAAAATTAGCAAATCTAGTCTTTTGGGACCTATTCTATTTATTTGAGCTTTGTGGACTGCTTTTCAATCAGCTGTAACTGTGCCTCAGCCTCCTTTGTTAATTCCCAAGGGCTAGTGAGACTAGGATCTCCTCTAAGGATAGAAAATAGATTACTCATGGCATAGGTAGGAATGCCTAGAGCAGGTTGTATCCAATTAATGTCCCCTTGTAATTTTTGAAAGTCATTCAGTGTTTTAAATTGATCCCTATGTATGGTTACTTTCTGTGGCACAATTGTAGTGTCATTTACTAAGGTCCCTAAGTAGGAGTAAGGAGTAGTAGTCTTGAATTTTGTCAGGAGCTATAATTAAACCAGTGCAAGAAATTTAATTTTGCAAGTGATCATAACATTGGAGTACTATTTCTCGAGTGGGGGCAGCACAAAGTATATCATCCATATAATGAATAATGTAACATTGAAAATTTTTTACGAGTAGGTTCAATTGCTTGCTTTACATAAGTCTGGCAAATTGTTGGACTGTTTAACATGCCTGTGACAACACTTTCCAGTGAAAACGCTTAGCAGGCTGCAGGTTGTTTACTGCAGGAATTGTAAATGCAAACCGTTCACAGTCTTGCTCAGCTACGGGGATAGTAAAGAAACAGTTTTTTAAATCTATGACTATTAAAGGCCAATTTTTTGGAATCATAGCAGGAGAAGGCAATCCTGGCTGTAATGCTCCTATAGGTTGTAAAACTGAATTAATGGCTCTTAAGTCAGTTAACATTCTCCATTTACCTGATTTTTTCTTAACTGCGAAAACTGGAGAATTCCAAGGGGAATATGTTGGAGCTATGTGCCCTTTTTCTAATTGTTCAGTAACTAAGTCCTCTAAAGCCTCCAGTTTCTCTTTACTTAGCAGCCATTGTTCTATCCAAACTGGCTTATCTGTTAACCATTTTAACGGTATAGGTTCTGGAGGCTTAACAATGGCTGCCATCAAAAATGATATCCTAAACCTTGGCAGGAACTTTGTCTTTCTGTTTGAAGTGGTTCCTTCAAACGCTGCAAATTTTGTCCTAGTCCCATACCAGGGACATACCCCATTTCATGCCACATATTTGTACAACTTTGAGGGTTGTACAATTGCTCTGGAATTAGAACTTGTGTTCCGCATTATTGTAATAAATCTCTTCCCCATAAATTTATAGGTACAGTAGTTATAATTGGTTGAATAGTCCCAGGTTGTCCATCGGGTCCTTCACAATGCAAAATATAACTTACTTTGATATACTTCAGGGGCTTTACCAACTCCAACTATGTTAAATTGAGTGGGTTGAATTGGCTACACGGACAGCCAGTGCTGTAGAGAAACGATTGAAATGTCCACTCCTCTATCTAACAAACCTTTAGATTTCTTTCTCTGAATAGTTATTTCACAGGTAGGACAGTTATCAGTAATTTGATTTACCCAATAAGCTGCTTTGCCTTGTTTATTTGTATTTCCAAATCCTCCTGTTTGTTTAGTTTCACTTTTTCCCATTTCCACATACGGCACAATCAGGAGTTGTGCTATGCGCTTTCCTGGCTCTGCTTTCCAGGGAGCAGAAGCAGATATAACAGTTTGAATTTCCCCATTGTAATCTGAATCAGTGACTCTTGTTTGTACTTGCACTCCTTTTAAATTTAAACTAGACATACCTAGAAGTAATCCTACCGTCCCTGCTGACAACATCTGACTGGAGACAGCAACATTCTTTAACAGTCCCATTACAAAAGGAGAATCTGGTCCATATTGATTAATAGCTTGTTTAAATTATTTGGGTAATTTAAAAGGAAAAGGCTCAGATATAGCTATAATATTTCCCTGTTGATCTGGGGGCTGTATTCTAGCAGGGAACTGCCAAGCCTCTAAATCACCCTCTTTTCTAGCTTGCTGGATTCCTGCCTGAATAGAGCTGAGAGTGGTTGCTTGAGGCGCTGCTCGAACAGTCACTGGGGCAACTACTTTTTACCCAGTGTCCTCTGGAGAAGAAAGATCTAGAGAGTCAGGCCGCTCTTTTTCTTCAAAATAATTTAGCTGGCAAACAAACCTGCCCTGTTACTTCGTTATACTCTCCTACCTCCTCATCATCGGTGTGAAAAGGTTCCAAGGTGGGACTAACCAGAGCCCATGCTTGTCCTATTGTTACCCTGATGCTTCCGAGCTCCCCTTCTTACTCACCACGGGGATTGCTTCAGAGTTCTCTGTGGTCCTCCACCTTAGTTACACGTTCTCCACCGTCGCTCTGGTGACCTTTTGACCTGGGTTCGAACCTCCATGTTGGGTGTCAGTTGCTGAGACCAGGTCGGTCGTGGAGACCCTAACCCAGCAGCTCTAGAGGAATTAAAGACACACACAGAAATATAAAGTATGCAGTGGGAAGTCAGGGGACTCACAGCCTTCAGAACTGAGAACAGAAATTCACCCACATATTTATTGACAGCAAGCCAGTGATAAACATTGTTTCTATAGATTATAGATTAACTAAAAATATTCCTCACGGGAAACAAAGGGATGGGCCGAAACAAAGGCATGGGTTCTGGCTAGTTACCTGCGGCAGAAACATGTCCTTAAGGCACAGATCACTCAGGCCATTATTTGTGGTTTAGGAACCCCTTTAAGTGATTTTCTGCCCTGGGGGGGGGCAGGCGTTCCTTGCCCTCAAGCATGGACGTCATGGCCATCACGAACATGTCACAGTGCTGCACAGATTTTGTTTATGGCCAGTTTTGGGGCCAGTTTATGGCCAGTTTTGGGGGCCTGTTCCCAACAGACTCCTAATTTGCCTTCTTTAAGATTAACTTTATTTTCTCTAGTTTCTTAATTCTCTTGTCCAGTAGAAACCCAATTTTTCAACTTCTCACCATCCTAGTACCTGAGACCCTAAATTGATTTACTTAAAAATAAATGCGCACGTGTGTTTGTAAAGTAAATCAATTTAAGGTCTTAGGTACTATGTACAATTTCGGTTTCAAGTACACATACTCATGTATATATCCTGTAAAGTTATCAAATACATATATTACTTTTTTTATTTCTAAGGAGCTATCTCTTTCCCTAATAATATTTATATTAGAATCTACAAATTTAATGTCACTTGATCTTCCCAGATTTCAAAAGAGAATTAATGCTGACTTTTGATACTTTTGGGCAAAAATGAAGACATATTTATGTGCAGTACAGAGTGGAGATTGTCCTTATCAGTAATTTAAACTTTTCAGGTTATTAGAATTATTCATAAGTGTTTATAAGACGGGCTATTTCATTTAAATTGTGGCCTTATAATAATGTCTGTATTGACTCAGAAAAATTCAATGGAAACATATATATCATTTCCTTCCTTTAATTTGTAATTTCAAATGTTTTATCCATAGTTTTAGATAAAGTGTCACCTGTATCATGGGCTTTCTTTCAAGTGTTAATTTTAATTTCTTTTCATTCTCTTTTTCTCATCTAAAGTAATTTCTGTGTCTTTTTTTTCTAAATTTGAAAATACTCTCAAGGGAGATATTTTCATATTAGGTTAAGGCAGAATTTGTAACACTACTGGTTCATTCAGCTCTTAAATTTTATTAGGAAGCGTTTTGTATCTTGTCAAACTATTTCTAGGCATTTTAAGGACTTGGGAATGTTAAAATTCATAAAAATATATTGTACCATGGAAAAGTCTCTGATTAGCAGAGATCTCCAGAAAAGTTGCCACTTAAATGAAGAAAATTATCGGTTGGATATAAAAGTGGGTAACTTGATAGCTTCACGTTTTCAAAGTTTTTAAGTTTAATAATTTTAAGTTGGCATGCTATAAGGGTTGTGACTAGGTAAGGAAAAAATAAAATATATATTTTCACCAAAGTTTTTAAAAATTGCGGTAATTATTTTAAAATAAGCATTTGTTCAGCCCAATGACAATTTAGAACTTCAGGTCATATACATATATATACATATATGTGTGTGTATATATTTGTATATATGTGTATTTATGTATATATGTATACGTGTGTGTGTGTGTGTGTGTGTATATATATATATTTATTATTTTTTTTTTTTCTCTGTCTCCCAGGCTGGAGTGCAGTGGTGTAATCTCGGCTCACTGCAACCTCTGCCTTCTGGGTTCAAGAGATTCTCCTGCCTCAGCCTCCCAAGTAGCTGGGATTGCAGGCGCCCACCACCATGCCCGGCTAATTTTTGTAGTATTAGTAGAGACAGGGTTTCACCATGTTGGCCAGGCTGGTCTCGAACTCCTGACCTGAGACGATCTGACTTCTTGAGACTCCCAAATTGTATCTTTGGTTTTATTCAAAAACATCAATGTGTCTTACCAAAGGATTAAAGAATTTTAAATAATTGAATATAATGTCAGTATTTACTCAGCAATATATTTTATGTAAATCAATTATACGTAGGTAATATTTACAAAGGAAAAGGGGATTTTACAGTTTTAAAAAGAGAGTATTTCTAATAACATTGTAGCCGTTTAGAATTTAGTACATATTCAGATACCTTGCAAGGACTAGGTGACTATTTTTTAGACAGCAAGAATTTGAGACTGTATCCATTTTAGTTGTTTTTAGTAATTTATTAGTGACAGCAAGGGTGTCTTTATTATTCCAATACAGGACATCTATTTTTAAAGTGATTTATAGTTTTAGTCATACTGTTCTAAAAGAGTTAATAGAAAGGGAAAGATTTTTCTTTAGAGTAGTTGTAGGTGGCTTTATCATAGTGGTTAGGAATGTAGGTTTAGAGATCCCAGTTTAAATGGCTAAGACATCAGAAACACATCCTGTCCAGAAAGAAGAGCTAAAATTACAAATAGACAATCATAGAACACCAGAATCGAACAGAGAAGTCGCACGAAACATCTGCGGCGCAGAAGGAAGTGATTGGATACTTGGCTGAGATTGGCTGGGAGCCTATAGGGGCTTGATATTGTGGTGAAAGAGTGAGTGAGAGAACCTCAGCAGTTAACATTGCCACTGCACAGTACTGTGGTTGGAACCAGAGAGAGCTTCTCTGCCTTCCCAAATTCTGACACTAGCATGGGTGGCAATTTAAAGACCTTACCAAGGCATTAGATTAGACAGGGTACTCACGCTGGCTCACTCACATACCTGAGACTTGAGTGACTGCCGCTGAGCACCATCATGAGCTCACAGCTGTCATAGGACTGCATCCTGTCTTTGGGACTACAGCTCCCATATTTCCACATCCTGTGAGCCACCACTGATGTCTCCCAGAGTCTACTTGGAGGGCTGTAGCAGCACAGCACTGGCTGGACCCAGCCCAAAAATGCTGAAGGGTCCTCAGTACTCTAACCCACAGGAAGTACTAATCCCTGGAGAAAGGACAGTGCAGCACACCAAAGACAGCCTTTTGTACAAAGAAAACCAAAGCGCGTCATTTGTAAAACCTGGGACACTCCTGTCTTGGGCTGTGAGCAGTGACCCTGAACCCAGCTGAAATAAATGGTGTGCTCAGCCTAGCACGCAGAGAGTATGATCTCTTCCCCTCTGTAAGAGTTATCACTGTGTTCAGGCTCTCACATTAGAGAGGAACCCCTTGTCTCACTCCAGATGCTTCTGCAGGCCCAGCCACTGTTGCTCCTTCTGGAGGCTGGGGCAGGCGAACTGGAGGGTTAGCTTTCCAGGGCTGTGAGTGGTGACTGCACCCGCACTGGCAGTCGGGTCTTCAGTTTGTGTGTGAAGGGCTGGGTGCCTCCCCCTAACACTTACACAGTGCTACAGTGCTCCTGTCACAGAGAGTGGAAGAACCTGAGAGTTGTATGTCTAGGACTCTGCCTGGTGACAGTGCATTGTAGCCAGCGTCAGCACCAGTGTGCTACACTTGGGCCCCAGAAGATTATCCCACCACTACTACCATCACCTACATCACACAGGTTACCCAGTGACTCAAGAACTTTCTCATCTGCCCAGTCCACTGATTTCACTACCAGTATTTGAGCAGGCCACCTGGGTGCCCATGAATTGGCCTGCCTGTTCCCATTAACCCTCATACCAATGTACACTGCCCTGGAGCCCATGATCAGGCATAGTCAGCTCATCGCTGCCATCACTGGGATCTGAAGACTAGCCCAGCTGGCATCTCAGTCTTCAACAAAATGTTACCATAGAATCTACTGATAACCATAACCTAGGCCACCAGGGAAAGCACAGATACCACTGATGCCATTTACAGCTGGAGAAATCATATAGTGATGACACTACTGCACACACCCGTAATCAAAGCCAAAGGGGCCTACTCAACCAGCACAATTGGTACATCTTCAGAAAAAGTTCTCTCCTAAGCAAATTCAGAAAACCGGAAGAAACAACAGTTACACTAGATGTGCAGATATCAATGTTAGGACACAGGAAGTATGAAATAGAATGTGATAATCCCTCAGCAATAGATCACAATCAAAAATAAATTTACAAACTTCTGGAAAAAGAATGTAAAATTGAACTAAAAATGCTCACAGATACAAGAGAATTCTGAAAATACAAAAGATGAGAAAAACTATTCAGGATATTAATGAGAAATTTACCAAACAGATAATCGTAAATAAGAATCAAATAGCAATTCCGGAACTGATGAATTCCTTTTAAGAAATACAAAATACACTTGAAAGCTTCAACGATAGAACAACCAGAAGAATCTCAACTTGGAGACATGTCTTTTGTAATAATCCACTTGACAAAAATAAAAGGAGTAAAGGATGAGCAAAATGTTCATGATATATGGACACCACATAGTGATCAAATGTTTGAGTTATCAGTATCCCTGAAGGTGAGGAGAGAATGAAGGGGTTCAGAAGCTTATTACACAAATTAATAGATTAAAACTTTCCAAGTATAGCAAAAAATTTAGACATCCAGATACAGAAAGCCTAGTGACCCACAATCACATGCAATGTAAAAAGGTTTCTCCACCCCACATTATAGTGAAGTTGTCTAAAGTCAGTGACACATAGAAAATCCTAAAAATTGTAAGAGAAAAGCGTTTAGTCACCTATAAAAGAGCCCCATCAGACTAACAGCAGCTTTCTCAGTAGAAACCTTACAGGTCAACAGGGAATGGGAGGATATTTTTAATGTGCTCAAAGACAAAAACCCTGCCAGCCAATCATACTGTATCTAGCAAAATGATTCTTCATGAAGGAACAATAAATAAAGTCTTTTCCAGACAAGCAAATGCTGAGGGAATTCATCACTGCTAAACCTATCTTACAAGAAATATTAAAGGGAGTCCTAAACCTGGAAGCAAAAGTGTGACAGTTACCATTATGAAAACACTTGGAAGTATAAAACTCACTGGTAAAGCAACAAATGAGGAAGAAAAAAGACTCAAATGGTATCACTACAGAAAATCAGCAAACCACAAGGACAATCAATCAGAGAATAAGAAAGGAACAAAGAATATTCAAAACAACTGAACAACAGTTAACAATGTGACAGGAAAAAACCTTTCATATCCATAATAACGTGTGTAAATGATTTAAATTCTTAAAAGATATAGATTGCCCAGGCGCAGTGACTCACAGCTGTAATCCCAGCACTTGGGGAGGCCAAGGCAGGCGGATCATGAGGTCAGGAGATCTAGACCATCCTGGCCAACATGGTGAAACCCCGTCTCTACTAAAATACAAAAAATTAGCCAGGCATGCACCTGTAGTCGCAGGTGCTCAGGAGGCTGAGGCAGGGGAATTGCTTGAACTTAGGAGGCAGAGGTTGCAGTGAGCTAAGATCGTGCCACTGCATTCCAACCTGGCGACAGAGCGAGACTCCATCTCAGAAAAAAAAAAAAAGTAGATTGGCTGAATGGATTTAAAACGTGATTTCACTATATGTTTACTACAAGAAATGTACTTGTAAAGACACATACAGACTGAAAGTAAAGGGATGGAAAAGGATAGTCCATCCTAACAGAAAACAAAAGTGAGCAGAAATAGATATAATTAGATAACACAAAAACCATAAAAAAAGACAGATGGTCATTATATGATAATGATAAAGTGAAGAATTCATGTAACAATTGTTACATAAGCCCGCCACACTGGGGCACTCAGGTTCATAAAGCAAAAATATTACTAGATCTAAAGAAAGAGAGAAACTCTAATACAATAATCGTGCAGGCCTGAATATCCCACTCTCACCATTAGGCAGGTCATCTAGACAGAAAATCTGTAAAGAAACATTGGACTTAAACTAGACTTTAGAGCAAATGGACTTAACAGACATTGATAGAACATTTTATCCACCAACTGCAGAATCCTGTGAATGCAACTGGAAGTCATTTTATTTAACAGCTTTATCCAGTTTGTGGATGGAACTGGAGGTTATTTTGTTCAGTGAAATGAAAATTAGCCAGATACAGAAAGACAAATACCACATATTATCACTCATATCTAGGACTAAAACACTAGATCTAATGGACATGGAGAATAGAAGAATAGATACCAGAGACAGGGTAGGGTGGGTGGGTGGGTGGGTAGGGGAAAGGGACCATGAATAGAGGTTGATTATGGGTACAAACATATAGGTAAGTACAATAAATAAATTCCAATGATTGATAGCAGAATAGGGTGACTCTACTAGTAAGAATATTTTATATATTTCAAAGTAACTAGAGGACTTGATACTTGTACATAAAAATAATGAATAGTCAAGATGTTGAATTACCCCATTTACCTTGACTTGATCATTACACTTCTTTTTTGCATGTGACAAACATTATATATCCCAAAAATATATAAATTATTATGTATTAATAAAAGAGAGAAACAAAATGTGGGCTTAGAGTTAGGCTGGGGTTTGAAGGAGGTTTAGCTACTTAGTCTTTAATGTGTTCTCGGAATAGTTGTTATTCTATAATTTTAGAAGTTTATATATATATATAGAATACCATCTATGTCTGGAATGTAGTAAGTACTCAGTTCATGCCAGATATTGTTATTCTTATTTTAGTATTTTGCTATAGTAGATTGGCTCATACTCCTATTTTCATCCTGTGTATTTCATGCAGTGGGGCAGTGTCACCTTTCAGAATGCAAACTCCTCTCTCAGTGTAAGTTGATTTGTAATTCTCCTAGGAAAAAGAATGAGTTTAAAGACTTGACTCCTGCTGTGATACAATGAGTCCCAAGAAGTTAGTTAAATAATGGCCGTTTCAGTAAAAATGCTTGTGGCAATAATAAAAAATTAAAATTAAAAAATAAAATTAAAAAACCCCAACCAGTAAGTAATATTTAAAATAACTCAGTTTTTAACAAACTCATGACTTTTATAAAATAGGATTCCAGAATTTTGATTTGATATATGATTTTTTAAAAATGTTAGGGTTTAATCTTAGCATATTTTGGAGTGCTTGTTAATTCATTCAATTAAAATGCTTTCATGCAAGATTATATCTTCTCATCATTGTAGCAAAAATTTGATAATCCTATTGGTAAATTGATTATTAAGAATTTATTTTTAGGCTAGGCACAGTAGCTCATACCTGTAATCCCAGCACTTTGAGAGGCCAAGGCGGGTGAATTGCCTGAGGTCAGTAGTTCGAGACCAGCCTACCAACAGTGTGAAACCACATCTCTACTAAAAATAGAAAAATTAGCCCGGTGTGATGGTGCACACCTGTAGTCCCAGCTTCTCTGGGAGGAGAATTGCTTGAACTCCGGGGGCAGAGGCTGTAGTGAGCTGAGATTGTGCCACTGCACTGCAGCCTCCGCAACAGAATGAGACTCCATCTCAATTTTTTTATTTTTATTTTGAGAGGGTGTATTCTTCAGAGAAAACCAGTTGTGTGTGTGTGTGTGTGTCTGTGTGTCTGTGTGCGTGTGTGTGTTGGCAGAGGAAGATATTTATTATAAAGAGTTGGCTCACATGATTCAAGTTTAAAATCTGCAGAGCCAACATACCAGTTTGGATCTGAAGGCTAGAAATTCCTATATGACCAGGAAAGGCAGTGTTTCGGGTTTAAGACAATAGGCAAGAAGAGCTCATGTTTCATTTCTAAGGCTGTAAAGCAGCAAAATTGTCTCTTACTTGGAGGAGGGTCAGCCTTTTGCTCTATTAAAGCCTTCAGCTGATTGGATTAGAACCACTGCCATTATGGAGGGCTATCTGCTTTGCTTAGTGTGTTAATTTAAATGTTAATCTCATCCCAAAACATTCTCATAGAATAACTTAGAATAATGTTTCATGAGATATTGGGGTGCCCTTTGGCCCATTTAAGTCACACATAAAATTTAACATTGTAAAAGGCAAGCAGAAAATAATAAAAGCAGACATTTTTGGCTTCACTTACTGATTTCACTTGAGCAGATAGAAAATGATTCACCTGTAGAAGTTACACCTTCACAATGTGATATTGCCATACCATTGCTCTGTGTATTTTCTTTTATTTATTTATTTATTTATTTATTTATTTATTTATTTATTTATTTATTTTTTGAGACGAAGTCTTGCTCTATCGCCCTGTCTGGAGTGCAGTTGCGCCGTCTCGGCTCACTGCAAGCTCCGCCTCCCGGGTTCTCGCCATTCTCCTGCCTCAGCCTCTCGAGTAGCTGGGATTACAGGTGCCCGCCACCATTCCCGGCTAATTTTTTGTATATTTTTAGTAGAGACGGGGTTTCACCGTGTTAGCCAGGCTGGTCTTGATCTCCTGACCTCATGATCTGCCTGCCTCGGCCTCCCAAAGTGCTGGGATTACAGGTGTGAGCCACTGCGCCCAGTCGCTCTGTGTATTTTCATATTGGCAACAGACCATTATGTACTTTGAATGTAGTTTTTTGTTTTTTTTGTTTGTTTGTTTGTTTTGCTTGTTTTCCTCCCCATTCTTATTATTTTGATAAAAAATTAAAATATAAAACTTTCATTTTGTTTTATTTTTAATATATTCCTCACTTCCAGGCAAGCTTTACTTTATCATCTGAAAACATTAGCTATATTGCCTTAATGGGCTTAGTGTGTTTTTAGTCAGGCCAGACACAATGTTAAATTAAGTAATAATTTAATCAGTGAAGTGACTGGTACCGGTGTTTTGGACCTTCTCTTATTATTCCCTGGACCTTTGAATCTTGTTCATGGCATAAAGCTGCCTGGTGGGTTGGGTGTCTTGTCTCACTGGGAAACCAGTTGTGATCTAGGAATGCAACAGATGTGCAGGTAACCTTTTGTTTAATATTATGTGTTAGGTTCCTAATCTGAAACATAAAGTGGAAAAGGAAATCCAAGTATAAGTAGTCTTTTTTTGGAAGGAGTCTGGAAATAGTTTAAAAACTAGTGGTAAAAGCTAATAACTGAAATTGCACGAATTTTATTTCGTATGAGCAGTATCTAGTTTTATGATCATTTTTAAAGCTGAAATCTACCGTTAAGTAAGTTAAACACAATTGTGAAGGCATAAGCACATAGACGTCAGAGTTAAGGAATCATCAAACTAATTAACATATTACTAATGTTGAAAATGTCTGAGGGAGAATATGTTTTTCAAAAGATATCTGATATAAATTATTTTTCATAACTATTTTAATTCCAGAAATTTTTCTCTTATAAACATATTCTAGTTTCCTTCAATCATGGAATTTATTTACGGTGCAAACCTATTTTCCTGATACAAGAACTTTGACTTCTGGAAAAACTATGGAGAGAATGTTGAACTACCCTTGTTCCTCAGATGGCTCTAATTTTAATGGAAATTTTCTTTCATGATTTCTTTCTTGGTTAATTAAATAGGCTTGGTGGTAATTTAAATGAAAAGTCATTCATATTTATTTCATAAACTATCATTAAATAGGTTAAAAATTTGATAATTTTGGCTGGGCATGGTGGCTCATGCCTGTAATCCAGCATTTTGGGAGGCTGAAACAGGATGATCCCTTGAGCTCAGGAGTTTGAGAATAGCAAAACCCTTTCTCTACTAAATGTATATATTTAGTATACATTTAAATATATATATATTTATTTCTAGATGGTCTCACTCTGTCATCCAGGCTGGAGTGCAGTAGCGTGATCATAGCTCACTGTAACCTTGAACAGGGCTCAAGTCATTCCCCGACCTCAGCCTCCCGAGTCATTTGGAACTACAGGCACTTGCCACAGGATACATGTAGTTTTTTAAAAATATTTTTATTGGCCAGGTGCAGTGGCTCACGCCTGTAATCCTAGCACTTTGGGAGGCCAGGGCGGGTGGATCATGAGGTCAGGAGTTTGAGACCTGCCTGACTAGCATGGTGAAACCCTGTCTCTACTAAAATATAAAAATTAGCTGGGCATGGTGGCATGTGCCTGTAATCCCAGCTACTCAAGGCAGGAGAATCGCTTGAACCTGGGATGCAGAGGTTGCAGTGAGCTGAGATGGCACCACTGCACTGGGTGACAGAGCGACTCTCCGTTTCAAAAAAAAATTTTTTTGTTTTTGTATAGATGAGAGTCTTCCTATGTTACTTAGCCTGGCCTGAAACTCTTGGCCTCAAGCAGTCCTCCTGCCTCGGCCTCCCAGAGAATGACAATTTAATAAGCCTATTTTACCAGCATAGCACAATACCACATTCAGTCATCATTCAGGCTTAAAATTTAATTTTTTTCTGTATTTGAGTAAACATTATACACATATACACTCATACACACACATACAAATATATATTGTATGCTTAGAGTCATACTGTATAGTATACATCCCCTGGTGGCAGAAAGCAAAACAATTTAGCTGCCTTAAAATAGGAATACTTTTTTGAAATAAAACTTACAGTTTTAATATACCCAACTGAAAAATACCAGCATTTCCTGGACTTCATATATTGGTTGTAAAATTACAGGATTATCGAGAGGATGAAATTCACTAATAAACGTAAAGGGCACACTACTTGGCAAAGTGCTCAATAAAATGTGTGACTTATTCTGACATATCTGAAGATCTCATTGGTATATATGTCTTGTGAAGATGACAGTGTTTAGGTTAATTTTTTTTCCCCTTAACAAATTTATGCCCCCTTTGCCATTGTACTAAACAATTGGCTCCATGTTTATTGCTTGTTATGTACAGTAGGGAATGTTTTGGTGGTGTATTTTAATTTCATTGATAAATTACCATAACCATGTGGAAGGCTGTTATTTCTTCAGGTCTTTTGGGATCGTGTTTGATCTGTGGGTATAAAAGAGATTTTCGTATGTATTTAATAATATGATGAGACTGAAATATACTAAATTGTATATTTTATTCTACAGCAGACTCTGAAAAAGTGGATTACTGTGTAATACACTTAATAATAGACTTGAAACAAACCTCCAAGATACTTGCAGGGTTGCCAGAAAACATACTAGCATACCATCGATTCAGTGATGAGGAAGAAGATAGTAGAAGAAAGTAATAATCCAACCAGTTAACCTCTCTCCGTATGTAGAATGGACAGAAATATTAATTTTTATAAGAAATTTTGTATAGATCTAGCTGGGGCCAATACTGATTATGATACAGTAGCTATCTGTAATGATTTGGCATTGATTCTTAATATTGAAAATTAAGACATATAAGATATTTCACAAAATGTAGATTAAATGAAGTGGCTGTATTTGCCTAAATGTTCTTTGGCCTTGTTAGTGAAAAACATAAAAATCTTACCTGACAGTATAGATTGTATATTTTTATTGTCCCCTTCCTTCCTTCCTTCCTTCCTTCCTTCCTTCCTTCCTTCCTTCCTTCCTTCCTTCCTTCCTTCCTTCCTTCCTTCCTTCCTTCCTTCCTTCCTTCCTTCCCTCCCTCCCTCCCTCCTCCCTCCCTCCCTCCCCCCCCCCACCTTCCCTCCCTCCCTCCTTTCTCTTTCCTTTGAGTTTTGCTCTTGTTGTCCAGGCTGGAGTGCAATGGCACGATCTTGGCTCATTGCAGCCTCCACCTCCCAGGTTCAAGCAATTCTCCTGCCTCAGCCTTCTGAGTAGCTGAGATTACAGATGCACGCCAGCACACCTGGCTAATTTTTATATTTTTAGTAGAGATGGGGTTTTACCATGTTTGTCGATCTTGTCTTGAACTCCTGTCCTCAGGTGATCCACCCATCTTGGCCTCCTAAAGTACTGGGATTACAAGCATGAGCTACTATGATTGGCAGATGGTATATTTTTAAAAGTTTAATTACTTAAATGGATGGAACCTTTTATGTGTTCAGAAATACACATAATGAGAACATTTTTTTTTTCTGAGAACAAATTTTTTTCACAATTTATTATAGTGGCAATGATAGATATTATAATAAATGAAAAAGTATCTTACCTTGACTAACGGTTAATAAAATCTGTTTGTTGGGTGTAGTTTTTTCCTTTATTTTGTTTGCCTTTTTTTTTTTGGAGACATAGTCTCACTCTGTCGCCCAGGCTGGAGTACAGTGGCATGATCTTGGCTCACTACAACCTCTGCCTCCCAGGTTCAAGCAATTCTCCTATCTCAGCCTCCCGAGTAGCTGAAATTACAGGCTCACGCCACCACACCCGGCTAATTTTTGTATTTTTAGTAGAAACGGGCTTTCACCATCTTAGCCGGGCTGGTCTCAAACTCCTGACCTCATGATCCAGTTGGGTGTGGTTTTGAATGAACTCTTGCTTGCCTATTCATCCTTTTGTCAAATGATGGATATATGTAGAATTTTAATTTTTTTGAAGATGTATTGATACTAAAATGCTATACACTATGAAGTGTCACTACCTTTTTTTAAAGCAGCAAACTCAGTATGTAGGTGGTGACAGAACTACACAGTGAGAAAGATTCTTTCAGCATGTCATAGTTTGTTCTGCTCAAACCATAAAGTACTATAGATCTTTTAACAATCCCATTGAGAGCATTTTATGCCTTTTAGAGGGAGTACTTACATATGGATAAT
Organism: Rhinopithecus roxellana; assembly: GCF_007565055.1. Classification (NCBI taxonomy): domain Eukaryota; kingdom Metazoa; phylum Chordata; class Mammalia; order Primates; family Cercopithecidae; genus Rhinopithecus; species Rhinopithecus roxellana. The sequence goes on along the minus strand of NC_044552.1, from coordinate 39,116,378 downwards.
GAGAACATCTTTAAGTAGACTATACAATGGGGACAGAAAAACCTCAGATAGTGAATGGTAAGAATAATGTTAATTTTAATGACATTTACATTTATATGTATATATATTATGTTTGCCTTTCAATCCTGTGAATGAATGCTAACTAAAAATATATTGCCTTTGGTTCTTTATGGAATTTTTTTCAAATGGTTTGTTATTGCTGCATTATGATATATTTTACATTTAATATGTATATATAATATATATTAAGATACTAGATATATTTTATTAAGGCTTATTGGTGTAATTTACTCTTGGTGAGTATTTCTGTCTTTTTTAGTATTCTGAGTTGTAATTTAGCATCGTTAGATTAAGATTATATTAATGTTTGGTGTGAGGAATTTAAAATAAACTAGTAATTTAGTGCTTCATAGTAAATTCTTGAATAGAGCTCTAGCTTTCACTATACTTATATGTGCAATAATTTACATCAGGATGTGATAATTACAGTAATCTTTGAAATTAAATTTAAATATTTGGTAATTTTAGACTTATTCAGAATTTGCTAGAATTTGGTAGCACTTGCAACTTAGCTTTAGTTTATCTGTTATAACAGGGTAAGATTAATTGAGAAGATATATATCAGATTAAGAAAAAATTTCATTATTAAATATAAAATTTAGGGGCTTTGTAGGGCATGATTTATATAGTTAGAAAAAACTGAGTTCTATAATTGACATTTTAATTCTGGGAATCTGAAATTTTAGATTGGAATTGCTAGGTACATATGAATTTAGTAAGGCATACCTTACTGAACTTTTACAATAGTATATTGTATCATTTGTTTCTTCATTTTAGTTATTTAAAATTAAACTTTTTATTTTGAGATAATTGTAGATTCAAAGGTAGTTGCAAGTAGTAATACAGACAGATGCTGTGTATCCTTTAGCTAGTTGCCCCCAGTGGTAAGAGGTTGTAAAACTATAGTACATTATTAAAATTAGAATATTAACATTGATAACATCCATTGATTTTGTTAAGATTTCTGCAGTTGAACTTGTGTTTGTTTAGTGTTTAGTTCTATTCTTTTTTCTCACATATTGTTTCATGTATCTACTGCACCAGTCAAGATACATAACACTTCTATTACCGTAAAATTCTTTGTGTTGCTTCCCCTTTTATAGCCTCAACCAACTCTCTCATATTCTCTACCTCTTTCCCTATCCCATGGCAACCGCTAATTTGTTCTTTCTTTCTATTGTTTTGACATTTTAAGAATGTTAAATGGATGAATTACAATATGTAATCTTTTGTTACTGATTTTTTCACTCAAACATAATTCCATGAAGATTCATAGATGTTGTTGCATTCATTAGTAGTTATTAGCTCTTTATTGATAGGAGTATTCCATGGTATGGATGTACCAGTTTGTTTAATAGTCACCCATTGAAGGACATCTAAGTTGTCTCCAGTTTTGGGCTATTAAAAATAAAGCTTCTGTGAACATTTATATACAGGATTTTGTGTGAACACATGTTTTCACTTCTCTGGAATAAATGCCCAAGAGCATAATTACTGTGTCATTATGGTAACTGTGTGTTTAATTTTTTAAAGAAACTGATAAACTGTTTTCCAGAGTATCTGTACAATTTTACGTTATCATCAGTAATGTATGAATGATTCACTTTCTCCATATTCTTATCAGCCTTTGTTGTTGTCACTGGTTTTAAATTTTAGCCATTCTGATTGTCCCATAGTGATAGTCCCTTGTGGTTTACATTTGCATCTCCTTGTTGGCTAATATGTTGAACACCATTTCTTGTGCTTATTTGCCATCTGTATGTCGTCTTCTGTGAAATGTCCATTCCTGCCTTCTGTCATTTTCTCATTGGATTGTTTGTAGTTTTACTGTCAAGCATTGAGTGTTTTCCTTATTGTTTGTAGTTTATCTGTTCATCCTCTTAACAGGTTCTTTTGCATAGCAAAAGTTTTTAATTTTGATGAGGTTCAATGTATCTAATGTTAGGGATCTTGTTTTTGGTGTCAATCCTAGCCTTAGGTTCTAAAAATTTTCTCCTACTTTTTTTTTTTTAAAGTTTTAAGGTTTACATTTAGGCCTGTGATACATTTTTTAGTTTTTATATATGCTGTGAGGTTTAAGTGGAAGTTTATTTTTTTGCTTAATAGTGTCCAAATGCTCCATCACTATTTGTTGAAAAGGTTATATTTCTTATATTGAATTACACTTTTAAGCTTGTAAAAAATCTGTGAGCCGTTATTTGTTTGGTCTATTTCTGCATTCTTTATTCTGTTCTATTGATCTATGTTTTTGTCCATCTACAGTACCACACTGTGTTTATTATTGTAGCTGTATGTAGACCTTAATATTAAGTAGAGTGAGTCCTTTGATTTGTTCTTCTTTTATAAGATTATTTCAGCTGTTCCAGACATAGCTGTTCTACCAATTATTCTTTTCTTAAATTATTGTGGTGATCATGAAGTGAGAAAAGCACTACAAATTAGAATAAGCTTCCCTATGTCTACAAAAAGAAAAAACCTTGATGGGATTATGATAGGAATTACATTAAACATATGTCAATTTAGGGAAAATTAACATCTGCAGTTTGTTGAGTCTTCTAATCTATGAACACAAAATGTGTCTCCATTTATTTAGGTTGTCTTTGATTTCTTTCATTAACATTTTATACTTTTGAGTATATAACTCTTGTTTACATTTTGTTAGGTAATTGTCTTAGGAGTAATTATTTCTTTGGAGTATTTTAATTTTTGTTTTCACATGTTAATTGTTAGCATTTATAAACAGCTTGGTTTTTGTGTGTCAGTCTTGTATCCTGTAATGATTTCACTCTGTTATTATTATATTTTATATTATACTTTAAGTTCTAGGGTACATGTGCACAACATGCAGGTTTGTTACATATGTATACATGTGCAGTGTTGGTTTGCTGCACCCATTAACTCGTCATTTACATTAGTTTTCTCCTAATGCTATTCCTCCCCACACCCCCCCACCCCACGACAGGCCCCGGTGTGTGATGTTTCCCGCCCTGCATCCAAGTGTTCTCATTGTTCATTTCTCACCTATGAGTGAGAACATGCGGTGTTTGGTTTTCTGTCCTTGCGATAGTTTGCTGAGAATGATGGTTTCCAGCTTCATCCATGTCCCTACAAAGGACATGAACTCATCCTTTTTTATGGCTGCATAGTATTCCATGGTGTATATGTGCCACATTTTCTTATTCCAGTCTATCATTGATGGACATTTGGGTTGGTTCCAAGTCTGCTGTTCTGAATAGTGCTGCATTAAACTAAACATATGTGTGCATGTGTCTTTATAGTAACGTGACTTATAATCCTTTGGGTATATACCCAGTAATGGGATTGCTGGGTCAAATGGTATTTCCTGTTCTAGATCCTTGAGGAATCACCACATTGTCTTCCACAATAGTTGACTCCCACCAGCAGTGTTTACAGTCCCATCAACAGTGTAAAAGCGTTCGTATTTCTCCACATCCTCTCCAGCACCTGTTATTTCCTGACTTTTTAATGATTGCCATTCTAACTGGTGTGAGATGGTATCTTATTGTGATTTTGATTTGCATTTCCCTGATGACCAGTGATGATGAGCATTTTTTTCTGTGTCTGTTGGCTGCATAAATGTCTTCTTTTGAGAAGTGTCTGATCATGTCCTTTGCCGACTTTTTGATGGGGTTGTTTGATTTTTTCTTGTAAATTTGTTTGAGTTCTTTGTAGATTCTGGATATTAGCCCTTTGTCAGATGGGTAGATTGCAAAAATTTTCTCCAGTTTTGTAGGTTCACTCTGATGGTAGTTTCTTTTGCTGTGCAGAAGCTCTTTAGTTTGTTTAATAGATCCCATTTGTCAATTTTGGCTTTTGTTGCCATTGCTTTTGGTGTTTTAGTCATGAAGTCCTTGCCCATGCCTATGTCCTGATTGGTATTGCCTAGGTTTCCTTCTAGGGTTCACTCTGTTGTTTTTTCCAGGAGGCTTTTGTAGATGCCCTGTGATTTTCTATGCAGACGATAATGTCATTCACAAGTAGGAACAGTTATATTTTGTTTGTTTCCAATCTTTGTGCTTGTTATTTCTTTTTCTTATGGCGTTTTACTAGCTAGAACTGCCAGTAGTGTGTTGAGAAAGAGTGAGGAGAGTGCATATCTTTGCCTTGTTACTAGTCTTAGGGGTAAATAAAGCATTTAGTCTTCTATCATTGTGCATAATTTCAGCTGTCATTTTTTGGTAGATATTCTTTATCATGTTGGGAAAGTTTCCCTTTGTGAAATAATGTTGGATTTTGTCACATTTTTTTCTGCCTCAATTGATATGTTCATATTATTTTTCTTCTTTAGCTTGTTGATGTGATTGTTTGCATTCCTTTATTTTTGAATGTTGAACCATGTTGCACACATGGAATAAGTCCCACTTTATTAGGATATATAATTATTTTTATATATGGTTGAATTTGATATGCTACTTTTTGTGTAGGTATTTTATGTCTGTATTCGTGAGAGAAGACGGTCTGCAATAATCTTTCTCTGTCTGGTTTTAGTTTCAGTTTGTATTTGCCTTATAAAATGGGAAGCATTTTCTCATCTTTTTTTTAATAGATTGTGAAAATGGGTGTAATTCTTTTTTTTTTTTTTTTTGAGACAGGGTCTCTCTCGGTCACTCAGGCTGGAGTGCAATGGTGTGGTCTCGGCTCACTGAAACCTCCTCCTCCTAGGTTCAAGTGATTCTCCTGCATCATCCTCCCAAGTAGCTGGGACTACAGGCACCTGCCACCACACTTAGCTAATTTTTGTATTTTTAGTAGAGACAGGGTTTCACCGTGTTGGCCAGGCTTGTCTCAAACTCCTGACCTCGTGATCCGCCCGCCTCGGCCTCCCAAAGTGCTGGGATTACAGGTGTGAGCCACCATGCCTGGCAATTCATTTTTAAAAATTTTCTTGTATTCTCCACCTAACCAATTCGGCCTAGAGAATTTTGAATTCTCCACTTAAACCAATTAGGCCTAGATAATTCTTTTGGAATTGGGGGGAGCTTTAAAATTATGAATTCAAGTTTTAACATTGTTGTAGGACATTTTATATTATCCATTTCACATTGGTTGTACTTTGATAATGTGTGGTTTTCAAGGAATTGACTTGTTTCTTCTAACTTGTCAGATTCGTAAGTCTGAAGTTGTTTATAGTATTCCCTTTTTAATCTTTTAATAGATGCAGGATTTGTGGTGATGTCGTTTTTTTCATTCCTAGTGTTTGTGATTTGTGTATTTTCTTTAGTTTTGTTAGTTCCTGGCATTTGTAATTTGTGTCTTTTCTCTATTTTTGTTATTCTTCCTATAGGTTTATCAATTTTATTCGTCTGTTTTCAAAGAACCAGTTCTTTCATTGATTTTCTCTATTATTTTCTTACTTTCAATTTTGTGTCTTATCTTTATGATTTCCTTCCATCTGCCTGCTTAGGTTTATTTGCTTTTTTCCTACTTTCTTGAGATAAGAACTTAGATCATTTATTTAAGACTTTTTTTGTTTCCTAATGTAAGCATGTAGTGATATGTGTTTCTTTTTCCTCATGACTTTACCTGCATCAAACATATTTTGATATGTTGTCTTTTTATTTTCATTCAGTTTTATGAGATTTATACTTTCTTTGTAACTTCCTCTTTGACGCATGGATTATTTAGAGGTGGGCTTAGAGATTTTCTCATTATCTTTCTGTTATTGATTAATAGTTTGATTGAATTGTGGTTAGATAACAAGTTCTGTATTGATTTAACTCTTTGAAATATGTTGAGATTTGTTTCATGGCTCAGGACGTGGTCTATCTTAGTGAATATTTCTGGTGGAGTATCTGTATGTTTTAATTTGATTTTGTTGAGTGTGTTGTGCAAATTTTCCATATTCTTGATGATTTTCTCACTAGTACTTTTTTTGAGACGGAGTGTCGCTCCTGTTGCCCAGGCTGGAGTGCAATGGCGTGATCTCGGCTCACCGCAACGTTCGCCTCCTGGATTCAAGTGATTCTCCTGCCTCAGCTTCCCAAGTAGATGGGATTACAGACATGCACCATCCTGCCCAGCTAATTTTTAAAATATTTTTTTAGTAGAGGTGGGGTTTCTCCATGTTGGTCAGGCTGATCTCGAACTCCAGACTTCAGGTGATCCACCTGCCTCGGCCTCCCAAAGTGTTGGGATTACAGGCATGAGCCACCGTGCCCGGCCACTAGTAATTTTATCAATTGTTGAGATAGGGCTTTTGAAATTCTCACATATAATTGTGGATATATCTATTTTTTTTCCAGCTCTATCAGTTTTGCTTTATATATTTGAGACTCTTTTTGTTTGTTTGTATTTACAGGATTTCTATGTCTTCCCAGTAGATTGCTCCTTTGATCATTATATAATATCTTTTCTCATGTTTAGTAATTTTCTTTGCTCTGAAATTCACCTTATCTGATATTAATACAGCTCCTTCTGCTTTTTTTAATATTCCATGTTATATATTTTTCATGCTTTTGCTTTCAAAGGATTACCTTCACATGTTTTTATGTACTCTGCCCAACTTTGCCCCTTTAAATGGTATATTTCAACAATTTTCACTTAATTATGAATATTTTATAGTTTTTCTTCCATTTTATTTATTGTTTTCTGTTTATTTTCCTCTATTTCTCATTTCTCTGATTTTTTCTTTTTGCCTTCCTATGTATACTAGAACATTTTTTCAGATTCCACCTTGATTCATACATATATATATATTTTTTTTTCTTTCGAGACAGAGTCTTGCTCTGTCACTCAGGCTGGAGTGCAACAGTGTAATCTCGGCCTACTGCAGCCTCCACCTCCCAGATACAAGAGGTTCTCCTGCCTCAGCCTCCCCAGTAGCTAGGACTACAGGTGCACATCACCATACCTGGCTAATTTTTGTATTTTTGTAGAGACTGGATTTTGCTATGTTGACCAGACTGGTCTTGAACTCCTGACCTCAAGTGATCCACCTGCCTTGGCCTCCCAAAGTGTTGGAATTACGGTGTGAGCCACCACATTCAGCCAGATTAATATATATAGTATTTTTGACTATATTTTGTATAATTTTCCTAGTGGTTGCTTTGGGTATACATACATGTGACTTATTCTAGTCTACTGATATCATCATTTTATATTTTATTTTATTTTATTTTATTTTGACACAGAGTCTTGCTCTGTCGCCCAGGCTGGAGTGCATTTGCATGATCTTGGCTCACTGCAGCCTCCTGAGTAGCTGGGATTACAGGCACGCACCACCACGCCTGGCTAATTTTTGTAGTTTTAGTAGAGACGGGGTTTCACCATGTTGGTCACATTGGTCTTGAACTCCTGACCTCATGATTCACCCGCCTCGGCCTCCCAAAGTGCTGGGATTACAGAAATGAGCCACCATGCCCGGCCATCCTTCTATTTTTTTAAGGAAATGTAGAAACTTTATTTTTATTTAGGTCTCTTTACATTTTGGCTTTTTATTTTATTTTTCATTGACACATAATAATTGTATCTATGGGGCATTGAGCAACATCTAAATACAGTGTGTAATGATCAAATGAGAATAGTTTTGTATTCTTTAACCAACGTTGTCCTACCTTGTAATCTCCCTGCCCTCCCTAGTCTCTCATAACTACTATTCCATGCCCTACTTCTGTGAGATCAAACTTTTTAGCTTCCACGTGTGAGTGAGAACATGTGGTACCTACTTTTCTTTGCCTATCTTATTTCCCTTAACATAATGTCCTCTGGGCTCATACTTGTATTGGATTCTGTTTCTCTCATTAGGTATAATAATTTTAAAATATATATCAGGTGTTCCTATGTTAGGTACAAATACATTTAAAACTGTTATATCCTCTTGCAGTGTTGATCCATTTATCATTAAATAATGACCTTCTTTGTCTCTTTTTACTATTTTGACTTAAAGCTTGTCTTAACTGATATAAATATAGCTACTGCTGCTCGTTTTGAATTTCCGTTTGCATGGCATACCTTTGGCACCTTTTCACTTTGAGTCTGTGTGTCTTCACAGCTGAAGTGAGCTTCTTATAGGTAGGATGTTTGCATCTTTTTCAAAATAATTTATTCAGTTTATTTATCCAGCCTATCTTTTAATTGGTGAATTGAAACTTTCTATTTAAAGTTATTATTTACAAGTAAGGGCTTATTCTTATCATTTTGTTAATTGTTTTCTGGTTTTATATATACTTTGTTCCTTTCTTAATATTTTTACAGTTTTGTGGGTTTCTTTTTGTAGTGATAAGCTTTGATTTATTTCAGTTTCTCGTATGTACCTGCTGTATCAGTGAGTTTTGTACTTTGTGTATTTTCATGATGGTAGTTACCATCCTTTTACTTCCAGATGTAGCGCTTCCTTAAGCATTTTTTGTAAGTTCGGTCTAGTTGAATTTCCTCAGTTTTCTAGTCTGGGAATGTCTATATTTCTGTTTCATCTGTGAAGGATAGCCTTGCTGTGTATAATATTCTTGGCTACCATTCCCCCCATACCCCCACACCTTTCATCACTTTGAATGTATCATCTTAGTCTCTCTGAACTGCATCATTTCTCCTGAGAAATGATTTCTTCTGTTAGTCTAGTGGGGATTCCCATATATGTGACTTGAGACTTGTCTTGCTTGGTTTTAGAATTCTCTCTGTCTTTGACTTTTGATAGTTTGACTATATTCTGCTTCAGAGAAGATATTTTTGGGTTTAGTCTGTTTGGCTTTTAAGCTTTATTAATCTGGATATCCATATCTCTCCCCAGACTTTTCAGCTATTGTTTCATTAAATATGTTTTCTATGCCCTTTCTCATCTCTTCTTTTGGGACTTCTGTAATGTAGCTGTCATTTGCTTAATAATTTCCCATAATTTCTGTAGGCTTTCTTCATTCTTTTTCTTCCTTTCCTTTTTGTCTGACTAGATTAATTCAAAAGATCTGTCCTTAAATGTAGATTTTTTTTTCTTCTGCTTCATCTAGTTTATTGTTAATGCTCTCAATTGTACTACATTAAAAAAAATTTCATTCATTGAATTCTTCAACTCCAAGATTCTTTTCCCCTGATATCTGTCACTTCATGTAATTTTTCTTGTAGATCACATATTGTTTTCTTGATTGGGTTGAATTGTCTGTGTATTCTCTTGTATCTCATTGAATGTTGTAAGGATCATTATTTTGAATTGTTTTATAGGCATGTCATAGTTATCTTTTTCATTAGGGTCTGTCATTGAGGATTGCTGTCTTCCTTTGACGGTTTCATGTTTTCTTGCTTTTTCATGTTTCTTGTGTCTACATTGGTTTCTGTGAATCTAGTGGGACAATCAGCTCTTTAGATTTTATGTTAATTTTGTTAATTAGGGATAACATTTTTCCTGCTAGTTGTGTCTTATCATGTTGGTTGGGTAGGCTTTGATTTTTGGTTCTGATTTAATGCAGTAGTGGTAGTATATATTTCCAGTGATTTCTTCAGCTCTATTTGATATCAGTGGTATCTGTGATCGGCTTTCTGGCCTAGGCTGTGGGTATTTGTTGTTGCTGTTGTGCAGCTTTCCTGGGAGTAGGAGCCACAGGGTAGGTTGATTCTCAGGTCTGGGATGGAATACACTGGGCATGACAGCTCCGCTGGTTGCAGAAGTAGTATCACTGGGAACGGGCATGGAGTGCCAATTCTTGGTCATGAGGGAGTTACATGCAGCAGGTCTTGGCTCCAGTGTTAATGAAGTCTCTGTTACCTAGTTAGGAGTGCATTGCCATGATCATAGTTCACTGCAGCCTCAAACTCCTTGGCTCAAGTGATCTTCCTCCCTTCCCCTCCTGAGTTGCTGGGACTACCAGAGTGCACCAACACACTCAACTAACATGAAATAAAATAGTTTAGAGATGGGAGCTCACTGTATTGCTCAGGCTGGTCTTCAACTCTTGGCCTCAAGTGATCCTCCCGCATCAGCCTTCTGAGCAGCTGGGATTACAGGTGTGTGTGCCACCACACCTAGCTTTTCAGTCTTTATTTCAAAATTGTCTGTACTCTATGATCCATCTTTAAATATTTATTTTCAGTGTTTTACATGAAGAGTTTAATATTACATACAAGTTTCTGTATTTCTTTCCTTTCTGTATTTTTTCAATTATTTGTATGTAGTTCTTTTCATTAACGCTGATTTCCTTTCTCCAAGTAATGCTGATTTTCTTGCCCCAGCTTTTACTATCATTAGTTTTCTGAATACTGTCAATCACATTGCATTTCCATTTGGCAGTTTTTACTTTTTCTTCATTTTCAGATTTTTTTTTCTGTGTTATTTTCACTCTACTCAGCATGGATTGAGAATGTGTGTGGTCACTTATTTAAATTTTTTTCATAAGGTGTTGTAGAAAACTGATTTTTTCTTTCTGAGCCGTTATGTACTTGGGTGGTCACTGAATAGTTTGATACTGTAGCTGTGAGCTATGTTTGCTCATTTATACATTGGATTATTGTTTAAAATCTCTTCCTGGAGTTAATTGCTTTTAGTCTATTGACTTTTTTTTTTTTTTTTTTTTTTGCATTTCAAAATCTCAAAAGGCTTTTGAGTGCTATTAACATTATGGACATGGCTGATTTCATTTAATAGTAAATTATGTAAATTTAAATGTATTTTAGAAATTTGAAATAACCCCTTTTTAATACCAACTTTCAAATTGGTTCACAGATGAGAATTTTTATCTTCTGTTTAAAATGATATAGATTTGGTAATAAAGACTGTTGTCTTAATTCAAAATTTGTAATAATTTTTGTGTGACTTAGACTAAAAACTTATAGAAATTTAGATTTTTTCTAGCTTTTAATATATAACCAACATTTAATGGGTTTCCTTGTTCTTAATAATTTGATTGATTAATTATCATAGGATATAATCCTTAAAAGTTTGCTTACTGTTTCAGCAGAGTTGATCACTTATGATTAATATTACCTAATTGATTTATGAATGTTTTGTTCATTCTCTTATTTACAGTGGCTATAAATATTTGTTTCTCCAACAAATTAGAACACAGTATTTATCTGTTTTATCTTTGCCAATGAAGAATGATAGGTAATTTAATTTATATTCCCTCAGTGATGTTAAATATTTAAAAAATGTTTTGGCCATTTAAGTTTGTTCTTCTGTGAATTATAAAACAGTTCATTTTTCTTTTGGAGCATTCAGTTATTTCATATTAAATTTACATGGCTTTTTATATGTTAAAGACATTAACTCATTAAAAAACATATGTTTGTTTTATGCTTTATTCAGTAGTTTTTTTATATTCAGTTCATCACCAGAATGCTTGCCTTTATTTAGGGTCCTGTTGTTTGAACAATGCATACTGAAACTCTTCCAGGTACATTTCCTGTGATGAGAGGCTCAAGCTAAATGAATCATGAGGGAACTTAGATTCATGTCACTCTTCAGAGTATCTGCTGATTGAATTGTGTGGCAAACACAGTTGTTTTGTCTTTTTGACTCATATTTTAGAATATTGGTGGGGGCTTGGTGTCATTCGTTTGGCTAGACCAGTATATTTTTGCATTTACATTCAAAACTGGCTTCCTTTCTTGTGCTGATTGTGGCATGTTTTGGTATTTGGGTTTTGTCATCCTTGGAAAATAAATTGGCCTTACCTGGAAACAACCTTGTATAATTTTCGATCATGTAAAAGCATCCACAGTTGGGGAAGGACATCACCTGTAAACAGAAGGATATTTAAGGTAAACAAGAATGCTATTTAATCAGGTATCAAGAGTAGTAGATTCTAAAAGACAACGAATGATGTCCTAAGAATTGTTAGGGAAGGTTATGTGTGTGTAGAATTCTATACCTAAGCAAATTGTCAGCCCTGAAGTCAGAAAAATATTATTTTTAGGTATTCAAGTGATTAGTACTACATTCTATATACCCTTTGGAAGTTTCTTGAAGACTTTCTACAATAAATAAGGAAGAAAATCAAGAAAAACAAAGTCATAGGATCTAGTGAGTAGTAGAGTCAATACACACACACACACACACACATACACACACACATAGTGGAGGTGGAGGGAAGTTTCAGAACTCATGGCTGAGGAAGAGAGCATTTTCCAGGAAGAAAAGGAAACTCCTTTTAATAAAGCTGTGATGAAGTGAGTGGAAAACTTAAAGTCATTGAGATACATTTTTCATTTTAGACAAGAAGAATGAAAACAAGTAAAATTCCAACCCTAAAAGTGATATTAAAAGTTCAGGGAAGAATAACCAAGTATAGTAAAATGAAGCATGATTTTAAGCAATTGATACAGCATAAGAAAAGTGTGTATATTTGATCTTGCTACTAGAAGAATTTCCGTTTTCTTTTTCTTTTTGAGACAGAGTCTTGCTCTGTGGCTCAGGCTGCAATGCAGTGGCGCAATCTTGGCTCACTGCAGCCCCTGCCTCCCGGGTTCAAGGGATTCTCTCGTCTCAGCTCCCGGGGTAGCTGGGATTACAGGCGTGCACTGCCACGCCTGGCTAATCGTTTTATATTTTTAGTAGAGACGGGGTTTCAGTATGTCGGTCAGGCTGGTCTTGAACTCCTGGCCTTCTGTGATTCGCCCACCTCAACCTCCTAAAGTTCTGGGATTATACGTGTGAGCCACTGTTCCTGGCTGAAGAATTCTCTCTCGCTCTTTGTTTTTTTTTTTTTTTTTGAGATGGAGTCTTGCTGTGTTGCTAGGCTGGAGTGCAGTGGCACTATCTCAGCTCTTGGCAACCTCCGCCTCTCGGGTTCAAGTGATTCTCCTGCTTCAGCCTCCCGTGTAGCTGGGATTACAGGCATGTGCCACGACGCCCCCCTAATTTTTGTATTTTTAGTAGAGATAGAATTTCACCATGTTGGTCAGGATAGTCTTGATCTCTTGATCTTGTGATCCACCCGCCTTGGTCTCCCAAAGTGCTGGGATTACTGAGCGGAGCCATCGCACCTGACCCAGAATTCTCTTTTAATTGGCCTAGGGATCATGTTATTGGACAAAAACCGAAGGAGATGTATTTGTTGTCCTCTACTTGGATAAGCACAGAACATAATTATAATAAAAATAATAATTTTTATTGATTTTTAGATTTTAGAGTCATTCTGTGGTCAAAACATGTGACTTCTTTGTATTTAAGGGAGATAATATGAATCTCAATAACCTTTACAGTATAAAAATAAACATAGAGATAAATTATGAGGGTCATGAAAGGGCAGGGAAAAGAGTAGGAGCCTTACTCTTACAACTTCACCTTACAGAGATGGGTATTGAGATACTGTAGAACATTAAGAAATAAAATTTTACTTACATTTACAAAAATTAGAATTTTTAACTTTTATACGTGTTATCTTCAAAGACAGTTACGTTGGGAAATTTTGGTTTGTTAAATTTTTTTTCTTCGTTGTTTAAACAAAATGGAAGTGTAATAAAATGAGTCCGATAAAAAACACCTTTTCCCATGTTCCTTTATGGAATGGTCAGTTAAAGTGAAAGTCACTGCGTGGAAGACTTTTGGGACTGGTGCTTGAAAGAGGCTTGCTCAACTGGAAGCTTACTTTACTTTTTGCTCCCTTTTCTTCTCTTTTCCGTTCTTGTACTTGGACTTGGTCTTGGATCTTTAAGGAAAAGACTGGAAGCACAGACATGCTTCTGAGATATTGTGGGTTTGGTTCCAGACCACCGCAATGAAGTCAGTCTCATGAATTTTTTGATTGCCCAGTGCTTATAAAAGTTATGTTTACCCTATACTGTAGTTTATTAAGTGTTCTGTGAATGCAAAAGTATCTGAGACACATCTCAATCAGTTTAGGAAGTTTATTTTGCCAAGGTTAAGGATGCACCCATGAGACAGCCTCAGGAAGTCCTGATGACACGCGCTCAAGGTGGTCGGAGCACAGTTTGGTTTTGCATATTTTAGGGAGACATGAGACATCAATCAACATGTGTAAGATATACGTTAGTTCCATCCAGAAAGGCAGAACAAATTGAAGTGGGGGAGGGAGCTTCCAGGTTATGTGTAGATAAAAGTGGTTGCATTCATTTGAGCCTCTTAGCCTTTTACTGAAGACACAATTTATATGTGAGAGGAGGGTAGAGGAACAGTCACTTAGGCCTTTGTTGGGCTTAATGAAACAATAGGGCAGAGAAAGCAATCAGATATGCATTTGTCCCAGGTGAGCAGAAGTTTGACTTCGAGTTCTGTCTGTCCTTTGTCCAAAAGCAACTTCCTTGTGGGCAAATTGTGAAGGGAATATGTAGCTTTTTAGCTTGTAGCTGTCTTATTTAGGAATAAAATGGATGGCACGTTTGCCTAATAGTCTCCAGCTTGTGTTTTCCCTTTGGCTTAGTGATTTTGGGGTCCCGAGATTTATTTTCCTTTCTAGTAGCCTTATGTCTTAAAAAAGCAGTATATATACCTTAATTACAAAAATATTTTATTTTTACAAAATGCTATCATGGTCATCTGAGCCTTCAGTGTGTCATAGTCTTTTTGCTGGTAGAGGATCTTGCCTTGACGTTGACAGCTGCTGAGTTTGAGTGGCTGAGGCAATTTCTTCAAATAAGACAAAATGAAGTTTGCTGCATCAGTTGGCTTCTGCTTTCACAAAAGATTTCTCTATACCACATGATGCTTTTTAATAGAATTTTACCCACAGCAGAACTTCTCTCAAAATTGGATACAGTTATCTCAAACCGTGTATCTGCTTTAGCAACTAAGTTTATGGAATATTCTAAATTATTTGTAGTCATTTCAACAACGTTCACAACATCTTCACCAGGAATAGATTTCATCTCAAGAAACTACTTTCTTTGCTCATCCATAAGAAGCAGCTCTTCATTGGTTCAAGTTTGATCATGAGATTGCAGCACTTTAGTCACGTAACAGGCTCTACTTCTAATTCTAATTCTCTTGCAGTTTCTACCACATCAACAGTTACTTCCTGCTGTGAATTTTTGAATCCCTAAAAGTTATCCATAAGAGCTGAAATCAGCTTCTTCCAAACTCCTATTGATGCTGATATTTTTACCTTCTCCCATGAACACAAATGTTCTTAGTGAACATTTGTGTTCACTAAGTGGCATCTAGAATGGTGAATCCTTTCCAGAGGGTTTCAACTTACTTTGCCCACATCTGTCAGAGGAATCACTGTCTGTGGCAACTGTAGCCTCATGGAATGTGTTTCTTAAATAATAAGCCTTGAGAGTTGAGATGACTTCTTGATCCATGGGCTGCAGAACGGATGTTGTGTTAGCAGGCATGAAAACAACATTCATCTCCTTGTATATCTCCACCAGACCTCTTGGGTGACCAGGTACATTGTCAATGAGCAATAATATTTTGAAAGGAATGTTTTTTCTCAACAGTAGACTTAAATTATTCAGTGAACCATGCTGTAAGGAGATATGCTGTCATCCAGGCTTTGTTATTTCATTTACCGAGCAAAGGAAGAGTACATTTAGCATAATTCTTAAGGGCCTGAGGATTTTCTGAATGGGAAATGAACACTGGCTTCAACTTAAAGTCATCAGCCTCATGAGCCGCTAACAAGAGGTCACCCTGTCCTTTGAAGCTTTGAATTGACTTCTCCAGCTATGAAAGTTTTGGATGGCATGGCATTGTATTCCAGTAGAAGGTTGTTTTGTTTACATTGAAAATCTTTTTTGAGATGGAGTCTTGCTGTGTTGCCCAGGCTGGAGTGCAGTGGTGTGATCTTCGCTCACTGCAACCTCCACCTCCTGGGTTCAGATGATTTTCCTGTCTCAGCCTCCCTAATAGCTGGGACTACATGTACATGCCACCACGCCTGGCTAATTTTTGTATTTTTAGTAGAGATAGGGTTTCACCATGTTGGCCAGGATGGTCTCGATCTCCTGACCTTATGATCTGCCCGCCTCGGCCTCCCAAAGTTCTGGGATTACAGGTGTGGGCACCATGCCTGGTGGATAATCTCTTTTTTTGTATAGCCATCTTCATCAGTGATCTTAGTTAGATCTTCTTGTTAAGTTGCTACAGCTTCTATATCATTGTTTGCTCCTTCA
This sequence comes from Rhinopithecus roxellana, assembly GCF_007565055.1. Classification (NCBI taxonomy): domain Eukaryota; kingdom Metazoa; phylum Chordata; class Mammalia; order Primates; family Cercopithecidae; genus Rhinopithecus; species Rhinopithecus roxellana. The sequence goes on along the minus strand of NC_044552.1, from coordinate 39,100,301 downwards.
TCTTGCACTTTTATGTTATGGAGATGGCTTCTTTCCTTAAGCCTCATGAACCAACATCTACTAGCTTCTAACTTTTCCTCTGAATTCTTACCTTTCTCAGCCTTCATAGAATTGAAAGAATTAATGCCTTGGTCTAGATTAGGCTTTGGCTTATGGGAATGTTTTAACTGGTATCATCTTCTACCCAGACCACTAAAACTTTCTCCATGTCAGCAATGAGGTGGTTTTGCTTTCTTATCCTTCTTGTATTCACTGGAGTAGCACTTCTAATTTCCTCCAATAACTTTCCCTTTTCATACACAACTTGATTAACTGTTTGGCACAAGAGGCTTAGCTTTTGGACTGTATTGGCTTTTGGCATACCTTCTTAACTATTCTTTCTAGCTTTTTATTTAAAGTAGGAGAAGTAAAACTTCAGACTTTCACTGGAACAGTTAGAGGCCATTGTAGGTTATTGACTGGCCAAATTCCTGTTTTGTCGCATCTCGAGGAATAGGTAGGTTCCAGGAGAGGATGTGAGATGGGAGAATAGCCAGGTGGTAGAGTAGTCAGAATATACACAGTATGTATCGATTAAATTTGCTATTTTATATGGGCCTGGTTCTTGGTGCCCCCAAACAATTACAGTGGTAGTGTCAAAAATCAGTGATCACAGATCACTATAACAGTTGCGAAACTAGTGAAGAGTTAAAAATGTGAGAATTATGAAAACATGACACAGAGATACGAAATGAGTCCACGCTGTTGAAAAATGGCACCAGTAGCCTTGCCACAAATGACATACAGACTTGTATGAATTTTACTCATCTTAAACAACAAACACAACATCTAGATCATACATTGGTCTCCATTTACCATCCCATTACTTTGCTTCCTTTTTAGCAGAAGTTCTCAAAGGAATTGCTTTCTCCATATCTGCAGTTTTTATCCTCCCATTCTTTCTAAAATTTACTTCAGTCAGACTTTTTCCCTTTAATCACTCCACCAAAGCTGCTTTTCTCTGGTTCGCCACTGACCTTTATATTGCTAAATCCAGTGGCTAGGTTTCAGTCCTTATTTTCCTTGACCTATCAATAGCATTTGACACAGTTGTTCACCCTCCTCTTTAAAAGACTTCATTCACTTGGCTTCCAGAACACCTCAGTCTTCTGGTTTATTTTTATTTATTTGGGTTTAACTTCCCTAGTCGTTTCTACTCATCTCCCAGATGTTGGTTGCTTTTCTTCTTCTGGATCTCTGAATAATGGATTGTGCTAGGTTTCAGCCTTTGTATCTTATCTTCTCTATCTAAACTTAAACCATAGTTGATCTCATCCAGTCCTGTGGTTTTCAGTGTTAAATACCATGTACCCAACTGTTTCTGACTATTCCACGTAGAGCTTTCCTCTGAACTTCTTGTTCACATATTGAAATCAGTACTATACCTCTCTCTCTACTTGAATGGCTGGTAGATTTCTCAAATTTAGTGTAGCCAAAACCAGGTTCCGTATATTCCCTCAAACATGTTCCTGCTGCCATCTCCCCCTCAACTCAGCAATCTATTTGGCAATTCTTTACTTTCAGCAGATCAAAATCTTTGGAGTTATCTTTAACTCTCTCACAGCCCACATTTCTTTCCACTGCTACACGTTGCTGTTAGCCATCACTGTCTTTTACTTGGGTTTATTCTTGTAATAGGTTTGTCTTTCTGCAACTACTTTTGCTCCTGTCTTTCATTTCTACCCTCTGCCCCTTGCTCTATTCTTCCTGTGATATTAAGAGTGAAATTTTAAATATTTAAATCAGATTTTTTTTTTTTTTACTTTTGTAATTTGAAATTCTCTAATGGCTTCTCATTTTATTCAGAGTAAAAGTCACATATTTTATGATGGGCTGTGTGTCCTCACTTTTCACTACTTTTCTGATCTCAGTTTCTTTTGCTCTTGCCCTCACCTTCTGCTAGAATATTCTTTCCTTAAATATCTTCTTACTCTCTTCCTTGTGTTCCTTCTTAAAGGTCTCCTCATCGTTGAAGACCTCATTAATTGCTATATTTGAAATAGCAGTCTTTCCCTTCTCTACTTACCATTTCTACCTAATTTTTCTTCATAGCCTTATCTCTGTGCGATACTGTAAGTATCTAACTTACATATTCATTCGTTCATATACTATCATTCTCCCTTACTAACACATATTCTTCATAAATGTATTTGAGTCAGTTTTGTTTAGTATTTTATCTCTCACACGTGGTAGGTGCTCGATAAATGTTTGTTAAATGAATGAGTCTTATATACTGCATAGATACATAGCTAAAAATTAATATAATGGAATGTCAAATTTTGTTTTCAAGTAAGCGTTGTGACCTGTTTTCAAACTCCAGCACTGTGACATTTCTCATAGTTGTTGAATGTTAAGGCCTTTCGTGAAAATAGTTGTAGTTGATCCTAAGAAAAAGGCAGTGAGCCGATCCCAACTGGTAGTCTATTTTCAGCACTACCATTAACTTAGTGGTATAACTTTGAACACATGGCTTACTGGTTTTTTTTTTTTTTTTCTTTTTTGATATGGAGTCTTGCTCTGTTGCCCAGGCTGGAGCAGAGTGGTGCAGTCTCGGCTCACTGTAGCCTCCGCCTCCCAGGTTCAAGCAATTCTCCTGCCTCAGCCTCCCGAGTAGCTAGGATTACAGGCGCATGCCACCACGCCCAGCTCATTTTTGTATTTTTAGTAGAGATGGGGTTTCACCATGTTGGCTAGGCTGGTCTTAAACTCCTGACCTCAAGTGATCCGCCATCCTCCGCCTCCCAACGTGCTGAGATTACAGGCATCAGCCACCACACCCAACCATTGCTTACTTTTTTGAGCTTCCTTTTCTTATCTATAAATTGCATTTTGTAAGCTATACATTATATAAAGTTTTTCAGAATTTCAGGAATTTTATATTATGTAATTGTGGAATGGTATGCCATGACCTAATGGAGTTGAAAACTAGAGAAAATGTGGGAAGAAATAAAGATCATTCCAATAGTGTAAACTTGCAAAACTGGCAACATGGAGTCCTACTATGTTATGTCTGATGGTCTTCAGTAACTTAGGGAATACTACTTTGCATCTCTAGATAGAAGTGTAAAATACCCTGTTTAAGTGATTACAGTGTACTTTTGAGAAAACTTAAAAACCCATCTGATAGAAGGAAAAGGAAATCTAATAGGTTAAGTAGCTAGTTTGGGCAGGTTATAGAAAGAGGATTTCAAAAGTCAGAGATGGGAGTTTGGTTTTGCTTTTAGTATAGTATAAAACTGGAATCTACCAGATGTTTTTACTATGGTTAAAATGAAAGTACTGTATGAGAAAGTTGAGTCCAACAGGGGCATATTTAATGAAGGGAGATTGGAGTTAAGCAAGCAACTTAGAAAAATTACTTGGTATAGTAATTTCAGGAATAAGAAGGGTCTGAATCTGTTTTAAACTGACAATAGAATGAGAAAAATGGGATATGTAAGAAAGGAATAATAGTAGGATCTGGTGATTGACTAGATATGGAGGAGTGAAGGAATCAAAAATTAAGGTGATTTTGGGTTTCAGCCTGAGTTTATTAGGGGTGGTTTCTGTCAGTCAGTAGGCTGGGAGTGATTCCAGGAAAGGATTGTATTTGAATGGAAGGACTGCATGAAGATTTGGAAAATTTCAGCATAGAGTTTTGCAAACTTTTTCCCCCCAATTGAAATGTTATGTGATGACCCGATATGTTAAAAACACATAAAAGTGAAGCAGATCTATTTGATTCAGAGGTGGAGAATATATGTGGAAGGAACGAGCATCTTCCTGACTTCTTGTCCTCCTTGAACCCAAAGGCTCTGATGAGTCTAGTGAGAAATCACCAAAGTAGATCACTTATAAGTGTTCCCGTAGATCCAGCATTTGGTGAACTGCTTGTCTGTGATAACCTGTATATCTTCTGCATGGCTGTATCTTTTGTGTTTCTTCTCACCTTAGCAGTTATCAAATGTTTATTATTTTAGACTCTTAATCTGACTCTGGGGATGTGTAGAATACAAAAGGGACATAGGTTCTTCTTTTTTTTTTTTTTAGGACGGAATCTCGCTGTGTCACTCAGACTGGAATGCAGTGGCTCATTCTCGGTTCACTGCAACCTCTGCCTCCTGGGTTCAAGCTATTCTCCTGCCTCAGCCTCCCAAGTAGCTGGGACTATAGGCGTGCACCACCACACCCAGCGAATTTTTGTACTTTTAGTAGAAATGGGGTTTCACAGTGTTGGCCAGGCTGGTCTTGAACTCTTGAACGCAAGTGATCTGCCAGCCTCGGCCTCCCAAAGTGCTGGGATTATAGGCATGAGCCACCATGTTTGGGTGATCCTTCTTAGTGAAACTAACGATTTATTATAGAAAGCTGCCATTTAAAAGCTGTGACAGAGAAGTATTAGTTGTTCAGAGTTTAAGTAGACTTAGTGTAGTCTGTCGTGTTTCACACAAGGTATGGTCAAGGGGGGCTTTCTTGGAAGAGTTATAATTGATCTTGCCTGGAGATGAGAGAGAGAGAATGCACAAATAGGTTGTATGAAAAACTGAGAGAAGTCCTTCATGGCTGGGGCAGAAGGCTCTACATGAGGCTGGAGAGGTAGAAAGTAAAACTGGTAAGATAGATTAGGACCAGAGCAACACATGTCATGTTAAAGATTTCGGTCATTATTTTGACAGTATTGGAAATCCATTGAAAGGTTTTTTGGGCATAAAGTGACCTGGTTTGCATTTCTAACAGATCATCCTGGACAGAAATATGCAGAAAAAGTTTCAAGTGAGGGCAAAGTGAAACTGAGGGCAAGGGGATGCAGTAAGACTACCTTGGAGGCTACAAAAGTAGTTCAGAGAGATAATCTGAATAATAGGTGGTACTTTTGGGGAAATAAAGACAGAACTCAGGATATACTTAAGAGGTAGAATTAACAGGAATTGGTGATCATTTAGGTACAGAGTGTAGGGCAGAGGAAAGTATAATTGATGACAGCTTAGATTTTGACGTGAACAGTTTGGGAAATGTTCGTGCCATTTAAACTTTATGGACTGCACCTCCTTTATTTTGGTTGTTTTGCATGTTGTCTTTACATGGTGTTTTCTGTCTCCTCAGTGCCTGTGTTCCTCACCGTTTACTCCATGCCCTGTATTCTCTCCATCCACTTAAATGACTGCTTTATAAAACCTGTATTTTATTTTATTTTGAGATCTTCCTCCAAACTGTGGTGCAAGACTTCCTTCATGGAGTCTTTCATCAATATTCTCATCCTTGATTATGTTATCTTTACCTTATAGTTTATCAGTATTTGTGTGTAATCTGTACCTTACTGTCTTGTATTTGATGCTGCTCTGTAATTGATCTCTAGTGATATATATGTACATGCGTTTGTAGGATTTCTCCGATTTATATTGTAATTTATTTCTACATTATGAATATCTGCACATGAAAGTCAGTGTAAAATGTTTAAGTACTACCTCTGTTAAATCAGTTTGCTCTTCAGTTCATTAAATGGAATTGTATATTATTTATAAATGTCAGATTTATAATATTGATAAACATTTTTTGTCTGTTGTAGGTTAATGCTCCAAATGGAGTGATAAAGATATTTCAAAATAGAGATTTTGATAGTACGAGTGGTAATAATGTACAAGGTATTTTTTGACGTTAATGACTAGGAAAGGTTTATGGATAAAATTGTTTAGACAAACTTCTAAATGGGATATTTGACTACATTATACAAAAGATCATTGGGTAAAAGCAATCTGATTAAGTTTTAATTAACTTTGTAAATGCTTTTGAAGATACTGTTATATAAAAAGTAATCCTAAATTTTTGTTGCAATAGTTTTGACTTTAACAAGTATATAAGGCCTTAGTTGTTTTCCTTTTTCTATTTTCTCTTCTTTTCTTCTTTCTTTTATACTATTTTATTTTTATATTCTGGATGTGAAATTTTTTTAAAACCATTTCATAATTATCTGCAATTTTATAATTTTGTAAATGTTCCAAGGAAGGTATCATCATTATTAAAAGATTCTTCTGACAGATAATGTCTAAATATTACATGATTTATTTTTAATTTCCAATTATTGGGTATGTCGAAAGAGTGAAACATTGAAAATTAATAGTATTGCTTTTGATGCCTGATTTTGAGAGCTGGATTTCTTATTTTGGAAAATATTCAAAGTGAAAATAAAAACGAAGTCACCTTAATATTATAATGGCAAAATATATGATTTGTACCATTTTAAGAAGTTGCTTGAGTCAGTGAAAAACAATTGAGGTTTCCTAACTTTGGAAATCACAGATGTAAAATGTTGATTAGTCATGCATTTTCTACTACTTTTTAACATGTTAACATAATTTGAAAATGTACATTTTATGAGATTAACTGGTTGAAAATTAAAGCAAAACAATATAAAACTGTAATATTTTAAAAACTAAACATAAGGCAGTTTGGTAAATTTTAAGAACACAAATGTTTTAGTTGGAACAGATGTGAAAGACATATTATTTTAAAGGAAAATGAGGTCCACAGCTATCTGTTTGGAAATGTCTTTCAATTACAGTGGCGTCCATGACTGTTGGATTTGAATGAAGATTTGGCTGGAAGTTCTCTCTATCCTATTCTGTGTTTCCTTTTGAATAAGAAACAGCATGTGTGAAATACATTTACTGTAATCCATTCCATACTGGGTAATAAAAATTCTGTGAAGAATGATTATGCATGTTATGAAATTATTCCGATTATGTTTTTTTCCACTTTCAGCTCGCTAGTATTTTTAAGTTTATATAAATTTTACAGTGTGTTGATACATTAATTTATTTTTTAAAATGGTAATATGGAATAACTAACTCTCATTATAGATAATCGCGTTCCATTGGTGGTGTGACTTCCTGTATTTTACCAAATGTGAAACAGTATTCACTGAAAAAGAAATAAAAATTTTCTGAGTGAGCAATAAACCAAGCAATTAGAAATGAATTCTTGCATTTTAAGTTGGCAAGTTGCAGTATGAGATTATTTGCGTTTACCAATTCATATGTTAAACTCTAGGATTACACTGAACTTTATTTTTTATTTTATTTTATTTTATTTTTTTTGAGACGGAGTCTCGCTCTGTCGCCCAGGCTGGAGTGCAGTGGCCAGTTCTCAGCTCACTGCAAGCTCCGCCTCCCGGATTCACGCCATTCTCCTGCCTCAGCCTCTGAGTAGCTGGGACTACAGGCGCCCGCCACCTCGCCCGGCTAGTTTTTTGTATTTTTAGTAGAGACGGGGTTTCACCGTGTTAGCCAGGATGGTCTCGATCTCCTGACCTTGTGATCCGCCCGTCTCGGCCTCCCAAAGTGCTGGGATTACAGGCTTGAGCCACCGCGCCCGGCCTACACTGAACTTTAAAAAGGAAGACAGTTGAAAGGATAACTTTTAGTTCACATTACAAAGAAAATGAATGATTATGTTATCTGTATCATTCATTTAAACTTAAATATTAAAATTTTGGTTAATGAAATGCAAGTTAACATATATACTTAATTATTTTATTTAAGTTACTAATCATCAGAAAATATTTTTGTGATTGATTTTAGTAAATTCATTTATATTGAAATGTTCGTATTGTTCCCATAAGGAAGTAATACATGTGTGCTTATGTCTATATTTGTACACATGACTGTTTAATTCAAATTGATAGGAGATAAACTTTGATTTTGTTACTTTGAATGAAAATGATTACAAATAAGGTACATTTATTACCAGTATGATAATTTATATAAAGTTTATGGTAGCATCCTCAAATAAGAATATTTGACATATTTGTTCTAGGCATTATGTCAGTGAATGCAACCTTTTTTTTCTTTCAAATTAAAACAAATCTTATATTACAGTGATGCTTATCAGGGTAAGCCTAAAGAGAATGGACTTTGGAAACAAACTGTCACTTAATAACTGTGTGACTTCTGATAAGCTGCTTAACCCCTATGAGCTTCATTTTTTATTGTCTATAAAGTAAAAGGTATTCTGAGCATTAAGAAGGTTCAAAAATGTGAAGTGCTTATAAACAGTACTTTGCATATCATAAGTACTATTAGCATATGATTTCTGTTAGTTTTTTTACCAGCTGCACCTAAAAAGTATGAGATTCTAAGATCTGGTTAAGTTTAATTTTTTAAAAAATGTGCATCAAAATGGGATATACTTTGGACGTTTTGATCATAGGTTAATTTTTCATTAATGTAATAAGTCATACTTGTTTTCATTCAACATTGAACAATTTAACTTTCATTTAATGATAACTTATTAGAAATAGACAATAAAATATATATGGTAGTTATACAAACAGTATTTTATATGATAATACAATTAGAGAACATATAAATACAGCACTCACTATGTTTACATTTTAGGATTTTATTAAATATTTGTAGAATTGAACAAGAAATGTTAACATAAATATTTACACTGAGTATATATTATTTATTAATTTTCAAAATTATAAATATTTTATTTTCTTTTCATTTTGCTTTTCATTTTTCTCTGTCACACAGAAGATTTTTATCTGTCACACAGAATAATGATTCTTACAGTCTCTGATTTGGTTGACGGGGTGTATAACATTTGACTAAGTGAGTCTTTGCAGATGTTTATATGAATGGAAGCTAGATTATGGTATTTCAGATACAAATTGACTGACTTTCCCTGGAACAGAAAAATTCTTGTCAGTTAAGCCACAGACTCACATAAATAAGGCTCTAGTCTTAAAGAAACATAATGTTTAACTAATCTTTGAAAAACCTGAGTTCAAAGTCATGTATTGCAAAAAAGAAAAACATTTCTGAATTATGAATCTTTTTTTTTTACTGCTGTCAGATAAAAGATACTCTTTTTAGGGTTAAAGATATAAAAAAAATACCCACAGAGAAACAGAAAATGTGTTACAGGTTTAACAGTGGTTTCAAGTAATGTGAAAAATTATGCTACTGTGAAACTACTGAAGAATTATCATCTGACTATTGAATTACCTACAAATGTCAATCTTCTATATTTAGTGAGGTTGGTTGCCTGATCATGATGTAGGAAAAATAGTCTATTGGATGACAAAGTATTTTTGATGTATTCTTTATTTTAAAACAAATGACTTTTTTTTTTTTTTTTCTCTATAAGAAGCCCAGGGAATGATCTTAATGGAGTTAAAGAAATATGCAAAAAATACCCTTTTTATAAAATTAGTTAAGGTGCTGCAGAGTTGTGGAGATTCATGCTTTAATTGTAATTCCTCAGATGACCAGAGTAGGTCTCAGGTTACATTATTTGTATATAATTTAAGTTCTCAAGGGTATAATAAAACAGTTAAAAATTAAGCTGAATTGTTTTTTTCTGGTAAGGAAAAATAGACTTAATTCTTTATATTGGAAGCATTCATTAATCACTTATAGACGTTTAATTCAGTGCAACAACAGTATTTTAAAAACAGTTTTTAAGAAATAGGTTTATTTTTTACTGTCTTTGAGTTAATAGATTTTGAAATACAAAATTGTATGCATTTCTAATTTTAAAGATATTGTGTCTTTAAAGATGACAACAGCCCTTATAAGCACTAGTAAAAGATGTAATTATTTCTAGTCTTAAGATTTTAGAATGTTATAAAATAGCACAAATATTTGTAAAGTAACAGTATGGGAAATAAAGTGTTGTAATTAGTCTGTTATATAGCTATTCTGTTGTATTTTTCTATGTCCTTAATTACATGATTTAGTTTCATGTTATTCAAAACTTAAAATAATAGATACGATTAGAAGTTAGTACTTTTACTTAAAAATAATAGGTAGCTATTTCATGATAATAATTAAGATATTGGTGTTCCATGTTGTAACTTCAGGTAGTGTGACTTAACTCAGAGTAACTCAAGGACTGTGTATATAGAATTAAAAATATATAGCAGCTTAGTCAAAAACCATCATGTTACCTGTTATAAATAACCCTGGATCAAACGAATTTTCTTAAAAATTAACTTATATCAAGAAATTCTTTTAACTGTGTCACTGTTACAGATGAGACATTGATTCATTGTTATATGGCTATTCCCAAGTTCTGAAACTTGATTTGTTTTCACAAGTGAAATTTTCAGCAAATTAATTTATTGGGACTGATTTTTTCTTTCTCTTCGTTTTTTCATGGTTAATTAAGAAAAAAATATTTTAATCTAAGGATATTATAAAGTATTAGGAGGAAAGTTTCTAGTTTTAAATTGCAAAGCTTGTGTGTTCCATAAGCCACCAGTGTTTAATTCATTATTTCCATCTCAGAACTTACATTATAGCAAATGAGTTAGACATTTATACCTTTTTTCTATTTTTTCTGCCGCTGTTGAATACAAAATGACATTCAATATTTGTAAAAGTGATCCTGTTTCAAATCAGAAAACTGCATCACTAGAATATGTATTCCTATTTTGAAAAGCTATTTTAAAAATATTATTTTGTTCCTGCCTCGCTTTCATATTGATTAGACCAGCTCTTAAGAAGATATGATTAAATATCATTTTAAAGTAAAAATGGGTATTCAAAACATATACCATTTCAGGTAATATCTTGTTCAGCAGACCAAAAGGTAAGTTGAGAACTTTGAGAGATTTTTAGATCATTTCTAGAAATGCAGTGATGGAACATTATCAAGTTTGGGTTATTGAACAGTATTCAAAGTAAGAAGAAATCTGAATGCTTTTCTAAGTTTACAGTCTGAATAGATGCTAACTGCAGATGAGAAATACAGTTTTATATTTCTTAAGTTGTATGTAATTTGGTTTTCTTTTTGTGACTAATGTGGCAGGTAGATTCACTTTACACTTTGTAAATTCAAAGAAAAGCAAGTATCTAACAAAATCAAATGCTTATTAAAAGACATGGTGTAGAACCATTATGCATGTTGTATTTTTAGGTCCCAATACGTGTGGACCCTAAAAATGCAATGCATGATGATTTTATACTCTTTATCTTCTTATTTTACATAAACTAAAAAATAGCATGAAGTCAATATTTTTCTGCAAATACCCCAAATTTTTTGTCTTTCTCATAGTTGACCTTAATTTTGTTACATTGAATATTTCAATTTGAATTCTTATTTTTTAAATTAGTTTTAAAAGGCATATATTATAAAGGACATATGAAGTATTCATCCAAGCAAATAAGCACATATGTAACTGATCTTTGAAAAATGTTTATTAGTTAAATGCACTTAGTAACAATGCATGTAAAGAAGAAACACCATGTAAAACAGGAGCCACTTAAAAATTCCTTGGTAGATTTATTTTTCTTTCAAATCATTTAAGTTATTAGATCATAGTATGAACTATTGTTCATCAGTTTTTGAGTCATTTATTTTAAAAATTTCATGAAAAACAAAAATTATCTGAAATGATCAAGTGCCATTTTCTCTCCGTTTACTTGATTATTTGTTCATTCAGTGTTAATTGAACAACAGTTTTATTGGATGCATCAAAAGATTAAAAAATAATCTTTATTCCTATTACAGATACTTAAAACCAATTTAAATATGTAGTAGTAGCAATTTTAATATTGAAATGAGAAATGAGTATTGAAGAATTATGTCTTATAACAAAACTTTTTCCTCCTCTGTTGAATTTAGCATAAAAATATTTTTTATGTTAACCTTTTGTACCAGGGATTTTTTTTTTTCTTCTCCTCAGAAGTGGAGGAAATGTTATTTTAGATGTAGCTTTACCAAGGAAGAGATGGTAAGTCTATGTTGTGGCTTTTTACGTATTTTATAAAGACAGGGTTTTAAAAAAATAATATAGCAACACTGTAAGTCAATCTTCTCCATGTTTTCTTGAATCATTTTTGTATTCTCATCTTTTATCAGTAGTTGTCACACTTTTTATGGAACCAAATGCCTAGTAATTGAAACACATACACATGATCTTTGAGAAGTCATGAAAATACAATTCTTGTGCTTAATGATATCCAGAAAGCATAATATTCTGAAAAAAGTTATTCCCTTCAGTCAATTTAAAATTAAACACTCTAATGCAAAAGGATATCTAAGGTGAAAGATGTTTGTGTAATGCTAAACATAACCAAAGAAACTGTGGTTTTAGCAAAGGTACTATTGCTCTATTTTATCAAGTGCCAGAAGTTGCATAATGAAAGTCTTTCAGTTAGTGAAAATATAAGTATAAAAACACAAAAATACCACCCAGCTGGTAGAGATCTTCCTAATTTTTACCTGATTGTATTTCTGAAGAAATATGGCAGGGCTGTCGTAAATTTTCAACATGAACTGCATTTTTGTTGCCAATTTCCATATCCTTTAAAAAGTGCTGAAGCGTGCATTTGCTATTTATGTTTGCAGTAGACTGAGTACACTTTTACTATTTGTGGTTTTAGAAATTGGAAACAACCAAACAGTGGTGCTATGGTCTAAAAAAATAAATTTTAAACAGCTGCGGGACAGTATTTTTAGAATGGTAGGAGTACTTCTAAAGCAATTTAACTGCCCCCTACCCCCTTTTAAAATGATCAAATATTGTCACTGATATAAAGTCAGATTTGTATTGTGTGTTATCTATGGTAGATTGGATAAATTAAACTAAAAGTATATTTTGATACATGTGAAATATGTTTTTAGCATGCTAGTGTCAGCTCACTTTTCTAACCTGTGAATATTTGTTACTATATGCCAACTATTGGCATATACACTTTATAGGCATTGAATCTTCCCCTTCCTTGTATAAGAACCATCATTATTCCCGTCTTACAAATAAGAAAACTGATGTAAGTAACTTGCCCAGGATCACAAAGTTTGTAACTACATACCTCAGTGAGATTCAAACTTGTTTTCTCTAAGACTCATGAATCCAGTTGTTTTTCACCTTGTATTTTGGGCAGATACTATTAAAAGAAGAAAAGAAATAATATGTACCCTAGTTTTAACTTCAAGCATTTTTCTGCTGATGTTGCTGAAATATGTAAAAATCTAGATAGCAATTCCACATTGCATTTAAGTCTATTGAAACTGAGTCAAAAAAAATCAGAAATGAAAAATCGATCATATCACAATCAAAATAATAACCTTAGTTTGATGTGACAGACTTTTAACTCCTGAAAATAAATTCCCTTTCTTAATGTGACTACTGCGGTCTAAGAGTTTGTTACATCTTCCCAGTGCTTTGCAATTCTTTTGACATTATGGCACAAGTGAAAAATGATAATATTCATAGGGCCACTGGATATGGAAGCACAAGGTTGCTCCTGACAGCAGACAATTTAGGGGTTCCTGAATGTCTCTGGCCCCACCAGCCAGGCATTCCATAGGCTGAGAGGTTTAAAACCTACACACCTGTACCCAGTTGGTGGCTTTTGTTCCTAAGGGCATGAGTTGGAAAGCTCTGATCATTACTTTCTTTTTCTGTAAGATAACACAATTTCCTATGACCTTTCTCTGTTCCAGTTATTATGTAACCATTGTATAATGTATTGTAGCATCACTTGGCCATTATTTTATGTTAAGCTAGCCTCATTTCATGTCCCTTCTCTCTTTTCCATTATTCTGCCACAAGAAGCCTTTGGCTGCCAGTTCATTGTTTTTTATTGACATAAAAATTTAATTATACCAGAAATATTACAGAAAATTTGCAAACTTTCAAGAATTAGATTCACAGATTTCAATTGAAAAACATTACACTGCAATTTGTAGGTCTTTTCACAGTAGTTAAAGTACTTTAGTTTTGCCTTTTATGATTTGGTGTCCTAGAAACAGATAAATTTGCCTATAGTAGTCAACTTCTTTTGGAATAAAATTGCTAAGCATTCTGAGATTAGATGAATACTACTTAGGATGAGATTGGGTTTAAATTGTATTGATTTAAATGACTGTAATAAAAAATCACAGCAGGTTCAGTTTAATTTTCTTTCTATTGCAATGACATTCTTTTTGTTGCATATAACCATAGTGTATTTTTATTCGAATTAATGTATTTTTATTAACCTTGATGCCACCTTAGAGAAGTTTTTTTGATTGTATACATATGTGTGTGTATTTCACTAAAATGTTTTGCAGCATGTGCTTATGAAGGCATTAGAAAATAAATTGTTTTTACTTCAACCAATCTAGTCATAGAAGTTTGAATGATAATTTTACTCTGCTCTTTTTTGGTAGAAAACAGTTATCACCAATACAACAAGCACTTGAATAGTATTCTCTATTTTGTTGTAAAACAATAGGTTTAGTAAAACAAAATTTATATTTGTAGATGTATAATAGAGGTGTTTTTTCTTCTTCCTCCACACCACAAACAACACTTTTAAGTATCATTCTGAGTTAATTTTTTTATTCTCAACCAGATTCTGTATAGCATGTTTCTTGTGAAACCAGGGATATGTGTGTTGTGTTTGAAATATAGTTAATAAAGATAAGATGATTTTCTTATTTGGATGATGGAAACATGTAAAGTGTATTTTTTAAATGCATACCATAAAATGTAAAGTTTGACAGAATCCTGTTGGTTGTAAAAGTATGTCAGTTGTGAAATAACCACATAGACCATGTAAAGACCTGCTAATGATCAACAAAAAGTTGTCTTTAATTTCTAATGAATGAACCCACTGGAAAAGGAAGCTGAAGACACAGGTGTATAATTGGATATTTTAAATTTCTAATATGGAACAGATATATACTCTGTTCAGTGTGTGTTTAAGACACATTCTGTATTAATAGATAAAATAGTTAAAATTTCAAAAGCTGTATGTTAGTTTGCAGAACTAATTGTCAGTTATCTGTATGAGGGCTCACTGTAAGAATTCTGTATTGTAGTCTTTGGGATTTAATCCCTAATATAAGGTACAACCTGGTGTGACACTACTGATTGAACTTTTCTAAGGAAGCTAACAAGAATACATTATTTTTATTTTTATTTTTATTATTTGAGATGGAGTTTTGCTCTTGTTGCTCAGGCCAGAGGGCAATGACACGATCTCAGCTCACTGCAGCCCCTGCCTTCCGGGTTCAAGCGGTTCTCCTGCCTCAGCCTCCCAAGTAGCTGGGATTGCAGGCACCCGTCACCATGCCCAGCTAAGTTTTTGAGGAATACATTATTTTACTCAACTTTGTTCAATGAAGGAGTATTTATTGAACACTGACTCTGCTTGGCCATGGAGATTTAAAAGTGAATTTGATACAGCATCTTAACATTTAATTTGACATTACAGAAGCTTTTTCTTGACATAATCTTGAAATATTAAAATATCTTTCATTTTAAAAAGTCGAAGATTCTTAATGAAAAACAATCCCTTTTAAAATTTGGAACTAAATTTTAAAGCTTATTTAGGACATTAAACTTTTCTGATTATGGCCTGTTTATAAATCATAGATTTTACATTAGAGACCAATGTACACCAACTTATATATATAAATGAATATAAGTGGGGTTTTTTTTTGCATATATATGTTATTCTGAATCGAGAGTTTCAAGGAACATTTATTCCTACTTTACATGCATACACTCTAATATTTTATTTCTTAAAACGTGGTGGTCATGGTCCCTTAACGAATCTTACTGAGTTTGAAAAACATTGTCAAAGAGAATTCTTTGGAACTCTATGGGTGCTGTTTCTGTTTTTGTCCTGGTTTCTACAGTAAGTACCCTCATCAAATGTAGAAAATTTGGGCGGGCTGGTCATTAAACCTTTTTATAAAATGGTTCAAAGAGCAAAAGAGTTGGATACATTTTCTTAAAAGGTTGCATTTCTCACATCTATAATACTAGAAGTCAGAGTTATTATTTTTGTGTCTTAAACCTTATGGAATTTTATATTTCCGATTTTCTTTATATGTTGTAGCTATAAACAGCTTTGGGGTGGGGATCTGCTTTAGTGTGGTGTGATGAGTCATAATCAGCGAGTTATTAAGTTCTCTGTGCCTTTTATTCTCAGAGTTAACCATTTTGCTTTGAATTGAAATATTAAGTCAGGAATCTGTGCTTTGTTATATGATAAAGGCTTGTAAAGTGTACAAAGTTTTTCTTTCGTTAGATCTAAGATTAAGAACACTTTATTTTAATAGTTTATTAATACAATTTAAAGAGAAACACCAAAAATTACCTAATTATTCATCCTTGTTAGGCCGACTTATTTGGGTTATAAACATACACTTTAAAAACATAAAATTAAAGCTGAAATAAATTTAAATGTATTTTTTGAAGTAATCAAGTTTCATCTGAACCCAAGTTAACCATTCTCATTTCAAAGAATATAATTCTTATGCTTAATCAGATTTTTGCTTTTTCAAACAGTTTTAATAAATCAAAATGTTATATAAACAGAAGGCATTGTGTTTTCCTATAAACTCTGATTATTTTCCCCTTGCAAAATCTGTATTACAACAACCAGTTCCATAATGCCAGCATGGGAACCTTGACTTCTTTGATCGGATGGCTAAGAGAATACAGATAACTGGCTGCGAAAGATATTAGAAGTATACTGGAAATACCAATTCCTACACATCTAAATTGAAGGGATTTAGAGAATGGAAGCAGTGGACTAACAGATAGGAAAACTTATTTCTGTGGCAGAGCTTTCAGTGAACTAATGTTGCCCTTTTCGACATAGCAGTTTCTCTGACATCAGTTTACTCAGTAAAGTAAGTGAATATGAGGAGACTGAAGTAAAATGTTAAAGACTTGTATTGGGTATAAAATTTGATTATATACATTTAAGAAATGGGGTATATTAATATTTTTTAGTCTCATGACCTGAATTATTTAAGCCACAGACACTGGAAGTGCTGGGATAATAAATAATATCTTCTCTGCTTTTGCGAGGGGAGATGACATAAATACTTCGTTGTTGATCTTAATGTGGAATTGGTGATTTGATAAATGTATTTTTGTAAAATTTGAATGTAGCTAACATTTTCTCTCTAAACGTGCCCACATTTATCTTATTTTTATAGACGGTATTTTTTAGAGCAGTTAATATTTACAGAAGAATTGAGCTGAAAGTACAGAGTTCCTACCTGCCACCCTCCCTACAGTTTCAATTATATTTGTTGAGCCAATACTGATACATTATTATTAACTAAAGTTCATAGTTTAGGATTCACTCGATGTTTCACGTTCTGTGGATTTGGACAGATGTATAATGACATTTATCCACCATTATATTATTATACAGAATAGTTCCATTGCCTTAAAAATCCCCTGTGCTCCACCTATTCCTCCTTCCCATCCTCTGAATTTCTGGCAAACACTGATCTTTTTATTGTCTCCATAGTTTTGCCTTTTTCAGAATGTCATATAGTTGGAATCATATAGTATGTAGCCTTTTCAGATTGACTTCTGTTACTTGGCAATACACATTTGAGGTTCTTCCATGTCTTTTCATGGCTTGGTAGCTTATATCTTTTTATTGCTGAATAATTTTTCGTTATATGGATATACCACAGTTTATCCATTTGCCTATTGAAGGACGTCTTGGTTGCTTATAAGTTTTGGCAATTATAAATAAAGCCACTATAAACATTGGTGTATAGGTTTATATGTGAACATAAATTTTTTACTCAAATCTTTGAGTAAATAACAAGGAATTTGATTGCTGGATCATGTAGTAAGAATATGTTTAGTTTTATAAAAGACTGTCAAATTATCTTCCCAAGTGGCAAATCATTTTACATTCCCACCAGCAGTGTATGAGAGTTCCTGTTGTTCCACACTTTTGTCAGCATATGGTATTGTGAGTGTTTAGGGTTTTAGCCATTCTAAAAGGTACATTAGCTCATTGTTGTCTTATTTGCAACATAATGACTTATGTTGAGCATCTTTTCATGTGCTTATTTGCCATGTGCATGTGTTCTTTCTTGGGTGAGCTGTCTGTTCAGATCTTTGGGCCCAGGTTTGAGATTCTTATTTTCTTACTTTTGAATTTTAAGAGTTCTTTGTATATTTTGGATACCAGTCCTTGATCAGATAAGTGTTTTTAAAAGGTAGTCTATGGCTTGTCTTTTTATTCTCTTAAAACATTTATTTTTAAAATCTTCCCTCATAAGTTATCTACATTTTCAAAATCTATTTTCATTCTACCTGGGGGTCTCTTCTCACCTCAATTTAATGGTTTAAATGGGAATAACCCAACAAAGTCTTCTATCATTTTTTTTCACCATAAGTTTCAGCACAAAGAATTGGCCTGTATACAGAGTTTACTTATGTAAAAACATTTGTAAAAATTAAATGTTAGGTTTTTCGTTTATCTTATTCTTGGTGTGCGTTGCTTTGGGAAGCTTTGCATTGAAACCACTGATTTCTTTGGGACAATGAGAACTCCTCATCCATTTTAGTTTGCAGTTAAAATACTATTTCTCAAACTGTGTTTCATGGAATTTGAATCTTTTTCAAGCTATGTATAGATTTTTTTTAACCATAAAATTATTATTTCTTAGTCACATTTTTTTGGGAAATGTTTCATGCTATTTATTATCACTTGGAGAGTTACAATGCATATTAAAGCTTTAACAGGTTTTATAGTAGAGAAACCTAATTCGTTAGTTTAATGCAAGAGTTGAAGTTTTGACAGTGGAATCTATTCCTTTGGAACATATATTAAAGCGTTCAGAATATTGTTGTGCAGAATATTCATGAAATAAATGATGCCCTAGATCTGCATGCAGTGGGACATTCCCTTGGCCTAGTTCCAAAGGGAAGATAAGTTAAAAAGTTTAGATTTTGCTGTGCTTTTAAAGGGATTTTTATGTGGTAAATTTTCAGAAACTGTTTCCAATCCTATGCTTATTAAAAGTGGCCAACTGTGTTACATATAACTTGGGACATCAAGGAACGTGGAGTTATTAATGACTTTCCAATAAAAATAAAATCAATTGTGCTATTCCTCTGTTAAAAAAGGGGTCTCAAAGGTAAGGCTCTTGGTTTGTTTCACAAATAAATTTTACTGGAAAGAGTGTTGTTTTCTTTGGTGGTGAGGACTTCCTCTTTGATTTTTCTAAGCTTTGACCAGTGAAAATGTCTTTGGGTGGTCTTTTGGCCTTGGGGATTGATACAGAAATCCTACTTTACCTTTTCAAATAAATAACGACTACAGTTCTCCTTATTCAGACCCCATCTTATGGTTTTCTCTATAGATTTGGTCAAATGAATAGGATTGGCTCATGAACTTCCTTGAGGGTTGGTGTTTTAATAAGGGAACCATGTTTCTCTGAAATCTTGCATTGATGAGAACGTTAACATTTTTTATTAGTTGAACTGAAATGAACCTGAAATATATTCACATCAAAAATTATATTTTTCATTTTAGAGACTATCTTAAAGGTTTTGTTTTATATTTAAAACTTTGAACTTTGTGATTTATGAACATGGTGGGGAGAAAAATAACAGTAAGTGATACATTAATTATCTGAAACATTTTATTTTACTTACTAGGGTTTCTCACTCATAAAAGTTGCTTTTGCCCGATATAATTTTATTTGTTTGGTAAATAAGACAAATGATCTCTCACATTTTATTTCATTTTTTTTAAGTTCTTTCTAAGAAAAGGCCAATGGGCCAGATCTGGTGGCTCATGCCTGTAATCTCAGCACTTTGAGAGGCCATTGCAGGAGGTTCACTTGAGCCCATGAGTTCAGGACCACCCTGGGCAACATAGACCTCATCTCTAGCAAACAAAACAAAACAAAACCAACAAAAATCCAGAAAGAAAAGTGCCAGTGATATTGCCACCTTAAAGGTTTATTATACAATCAATACTTTTTGTACCTATTTTAAAGAACAAAAAGTCTGCAATAATGTGAACTCAAATTACCTATAAACATGAATACCATCATTTAAGGGTGGTAAGTGCTGAGGTACACAATGAGTACAGTAGAGATAAGAACCAGCATTTGCTGAGAGTTTTTTTTTTAATCATGAAATGATGTTGAATTATGTTGAATGATTTTTCAGCATCAATTTATATGATCATATAAGTATCTTTAGTCTGTAGACATGGTGGATTACATTGATTGATTTACAAGTGTTGTAGCAGGCTTGCATGCCTGGAATAAATTCCACTGGTTATTGTATATACAGTGGTCTCTCCTTATCTGTGCGGGATACATTCCAAGACCCCCAGTGGATGCATTAAACTGCAAATAGTACCAAACCTGATTGCTATAAATTAGAACACATTTCTGTTCATGTCTTCCACAAATTTAATGCCTTTTCCACCTTCACTAAGCACTTATCATGCATTGTGGCCGTAACTTTTGCAGTTTGAGGCGGAACAGCAAAACTAGCAAGAAAATCTTTTTCCTTTTTCCCAATTTCATGAATCGAAGATTCGTTCTTACCATAGGTCTTAGCAATCTCAGCATAAGATTTCTTTCCTTGTTAAATCAAAAAGTTTTACCTTTCCAATTTAAGCAACCACTTTATGGCTTCTCTTTGGCAAGTTGGAATTGCCTGCATCACTGCTCTTGCCCTTTGGGGTCATTATTAAATAAAATAAGGATGACTTGAACACAACCACTGTGATGCTGTCACAGTTGAGCTGATAGAACTTAGAAGGCAGCAAAGTGACTAATGGGCAGGTAGCCTATGGAAGTGTGTACATGCTTAAAAAAGGGGTGATTCATGTCCTGGGTGGGCCAGAGTGAGATTTCATCATGGTACCCAGAATGGTGTGCAATTTAAAACTTATGAATTGCTTATTTCTTGAATTTTCCATGTAATATTTTCTGACCACAGTTGACAGTAGATAACTGAAACCTCAGAAAGTGAAACCATGGTAAGGGGGATCTGCTATAATTATTTTTCTATATTTCTGGACTGGATTCGCTAATATTTTGTTGATGATTTTGCATCTAAGTTCATGAGAAATATTGGTCTGTCATTTTCCGTTTTGTACTTTCCTTTGGTTTTGTTGTGCCTTGGTCTTTTTGTACTGTATTATTTTAGTATAAGAGTAATAATAGTCGTAAAATCAGGTGTTTCCCCTCATCCTTTATTCTCTGGAACAGATTTTGTAAAATTGGTGTGTTTGGGAGGAAAATTGTCTTTTCCTCACTCATCTTAGGTTCATGGCTGAGGCTGGTATAAAAAAAGAGATTGACAAGAGAAAAGATACATTTATGTAATAGAAGTTTTACATGGCACACAGCCCTCATAAGGGAAAGGAACCTGTGTAGGTTGTCTTTTTTTTTTTTCTTTTTTTTTGAGACAGAGTTTTGCCCTTGTCACCCAGGCTGGAGTGCAATGGCACAATCTCGGCTCAATGCAACCTCTACCTCCTGGGTTCAAGCGATTCAGATTCCTGCCTTAGCCTCCCAAGTAGCTGAGATTACAAGCACCCGCCACCCGGCCCAGCTAATTTTTGTATTTTCAGTAGAGACGGGGTTTCGCCATGTTGGCCAGGCTGGTCCCGAACTCCTGACCTCAGGTAATCCACCTGCCTCCGCCTCCCAAAGTGTTGGGATTATAGACATGAGCCACTGCATCTGGCTTTTTTTTTTTTTTTTTTTTTGAGAAAAAGTATCACCATGTTGCCCAGGCTGGACTCCTGGGCTCAAGGTATCTACTGGCCACAGCCTTCCAAGTAGTTGGAGCTACAGGGGTGCACACTCTGCACCTGGCCTAAACCTGTGTACTTTAAGTGCTAGGTTTGATGAAGAAGTGGATAGTGTGTGTATGACTGGATTAAAAAGTACGACCTAATGGTAGTAAACTGGAGGGAACATAGCAAGGTGTTATTCTCTGTGACCCTAAATCATCAGAGATCAGGATGTTCCTTTCCTGAGGATGGGAAGGACACCTCGCAAACGAGGATCTTATGGCTTGCTTCGGGGGAATGTCAGAAAATCCTTTCTAGATTTTATGACCTGGGTCAGGGGAGAAGAGCTGGAGGAAGGTAAGAGTGATTTACCTGCTTCTGAGATTTTCTCAAATTTTTCCAGCTTAAAATATTTTGGAGGAGTAAGTACTGAACCTTATTAGATGTTAATTCTACTTTAAATCTGGTAGAAGTGTGGTAGAATTTTCCTGTGAAACCATCTGAGCCTGGAGATTTTCTCTGTCATCTCCACTCTAACATTGATCCAGAGAATTCATTTGGGGTATTATATTTTTCAGTTGTATAATTTCTATTTGGTTATGTTTTAAATCATGTTTCTTTGCTGAGATTTTCCATTTTTTGAGATAATTTTGAAGGTTTTTTGAAACATGTCTTTGATGGTTACTTTAAAATCCTGTCATATAATTTAAACATTTGATTCATCTTAGTATTGATATCTGTTGGTTGTTTTTTCTCATTCATATTATGATTTCCTGGTTCTTGGGATGACACTGATTTCTGGATATTATGAGGCTTTGGATGTGTTTTTTTTGTTGAAGTGTAACATGAGGGCTGGGTGAGTATATACTCACCTTCCCACTGCCTGCCCTTTCCCCCAGTACCACTACAGCAAAATGGGACACTGACTTACATTGCTTTTGCAGATAGGATGTGGATGTTCACCTCCTCAGCCCACTGACGCCTTCTTGCTAAAGTGGTCTACCTCCCTTCCTGTTTACCTCTGGTTTCAGTTTAAGATCGGTCCCCTGCTGAGCCCACTGCTACCAGGAGTAGCAGGGTGAAGTGGAGTGCCCACCAGCTCTGCATTCCTTCACCTTCTTTGGCTTCATTGGTGCAGAGTGGGTTGGGACTCTGCTTCCCTCTGGGCTCTGTTGATCCTGATGGGTGGAGTGGAGAATAGGAGTGCTGAGTAGCCCTGCTTGACACTGCCTCTTCAGTCTATCAGCATGAAATAAATATATAGAGACAAGTCTCCAAGCAAAGATTTTATTTGGAAATAATATAGAAGAATTGCAGTTCAGGACACACAAACTTGGGTAGCCCCTAGGTGTGTCTGAAGAACAAAGGAAAAGTCTGGGGTTTTATTGGGGTAACAGAGGAAGCTTATGTAATTTGTTTTGCAAGTTCATTGGTGTTGGCAGTGTCTTGCAGGGGCTGGTGAATTCTGATTGGTGAGTGGCAGTTTCTAGGTAAAACTTGTAAGCTTAAAGTCATGGCAGGCTATTGCGATTTTGGATTGGGCTTGTGAGATAGTTGCTAAAATGTTTTTCCCTAAGACTCCTCCCACTCTATTTTTGTTGGGTATGAGAAAAAAAATCTCCTTTGCATAATCAGTTTTCACAGGTCTCTTTGCTTCTGGGTAGGTATGGAGACCCAGCTTCCATTGGGCATCAGTGACACCAGGGGTGGGAGGAAAGTGGAATACGAATTAGCCCCCACTTGTACAGTCTCCTTGTTGTTATCTGGTAGTTCAGGCTCAACTCCTTCCTGTGTCCCACTAACAACAGACATAGTGGCCATTAGCTGTGCTTTGGATTTCCTTCTTAATAAAGTCTCCTTGCTGCTGGGTCAGGATGGAGGCCTAGCTTGCTGCTACACCCTGTAGACACTAACCAGTTGGAGGAATGCAATCCACAGAGGGGAATGTAAAGTCAGTTCCTCCTGCTTCTGCCCCAGTGAAAATACCCTCAGCCTATCTGGTAGATGATGGAAAATTAGCCTGCCAAACTTCCTCATTGACTACTGTTGGGTAAGTTAGGCTGCCTGCAAGGATGGAATAGGTTAGAGGTTTTTGGAGTAGAAATTTTAACGTACCATTTGGCCTGCTGAAAGTGGGTAGTAAAGCTGTTTTTCAATTGATGATTGGCCGAAGTCAGGCAGATGCTGCCAAAAATGTTTTTTTGTTGTTTGCACACCCTTTTTCTGATCATTCCTTTGCTAGTTAGAAAAAAGCTTTCTTGGAGCTTTTTGTTTTTTTTTCCCGCTGCCTCATCGGAGTCTTCTGTATTACCCTGTTCGGGATATATGGGAGGCAATAAGGAGACGCAGGGGACTCATTGCCAGGTTATTTATCAAATTGTGAGTTCCCTAGGCAGCCAGCCCTCTTTTTTCCTACCTTTCAGCAATGTCCTGTGTTTTTCTTGTGTTGTGTTTTGGGTTTTTTAGTAGTAAGAGGAACGACCTGGGAGCTCTGGGGCTTTCCATGTTGATGCAACCAGAGATCCTTCAAAATACTGTTTTTGTTCACATAGGAACACTCAAAAATAAAATTAAATCTCATTATTATAGTGGAGTAATATTTGGTGAGAAATTTTTCCATGAAGATTTTCATCAATTTGTACATTGGGCTGTGATTCACTATTACCATTTCCCCTGTTAGAATAACAGGATTATTTTCCTATAAAAAAAGGGAGTGCTTTGTCTTTTAATGTGGTAAAATATATATAACACAAAATTTATAATTTAGCCATTTTTAAGCATACAATTTAGAGGCATTAATTACATTCATGATGTTGTGCAATCATCACACTGTTTCTAAAACTTAAAAAAATTTATGGACTTTTTTAAAAAGCAGTTTTAAATTTACAGAAAAATGTAAAGGAGGTATAGAGTGTTTCCATGTACTCTCTCCTTCCCCCACTTATTAACGTTTTGCATTAGTGTGATGTATTTGTTAAAACTGATGAACCAAATACATCCTGTATGTTCTGACAAATGTATGACATGTATCCACCATTACAGTATCATACAGTATCATACAAAATAGTTTCACTGTGCTAAAAATTCTTTGCGTCTACCTGTTCATCCCTTCATCTTTCGCTTCCTCATCCCCCACCAACCCCTAACAACCAATGATCTTTTTACCATCTCCATCGTTTTGCTTTTTTCAGAATGTTGTATCAGAATCCTACAGTAGGTAGCCTTTTCAGATTGGCCTCTTTGACTTAGCAACGTACATTTAAGGTTCCTTTGTGTCTTTGCAGCTTAGTAGTTCATTGCTTTTTGTTACTAAATATTTTCCAAAGCACTTTCATTATACTTGGTATGATTTGAATGTGTGTCCTCTCCAAATCTTGTTGAAATGTGATCTCCAGTGTTGGAAACGGGGCCTAGCAGGAGTTGTTGATCATGGAATGGGATCTCTCATGAATAGCTTGGTACCATCCACTTGGTGATGAGTGCGTTCTTACTCTGAGTTCACGCAAGATCTAGTTGTTTAAAAGCTTGTGGGACCTTTTTCTTCTCTCGTTTGCTCCCTCTCTTGTGATGCACCTGCTCCCACTTTACCTTCTGCTATGAGGAAATTTGTATTTTCATTACAAATTATCTAGTCTCAGTTACTTGTGCATGTTACTTATGCAATGTGAAGACGGGCTAACACAATAGCTAACAGAAACTCTGTATACATTCCGCAGTTACTTTCCATTCCTCTCTCCCCCCAGCTTTTGATAACCGCTAACTTACTTTGTCTCTGTCAATTTGCCCATTCTAGACATTTTATATAAGTGGAGTCATACAATATTTGTCCTTTTGTGTCTGGCTTATTTTACTTAGTACAATGCCTTCAAGGTTCATTTATGTTGTAGCATTTATCACTACTTCATTCTTTTTGTGGCTGAATAATATTGTATGCATATACCACCTTTTGTTTATCCATTCACCTTTTCACATTTAGGTTGTTGCCACCTTTTGGCTATTTATTGTGAATAATACTGCAATGAACATTGATATACAAATACCTGTGTAAGTCTGTCTGCAGTTCTTTGCATGTATAACTAGGAGTGGAATTGATGGATCTTATGGTAATTGCATGTTTAACTTTTTGAGGAACAACCCAGCTGTTTTTGACAGTGACTGGACCATTTTGTATTTCCACCAGCAATGTAAGAGGATTCAAGTTCCTCCACAGCAAGCTGACACTTGTTATTTTCCTTTGGTTTAAATAGACATCCTGGTAGGTATGTAGTTGTAACTTATTGTGTTTCTGTGCCTATGGCTTTTTATGTTCAAAATAACGATAAGTCATCCAAAAAAGAAATACAGCCTTCCATCCCTGTCCTGTGTAGATAAGAGACTTCATATTAAACTTTCCTAGGTCAAATACCATATAGGAATTACCACTTAAAAATTGAAACCTTTTGCAGTGAACCTAAAACTGCTCTAAAAAAGTGTATTTAAAATAGAAAGGCAGGCCGGGTGCGGTGGCTCATGCCTGTAATCCCAGCCCTTTGCGAGGCTGAGGCGGGCAGATCACCTGAGGTCAGAAATTTGTGATCAGCCTGGCCAGCGTGGCAAAACCCCATCTCTACTAAAAATACAAAAATTAGCCAGGTGTGGGGGCAGGTGCCTGTAATCCTAGCTACCCGGAGGGCTTGAGGCATGAGAATCACTTGAACCTGGGAGGCGGAGGTTGCAGTGAGCCGAGATTACGCCACTGCACTACAGCCTGGGGTTTAGAGTGAGACTCTGTCTCTCAAAATAAATAAATAAAAAATGAAAAAAAAAAAAGACACAAATGAGCTATTTCTCTATAAGCTTTATGGGACAGTAACAGGAGCAGTTGTGGCTCCTTCAGAATACTCAACACTGAACACTGGAATTTTGTTACAGGCATCAGCTCCTTCTATTATGAATACCTTTTGAAGACATCAACTCCAGCACCTATGGTGCATAAACATTTATTAAGGTAAAGTACAATTTTAAAAAAGGAAATGTATTATGATAATGTTCAGCGAAAAAGGATGGACTTACTCTCAACCACTGTGCCTTGAGAATACAACTAGTATTTATTTTCAAAGTGTAAATTTACTTAGCACTTTCAAAAGCAGTTTTATTAAACAAGATATAGTTTTAAATACCTATCTTGGACCAAGGTGAACAATCAGATTGAGTCATTACTTGGAAGATACAAAATAAATTCAGTTATATTGGAGATATCTGCTAGGAAGAAATTCCCTTCACCTTCTTCCCTAAGATTCTAAAGTAATTCAAAGGAAATCAATCAGTTTAGCAATAAACTTGATGTTGTCACATGAGAATAACTGGTATCTATAAAGAGAATCTTTGAATCATAGAATTATCTGTTTCTTAATATAAGCTTATTTTTAGTATAGTTTATCCAAATTCTAAATATGTTTTCATAAAAGTTTGGGTTCCATAATAAATACATAGCCTAAAAATTACCATTTTTTTATACCACTTGAGTCTACCTAAGGGCCTAGCACCGTGGTGTGGTCTTCATGTAGGATGCCTTCAAAATCTGTTAGTTTATTTAATAAATTCATGAGTACTGCTGCTAGAGATAAGGTTAGTCAAAAACCAAAACCTCTGCCATTTAGGAGCTGATATGGCTAGGCTTTGTGTCCACACCCATATCTCATCTTGAATTGTTATCCCCATAATCCCCACCTGTGAAGGGAGAGACTAGGTGGAGGTAATTGAATCATGGAGGCAGTTGTTTTTTTTTTTTTTTTTTTTTTTTTTAATTCTTTTGAGACCGAGTCTCGCTTGGTCGCCCAGGCTAGAGTGCAGTGGCCGGATCTCAGCTCACTGCAAGCTCCGCCTCCCGGGTTCACGCCATTCTCCTGCCTCAGCCTCCCGAGTAGCTGGGACTACAGGCGCCCGCCACCACGCCCAGGTAATTTTTTTGTATTTTTTAGTAGAGACGGGGTTTCACCGTGTTAGCCAGGATGGTCTCAATCTCCTGACCTTGTGATCCGCCCATCTCGGCCTCCCAAAGTGCTGGGATTACAGGCTTGAGCCACCGCGCCTGGCCCATGGAGGCAGTTTTCCCCATGCTGTTCTCATGATCCCCCTTTGCTCAGCACTTCTTCCTGCTGTCTTGTGAAGAAAGTGCCTTTCTTCCCCTTTGCCTTCCACCATGACTATAAGTTTCCTGAGGCCTCCCCAGCCATACTGAACTGTGAATCAATTGAACCTCTTTTCTCTATAAATTACCCAGTCTCAGCCAGTTTTTTATAGCAGTGTGAGAATGGACTAATACAGCAGTTGAATCTAGTAGTAGATTATATGTGCACACACACATCTACAAACATATATGGTATATATATACCAATAAACAATTTTTATTAGATGTTAAGTTATATAGTAGGAAGTGCTATGTAAATAAATAACTCAATCTAGTATTCAGCAAAAATGTGGACAAGGAAGTAACATTTAATTTTTTTTTTTTTTTTTTTTTTTTTCAGTGATGAGGGCTCACTATGTTGCCCAGGTTGGATTTGAACTCCTGGGCTCAAGTGATCCTGTCATCTTGACCTCCCAAGTAGCTGGGACTCCAGGCGTGAGTTACCATGCCTGGTTTAGAGACATTTTAGACATTTTAGATGAATCATGTGTAAGGAGAGATAAATGAAGATATTTCAGATAGATATTTCAGAGAATGGCTATTTATTTTTATTCTGTACCTAATTCAGTCTAATAAAATTTCCATATTATATATGTACAAAACATTTGGAGAATATAGTTTCAGAACATCAGGAAGATGAGATATAAAAACTTTTTTATAAATGTTCCTCTAAAATAGAACATTTTACTACAAACTGTATATTATTCTTTTAGACTAGTTTGTAAAGGTGCTGTTTTATAGCTTATAAAAGTGAAAGCTGTTTTAAGCAGTTAGCTTTATGCACCATTATGGCTGTTGATGTTCCTGTTGCCCAATTTTTCTCTTATTCATCTCACTTTATGCTCAATGGTTCTTAACCTGCCTCATGGTCTGTATCTTAGATTTGGAGCATAGATTATAGATTTGAAAGAAAGAGGTCAGAATCTTTTATAATAGTATACTTAAATACCCTTATGTCATAAGAGAGGAGTCAAACTCCAGAGATGTAAAAGATTAATTTCTTATTTATTTAGAGAAAGGCACTACACTCCTGCTTTATAACTAGAATGTGTCTTTATGCCTGTTAACAAACCTGAGGATCACATCAATGGGTAATCTTGCCTATGATCACGTAGAACGTTAATGGGACAACCCAGCTTAAATCTGTTGACTCTTAACCACTGTTCAGTACTTAGCCAACAAAAGCTGCACATTGAAAGTCTTTTTCAGGTTTCTTCACTT
The DNA here is from genome assembly GCF_007565055.1 of Rhinopithecus roxellana. Classification (NCBI taxonomy): domain Eukaryota; kingdom Metazoa; phylum Chordata; class Mammalia; order Primates; family Cercopithecidae; genus Rhinopithecus; species Rhinopithecus roxellana. The sequence continues at coordinate 39,071,360 of NC_044552.1, read as the reverse complement.
TTTGATGTTGAAGCCTGGTTGCTGAAGTGAGCTAGAATGAAAGATTAGAGTCAGGTGGATTCTATTTATCCCTGAATGAAAGAATTACTGGGTCAGATCCCCAAGCAAACCATTGTGGCCACAAACAGATGCACTATTTTCTAGTAACTCTGTGGGCAGCAGGGGCACAAAGGTAAAAAGGCAGAGGGCAGTGACATGAGTAGAACAATAAAGTAGGTATTGATAGTGCAAAGTGAGCAGTACTGTAAAATTTTTTTGATTATACATGGTTGGGGCATCAGTGATGTCTTCCCCCGAAAGAGGACAGTAAAATTCAATTTTGCTATTGGCATGACTTAAAGAAGTGTTAATGCCTCTGAAGCATCTATCTCTTAGACTTTTGAAGTATGTATGTGGCCTTTTCTGGCTCTATGCTGATAAGTTCTCCCCAACATCAAGATTCCAAGTCTCAGTTGACAGAGTATGGTTTACAATTATTATTAGAATTTAGAACCACTGAAAATAATCAAACTTCTGCATGTACTACAGGTAACAGATGTCAGCGATAAAATCACTTAACGAAAAGTGACTGGCTTTCTTAGGAAAAAGTGATCAGCTCTGGAATTTGGTAAACCTGATTTGATTTAAATCCTGCTCCTATAGTGTGTGACCATGGATAAAGCAGATAATCTCTGTGAACACTAGTTTTGTAGATTAAATGAGATTATGTTTATAAAGCTTATAGCACAGTGCCTGATATATACTCAGTACCGTGTTAACTGTTTTTATTAATAAAATGAGCTTGTATTTGTAATTGCAAAAATGTAATGGTTACCACATGTTACCTTTGATACTAAGTTTGTGCCTAAAGTAGTGGGGAAAATATTCTGTTAAGTTTATATAAGATTTATAATATTTCAAGTAGTAACCATAAATTTAAACCTGTGTGAAGAAACAAGAATTAACATTCTTATTTTGGTGATAGATATTAAAACAGTGTTTTTTGAAGAAATCCACAAAGAATTTACCAGTAGAGTTCTTAAGTGTGTGGTATCAGGATGTTTAGTGTCTGATTCTTTGTATGTACCTTCTCCAGTATTAGAAATCTATATGCTTTGTTTACATCTTTATTTCATCACATATTGAAGCTGAGTTTTTGATAAAGGAATTTTTGTTTCATTGATATTTTTCAGATTTTTATCTGTTGAAGGATAGCCAATATAATTCCTCAACTACTAATTTTTAAAAATATCTGGGCCAGGCACGGTGGCTCACACCTGTAATCCCAGCACTTTGGGAGGCCAAGATGGGCGGATCACGAGGTCAGGAGTTCATCATATTGGCCAGGAGAACAGCCTGGCCAATATGATGAAACCCCATCTCTACTAAAAATACAAAAATTAGCTGGGCGCAGTGGTGCGCACCTGTAGTCCCAGCTGCTTGGGAGGCTGAGACAGGAGAATCGCTTGAACCTGGGAGGCAGAGGTTGTAGTGAGACGAGATCACACCACTGCACTCCAGCCTGGTTGACAGAGCAGACTCCATCTCAAAAAAAAAAAAAAAATTATCTATCTATCTATCTATCTATCTATCTATCTATCTATCTATCTATCTATCTTTAAGGATTTATCTTCAGACTTTTTTTCCCCCTTTTTCAGGCACATTGCATTTCTATTTAATCATAAATCATCAATTATGTTCCTATTTAATCATAAATCATCTGTTATGTTCCTATTTAATCATAAATCAAGTTGCAATCCCTGGATTCAAAGAGTTTACGCTCTGAGATGGTCAGGATTGTTACAGATAAATAGAGGATAGCATAAGGATTATATTTTATAGACTATGAAGATAAAATAGGTCTGGGCATGGTGGCTCATGCCTGTAATCTCAGCACTTTGGGGGCCGAGGCGAGCAGATCGTGAGGTGAAGAGATGGAGACCATTCTAGCCAACATGGTGAAACCCTGTCTCTACTAAAAGTACAAAAATTAGTTGGGCGTGGTGGCGCATGCCTATAGTCCCAGCTACTCTAGAGGCTGAAGCAGGAGAATCGCTTGAACCCGGGAGGTGAAAGTTGCAGTGAGCCAAGATCGCGCCACTGCACTCCAGCCTGGCAACAGAGCAAGATTCTGTCTCAATAAATAAATAAATGACCATATTCCACTGGAATCCCATCACTTTAAAAAGCGAGTAGAGGCCAGGCGCAGTGGCTCACGCCTGTAATCCCAGCACTTTGGGAGGCTGAGGTGACCTGATCACGAGGTCAGGAGTTCAAGGCCAGCCTGGCCACCATGGTGAAATGCTGTCTCTACTAAAAATACAAAAATTAGCTGGGTGTGGTGGTGCATGCCTTTAGTCCCAGCTACTCAGGAGGCTGAGGCAGGAGAATTGTTTGAACCTGGGCAGCTGAGGTTGCAGTGAGCCAAGATCGTACCACCATACTCCAGTCTGGGCGACAGAGCAAGACTCTGTCTGAAAAAACAAACAAAAAAAAGCAAGTGGAATTTTTCTCAATGCCTTACCAGAAGGGAAGGATTTCAAATAGTTGTCTGCATTTTATGACAGCTAGGTGTTGGTATTACATAAGATCATAATTTTACTTTTATCAGTCTTAAAGTGACTCACTGTTCAATTTGGGGACACTGGTTTGAAAGGTCCTCTTCAGTTATAAAGCATAAAAATACCATGGTGGTTTTGGGTTTTGATTAAAAATAGCATGTACTGATTTCTGTGTAGGTGTACTTACCATATTTGTTTATATTTATTCAGTGTTGGTGTTGCCTTTATTTCTAGCAAATATTTCTGAAGAGTATTTTTGCCTTGTTTGTGTTGTAAAATACAGAAACAACAAAACTGAATGTATAAATTTATACACAATTTATAATGTTAAATAAGGTATTCATTTTAGAAAATAATATGACAGGTTGCTTTTTTTCTTTGATTTATGTATCTTCTGATAAATTAGTGCCCTGAGATTAAAATTTGTTTTCATCATCTTAATTCTCATGCTTAAAGCTAATATAGATACAAAAAATGAATACATTTCACAAGTTTGGACAGTTAGTAGAAATTAAAATATACCAGTAGCTATCATGCATATAATATTTTACTGTTTATACAACCAGTATGTCCTTTTGATTCTACTGCCAATATGATAAGGGAATGTTACTGTCTCAGAGCACTTACTTGACTTGCCTGTGTTATAGCACTTTGATACCACCAAGACATTTGACTCTAGATTCCATGTTCTTTCTGTATTCCTCAAGGAAGTGTCTTGATTTTAAAATTATTTTCATGAATATTGGACTTATGATATCACAGAATTAAGTTATACGACATTCCATTGCACTTTGGAAAAGAAAACAGAAGTTATGCTAGCATTCTTATGTTAATAGTTAGAAATGACAGCTGTGGAGATGCTAGGGAACCGTTAGGCCCTATGGAAGTAAAAGTAATTGTAGGATCCAAGTTAAGTAAAAGCAAATTACCGTATTCACATTCTGAACACAAATTCAAGGGACTATACCAGATTCAGAATTTTAAATCAAAAGAAAAAGAAAAAAAGGAAATGAACCTGAACACCTTTCCTTAGTAGTCATTTTTATTTCAGTAATGATAAACTAACACACCTTTTGAAGATTATGATAAAGTACACAGATGGGCTTTCGTACCCGTAAACAGAATTTCACTGAACTGATTTCACCTACAGGGAATTTGTGGATGTAGTCAACAGTCAATGAACATAAACATTTTATTTGGCTGGAGAGGGCAGAGAGGTTTTTCTGTAGAAAGGAGTGTGGGGATATGCACTTTATTTGTAGACTGAGGAAAATTTCATGTTACTGTTTTATTTTAATCCGAAAAAAATTGAGGACACACAAAGTACTGCTCAAAGTTTTTAACTGTCTTTAATTCAACAAGACTCACATTTGCATCCAGTGTAGAATAATGCCTGTGGAATTATTCAGAAATGATTTTTTCTTGTTCTGTCAGCCCTAGGAACGATAATAACATCTCTGTAGCTATTACAAATATTGATAGTATGCCCTTTTAAGAGGTAAATTTTCTTACCTAGAAGTCTACCAAGAGTTGTTTTTTAAATCATACCCTGTCCTAAATCAAAGTGAGGCAACTATTAACTTTCTGTGTTGAAATGGAGAAGTGGGAAGTATGAAGGCAAGCTCCAGGAGTCTGACTTAATGTGTGACCATTCCCACCCTCTGGGGCTGTGCCCTGTGGATCTATTTTGAGCTTCCAGACTCAAAAGTAAATAATTTTATTTAGCATCTTCTTTATATACTGGTTTGAACCTTAACTTTGTAAGTTAAAAAAAAAATGACATTGCAAGCAGTATATCCTCTTAACTGATTTTGTATTCATATACTTTGACTAAGTATTTGACCTTGAAATCATAGGATGAATCTTAGAGATTTTAAATGTATTACTGTTATGGCTAGAAAATAATAAAACTACATTTTACAGAAAGAAGCTCTTAGATTTATTAAGATTGCTCATCAAGGAGCTATCCGCAGAATAATCTGAAGAGCTTTTCCACAAATTTCTCCAGATAATTTGGGCATTTTTATACAAAATGCTTTTAAAAGACTCTCAACTCTGATATTAAATTAGAAGCAACTTTACAATAGGACCTGAACATATAAAACATTTTTGTTATGTTCAAGCAATATTTTGGATAGTTCTTACAATAAACACAATAAATGCTTATTTAATGCATAATTCTTATTTGGAATAAAGTAGCATCTAGTGCTGCACACAGTTGGATGATAGCGAATGTTTATTTTGTCTGGGAGCCTCTTTTACAATTATAAATATAAATTTAATATTCATAATTTAGAATAATTTTAATAATTTAGAATGATTATTTCCCCAGCATTATGTTACACATAATGCAGTTATTCCCATTGCATTATGTGTAACAGCAGCATGGTTGTTGATTCTGAAAATAAGAATGCATTGGAGTAGTAAAAAAATGAGCCATGGAGTTTATACGAGACCAAATTATACCACTAATTTTGTCTTAATTTTTTTCCTCATCTGTAAATGAATGAGTTGGGCTAGATTTCAGCTCTAAAATTTTATGAATGTTTTTGTAGTTATAAAGAAAAATATATGGACTCTAATTGTATGCTCATTTATCACCCTTTTAAAATTCTCTGATCCATTTAACAATTAGACTTCATACCCATCACTACATTAAAATCAATCATTCATTCAAAGTTCAACAGTGCCACTGGAGTTAACAAGTACAATTGTGTTTCTTCAGCACCAGTTGAGCAGAATCTGATCAGTTTTTGACAACTTCCTGGCTGATTTTTTGAAAAAATTTAAGTCTCTTTATGACATTGGATGGCATTGAAGGCCCTTTACAGTTTAAGCTAAGCTTTCTCTTTTGCTCTTAGCTCTGGTAGCAAAACCCTTTTCTTTTCCATACTATGCCAGGTGCATGTATACTTACCTCTCATTGCTCACAGTGTTCACTTTACCTGGAAACAACCAGAATCCAACTTTCTCTGGCCCAGATTTACCTGAGTTTCATGGAATCAGAGATTTAGGCTCAGGGTTTATAAGTAATTTAAAAACAGATGCAGCCAGGATATTACCTCAGGTCTTACTGATTTACTGTGTGATCCCCAAATATCTGAGACAGGTCTCAGTCATTTTAGAAAGTATATTTTGCCAAGGTTAAGGATGCACCTGTGATATAGCCTCAGGAAGTCCTGAGAACATGTGCCCACGGTGGTCGGGATGCAGCTTACTTTTATACATTCTGGGGAGACATGAGTGCCAGTGTGACACTCAAGGAACTGCTCATTGGACCATTTTGGGTTTTGGATTTTTGGATTAGGGATACTGAACCAGTATAGTGCAAATATTCCAAAATTCGAGAAAATTTGAAATCTGAAACACTTCCGATCCCAAGCGTTTTGGATAACGGATACTCAGCCTGTTACTGTATCCTAGCATAAATTGTGAGATTCCTAGAAAGCAGTAATGCCCTGAAGAACACAGGTAAACAATTTTCCAAACAAACTAAAAGCAAAGGAGCATAATTGATTCTCTAGTGAGAGGTACACTTTCATGTGATGTAAGAAGTGAACTTTGCCAGGCACGGTGGCTCACACCTGTAATCTCAGCACTTTGGGAGGCCGAGGTGGGTGGATCACCTGAGGTCAGGAGTTCGAGACCAGCCTGAACAACATGGAGAAACCCCGTCTCTACTAAAAATACAAAATTAACCGGGTGTGGTAGCACATTGCTGTAATCCCAGCTACTGGGGAGGTTGAGGCAGGAGAATTGCTTGAACCCAGGAGGCGGAGGTTGCAGTGAGCCGAGATAGGGCCATTACACTCCAGCCTGGGCAGCAAGAGTGAAACTCTGTCTAAAAAAAAAAAAGAAGTGAACTTTATTTTGCCAGTGTCAAAGTCAAAACTTGAGTGAAGATATTGCTATGTTTCATCAAAGTTAAGTAAATATTTCTCTCAAATGTTTTTTCATCCTCTAAATTTTCCTTATTCCAGCTAGGAAAAAAAAAAATTAGCCAAAATCAGAAGTCTCTTGTGTCCTAGAAGTTTTCATTGAGTGCTACCATTCCTAAGGTAAAAAATGTTGAGTTGACCAAAAGATACAGATGATCAAAACATTAAAATTATGAAGCAGAAAATATGGCACATATGCAAAGACAGAAAAAAGGTAAGAAAAATTCACTCCCCACCCTCAGTTGGCCTTACTACCAAAAATTACTTCAAAAAGATTTCTTAGTATGACTTCATCTCAAATCTCACATAGGGATAAGAATTCTAGCAACTTCACAGGAAAGATAATCGCTTAGTTATCATTTAGTAAGCCCATTCAGAGCAGTGGAGCTAGATGTAAAGTTCCAAGAGAAATTCCAGGAGACCATCAGACTTTGGTAGACTTGAAAAGCATTCTTCTGGTTGCTGTCACTTCTTTTCCTTTTCGTTCTTGCCACCCATTAGGTTAAAATGAGAAGAAACCAATGACTTTGGCTAGCTTTTATAGCACCTACACTTCTGTCCATTAAGACCTTAGCCCATTTGAGGAATCCTACCCAAGAGCACTCTTACACTACGAGGTTGTGTCTTTTCAGAGATCTTAATGTGCTCCTGGCAATTCAAATTTAAGGCTTTTTATTAAATAAAAAAATTATTTGCTTATTAGGTATGTATATAAGAGTGGAATTGGAATTGCTTGGTCATGTAGTGTATGTTTACTGTTTAAAACTCCGCCAAAGTATTTTCCGAAGTGGGGTACAATTTTACTTCCCTGCAAGCAATGCATGAGAGTTCTGATTACTCGTATCTTTGCCAACGCTTGCTCTTGTCAGTCTTTTAACTTTTAGACATTCTAGTGGGTATGTAATGGTGTGTAAGTGTCATTTTAATTTGCATTCCCTAATGACTAATCATGTTGGACATCTTTTCATGTCCCTCTTAGCTATTCAGATATCTTCGTTTATGAAGTGTTTATTCAAATCCTAAACTCAATTTTTATTTTTGGGGATTTTGCTTTTTGTTCTTTTTACCGAGTTGTGAGATTTCTCTTTTCTCTCCTTTTTCTCCCTCCTCTTCTCTCCTTTTTTTTTTTTTTTTTTTGAGATGGAGTCTCACACTGTCACCCAGGCTGGAGTGCAGTGGCCCATTCTCGGCTCGCTGCAAACTCTGCCTCCCAGGTTGATGCCATTCTCCTGCCTCAGCCTCCTGAGTAGCTGGGACTGTAGGCGCCCGCCACCATGCCTAATTTTTTGCATATTTTAGTAGAGATGGGTTTCACTGTGTTAGCCAGGATTGTCTCAGATCTCCTGACCTCATGATCCTCCTGCCTTGGCCTCCCAAAATGCTGGGATTACAGGCATGAACCACCGCTCCTGGCCCTCTCCCCTCTGTTTGAGACAGGGTCTCGCTCTGTCACCCAGGCTGAAGTGCAGCAGTGCAGTCACGCTCACTGCAGCCATAAGCTCCCAGACTCAAGCGATCTTCTCACCTTAGCCTCCTAAGTAGCTGGGATCACAAGCGCGTGCCACCACCTCCAGCTAATTTTTAAATTTTTTGTAGGAATGACATCTCCCTGTGTTACCTTGACTGGTCTTGAATTCCTGAGCTCAAGTTATTCTCCCGCCTTGGCGTCCCAAAGTGCTAGGATTGCAGGTGTGAGCCACTGTGCCTGACCTAGATTTCTTTATTTAGTCTAGATTTCTTTGTTTAGTCTAGATACACGTCTTTTATCAGGTATGTGTTTTACATGTATTTTCCTCCAATTTGCGTCTTATTTCTTCTCTTTCTGGGATTACAATTTTACCTATGTTAGATCATTTAGTATTTTCTCACAGCTCTTGTGTTCTCTGTTCCCTTTCCTTCAGTCTTTTTTTCCCCCTTTGTTTATCAGTTTAGATCACTTTTGTTCACTTGTCTTTATGTTTTTGGATTCTTCCTTTAGCTATGTCCTTGCCATTAATAAGCTCATCTAATAAATTTATCTCTGATGTTCTGTTTTTTATTCTTAGCATTTTCATTTGATATTTTTTGTATGTTTTGTTTCTCTTTTGCAATCCTTCTTTTCTGCATGTTGGGCCCTTTTCCACTAGGACCTTTAACATATTAATAACTAGCTAATTTAAAGCTTTTATACAATATTTCTAACATCTGGATTATCTCTCATACTAGATTTGTTGATAACTTTATCTTTTGGCAATGGTTTCATTTTTGTGTTTCGTAATTTTTTATTTGGAATGCTGGATAATGCTTTTAAATGAACAGCATAGATTGTGTTAAAGAGTATTTACTCATGGAAATAGGCTCATCTCTTCTTCTGTTAACTGTGAATGGTAGGGTCAATCAGTAGTTGAGCTATTTTGGATTTTGGTGTTGCTACATTCATTTTTAGTACACCAGGCTTCAGTTTTCTCCAGTAGAAAATAATATTACCTTGTGTTTAGTATGGGCTCTCTGGTACTGGTGGTTTTTCTCAGTGTTCCAGCTCTTTCAGGATAGCTTTCATCAGTGCCTGTAGGGTTGCACCACAGACAGGAAATCTCTCTCTGTGCTCTTGCTCTTCCCTCAGCAGTAAACTGCTGTTCCGTGTTATTGGATGTGAGGCTTGCAGTGAGGACAGAATGGAAATTTATTAGTTCTCAGCCTTAATCTTAGGTGGGCCCTGCATACATGTGCCTTGGGGGTGTGACCTTCTTTGTGTACACGCCTTACCCTTCTATGCAATCAAACTTTGCCTTGTGTCTTCGGAGTCTTGGGCTTTACATGACTTCTGCTAAAGTCTTGACCCAGAGTTTCCTGCTGCTTCTCTGGTGGCTTAAACTTTTGTTTGGTGTGAGAGAGCAGTTATTGTGGATCTCTGCATCCTAAAGTAGAAGCAGAACTTCCAAAAAATTTTAATATACTTTTTAAAATAGGAAAATGGGTTGAATTTTTATGGCAAAATATAAGTTCACAAAGAAATACCTATTTATGGCAAGCTGCTTTGTGAAACACTCCTCAGACTGTCTGGTATACATGTTTCTCTTCTCTGACCTTAGGGGAACTTTTGTGGAAACTTTGAGAAGTACCGAGTCTTAGGCCCAGCAAAAAACAAAGGCAGAAAAACCCACCTTAAAACACTGGTGAGTCATCAGTGAGGCAGACACTTGTAGGTTGACTACCGAAGCACTCACTCCCTAACTCCTCTCTTGTCTCCCTGTAGAAAGGAGACTGGAAAAGCTAAATATTTTTATTTTTAAAGAATTTTATTTTAAAGAATTTTTGTAATTCTTGGTAGTTAGATTCTGTAAAGTCACCGTGAAGACTGAATAAGCAAATTCTGAACTATTGCTGCTAAGGAAAATATGAACAAACACACACACACACATGCACACACACATTTCATATAGGCTATATAATCTTAATCCTGAAAACTACTCATCCTGGTAGAATCTCTCTTTATTTAACAAGAGAAACTGAGATTCAGGGTGTTAACTGACTTTCTGATGCCCCATGAATAGGTCCCAGATTTGAGATTCAAACTCATTCAACTGGTTCCAGAGCTGGAGCTACTTGCATTACACTGCACTGTCCCCCACAGTCTCTGTCCTCTGATGGTCATCTCTGTATGAGAGCTGAAACAAGAAGGCAGAGTGTCTCCTTGTTAGACCTTAGCTGGGAATACATGCATCAGATACTCAGATTTTTCACTGCTCTGCATGTTTGCTAATGATCGTGAAAACACAGCAAGTACTGATTTTGGGGTTACAAGTAAATTTTGGTGAGTAGGCTGATTCACAAATATGGGATTGCAAATAATGAGGATCACCTGTATTTACTTTTTAACTCTCCCTAATAGTCAGGGATGGGTATGTGACAGAGTTCTTCTGGTTAAAAGTAAGTAATTAAATGTGTGCTGAGGACCTGTTGCTTTTTTTTTTTTTTTTTTTTTTTTTTTAATTAAAGTGACAAGTGAATGGTGCTGCATCACCCTTTTCTTTCTGATTTAATGTTGATTTGAGTTGAAAAGTATGGCAGTGATCCTCTGACAACAAGGTAACAAGTATAAACATGAAAAGCAGGCCTGTAAGGTGAAAAGATAGTGGTCCTTGGTTATAGCAATGAGCAGCTAAACCCATCCTAGCAAACACCTATGGACAGTCATTTTAATTGAGAAAAATAACTACCTACCTATTTAAGCTGCTGTTGGTTAAGCTTTTTGTTATTTGGAAAAGAATGGTTTCCTAATTGACAGAGCCAATAATCCAGCTTTTACGTAAGTTTTTTTAAAAATAGAAAGTTAATATATTTACTGGCAGTTGATTATGCTCACTCCTTTACATATGTAATACTTATGTACTATATTAGATAGAAGATTATTTTAACTGACTCTATTCTTGACCAGATTTAGGTAACAGTAAATTACCTAAATGCTAAGTTAAGTGCAGTATTGTAGTGCATTTCTTTTGATAATCACAAACAACAATGCAATTAGCAGTGAAATGAATTGTGCCAACTTGAACTTTGTCTTTCATGACATTATTACTTTGAGTCATTAGTAATGCAGTGCAAAGCTTTTTAAGTTATTTCCAGTTATCTGCAGTTCTCCTAGAAATATTGGAAATACAGAAACTAGTGCTCAAGAATTCCATATTGCTCACTAATGTTTTAGTTATGTAATCTCCCTACTTCTCTTGCAATATATGTGTTCTGTAATTTCATAGGCCAGCAAAATATCTTTGCACATCATTTGTTCTTGTGCTCTATCAAAACAAGAAAATAATTGTCACTTTACACCCTACAGATCTCCAGGGATGCAGACCGTCTTTGGAATACACTCTAGTCTTTAACTTCTTGAGTGATAAATAATCTTATATTTAAGTGAAATTTCTCCTTTTATTTGAAGTCATTTTCCCCCTATTTGATCTTCATTGATTATAGACAGTTCATTATTCTTACCATGAAAATAATTTATGTATTATCTATCCCTATGAATAGGCATTGTTACTCTCAGAAAAGAATGAGCATTTTAAGGGACTTGAAGTCTCTTGTTGGCTATCTCCCTTGAACTACCTGGAGAAGACATCTCACAGAGTTGTAAACGCTTTAAGGTTAGGTACTGTCTCTTATCTTTATATCCTCAGCTGTTAGCACATGGCCTTAAATAGGGAGTTTTATACCCATTTGTTGACTATAATTATCTTTAATTTGGATATAATGTTTTGTTTTTTATTTTAGAGTTGGGGTTTTGCACTGTTGCCCAGGCTGGAATGCAGTGGCATGATCTTGGCTCCAGTGGAGCCTCAAACCTCTGGGCTTAAGTATTCCTCCTGCCTCAGTCTCCTGAGTAGCTGAGACTATCTGGGACTATAGGTGCACACCACCCCACCTGGCTAAGAGTTTTTATTTTTGTAGAGAAGGGGTCTTGCTGTGTCGCCCAGGCCTGCCTCAAACTCCTGCCCTCAAGTAATCCTCCCTGCCTTGTCCTACTGAATCACTGGGATTACAAGCACTACACCTGGCTCGTTGTTGTTGTTGTTGTTGTTGTTCTTCTTCTTCTTCTTCTTCTTCTTTCGTCTGCCTTCTTCCTTCTTTCTTCTTCCTCTTCCTCTTCCTCCTCCTCTTCTTCTAGCCCTTTGTACTCTCTAAATATTGCTTTGGTTTTTCTACTCTCTTTCCTCCTCCTCCTTCCTCCTCCTCCTCCTCCTCCTCCTCCTCCTCCTCCTCCTCCTCCTCCTCCTCCTCTCTTCCTTCTTCTTCTTCTTCTTCTTCTTCTTCTTCTTCTTCTTCTTCTTCTTCTTCCGTCTTCTTCTTCCGTCTTCTTCTTCCGTCTTCTTCTTCCATCTTCTTCTTCTTCTTCCGTCTTCTTCCGTCTTCATTCTTCTTCCTTTTCCTCTTCCTCCTCTTCTCCTTCTCCTCCTCCTTCCCCTCTCCTCCTTCTCCTCCTTCTCCTCCTCTCCTCCTTCTCCTCCTCCTCCCCTCCTCCTCCTTTTCTCGTCCTTCTCCTTCCCTCCTTCTCTTCCTCCTTCTTTTTCTTCTTCTTTCTTTCTTTCTCTTTCTTCTTTCTCTTCTTCTTTCTTCTCTTCTTTCTTCTCTTCTTTTCTTCTTCTTTCTTCTTCTTTCTTCTTCCTTCTTCCTTCTTTCTTCTTCTTCTTCTTCCTTCTTCCTTCTTTCTTCTTCTTCTTCTTCCTCCTCCTCCTCCTCCTCCTCCTTCTTCTTCTTCCTCTTCCTCTTCCTCTTCTTCTTCCCCATTAATTTGTAGCAAGTCATGTAACACTGAATTGATCTGGCAATTATATGATCTTTGGTAAATCTATGGGGCAGAGATCTGCCTGTTAAGTTGGGGAATATGAAAAGTATCCATACCCTTGAAAGCAAACTGTGACATTACCTTTGTCAGTTCCTTGTTTTTGTTTTTTTTAAACATGTTCTGAAGAGTTATACACATTCCTATATATTTGATGGAATACTGTGGTTGTCATTAAATATTTAGTATGTGTTGTATTTGAGACACTGCCTAAGATACAAAACAAACAACAGGCATCATCCTTCATCTCCTGGTTTTACTGTTTTGTTGAGTGATAAAGACATTTTAATTAAATAGTACAGAAATAGTATGTAAAATAGTGTTTAAATTAAGCCATGTAAAATGTCTACTTGTGTGATGCTGAAAAAATTCTAGAGAATAATAATGTAGTAGGTCTTTATTAATCAAATGTGTACTGGGTGTCAGTTGTGATTAAAGCACTAAGACAGGCTTTGTGTGTGTTGAGTGGTCAGCAGCTTTGGGGTATGGAGGGAGGGTCAAAGTCAAATAAGACTATTCATGCCTTCAAGGAGCTCTGGCTTTATGTGCAGTGGCCTTTAGCAGTAATGGTACTTACGAAAGTGATTTTGAAAAAATGTGGTTTATGAGAGTCTCACACAATTTGTTGTAGAAAAGAGAAAATGCAATAGGATTTCAGAGAGTAGAGATATTTTTCTAGTGTCCATACTCTTAAGAGACTTCTGTTATAGAAAAGTATTGCCCTACATAGAGATCAGATCTCCTGAGGTGGGTGCAGTCAATTGAAAGTTTATAATGTGGCTGTGAACTATTCTTTTGGGGCCCAGGAGTCACTTTTATAGTCAGGCCCAGGTATTGCTTCCTTCTGGACACAATAGTTCATCAGATAAACATTACCATGCTAGTCTGTTCTTGTGTCACTATAAAGAAATACCTGAGACTGGGTAATTTATGGAAAAGAGGTTTAATGGACTTACGGTTCTGCAGGCTGTACAGGAAGTATGGTGCTGGCATCTGCTTCTGGGGAAACCTCAGAATGCTTACAATCATGGCAGAAGGTAAAGAGGGAGCAGGTGTCTCATGGAATAAGTAGGAGCCAGAGAGAGTTGGGGGGGCGGGAAACACACACTTAAACAACCAGAGCTCCTAACAATGAACTCACTATTTCGAAGACAGCACCAAGCCATGAGGGATCCGTCCCCATGACCCAAACACCTCCCACTAGGCCCACAGTCCAGCCCTGGGGATTTTATCTCAACATGAAATTTGGAGGCAACATTCAAACTATATCAATTACCCTATTTCAGAGGCAGGAAAATTTTGTGGCATAAAGGATTTTATAGGGGGTGATTCATATCAAGACCTAGAATACAACCTTTGGATATCCATATTTTTCCTTGTATAACAAATTTTTGTATTGCCTACATATTATACTTCTTTTGTGTCTATGAGTAGTTTTATTGCATTCATTTTTTTTTTCCTTTGTACTTTACTGTTTTATTCTACCTTCCTCACTTAAAGTTACAGATTTCATGGATTTTTTTTGTTTCAGTTCAGTATGCATTTCAGGCCTTTTGGAAACTCACCATAATTCACTTATATATGAAAAAGGTTTTTCCCAGCTAAAATAATATTTTTAGTTTCAGGTTTTGCTATGCTTGCAGAATCTGTGTGTGTCATGCTCATTCATTTTGATGGAAAATCTCTTTACATCTTGACTGTAGACGTAGTACTTATGTCTTTGGTCATCTAATTTTGGACTGATTTTCAAGAAAACATTTGATCGTGCATTTATTTTGTCCTCCACATTGAAGCACTACTGTTATCCTACTACTGCGAATGCTTGCTGTAGATCTTTTTGTAAGTCCCTTTTAATATGCCAGAAATTTTAACTGCCTTGTTTGAAGACCTGCCTCATATTAACAATTTTTCAAAATAAGCAACATTTTAGTGAGTTTGTATTTATTTGACAAGAACATGAATGTGAGTCTTATCTCAGCCTGCCAAATGGCTATTTAAGAGAAACATTTTGGTATCCTTGTTAATGACTTTGGTTTTAACCATTTGAGAGGTACATGCTATGCTTTATATTAGTTCTTCTGGTACCTACTTTTCAATAGTATTTTAAAGTTCTATTTAATTTCTCTGATGACTGTACCATAAATTAATTATTTGAACCCAGATTTCTTTTGTTAGTTTATAACTCACATTAATTTTTGGGATTGTGGACTATGTTGTGTTATCTGGGTATATGTAGGTGTGGGTATGTTTTAACTGTGACTTCTGGTTTCTGCCTTCAAGAAAAAAGCTCAGACCAATAATTGTTTTTGAAAAATTCCTGACATTACTGACCTGAAATTTATTAGTATTTTACTTTTACATTTTGGAAACAAAGAGCAAGAACAACCAACAAACAAAAAAGTAATAAGGAGAAGCTAACTAAATGTGGATCTTATTGTAGTAGCTGAACAAAGAAAGGAATATGAACACTTTAAACATGATAAATTTATGATAGAGTTATGTAGCAACTACACATTCATAATTTATTTAAAACAGGATCTCTGACAGTTCAGAAACTATGTAGATGAATTGTGAGTTGTGGGTGAGTCTACATGGTTCTTGCTGGCCTCCATGACTGAAGAAAGCTTGATGTTTAGATACTGGGTGAGGCTAATGACGGCTCTAGATCCAAGGATGACAACCTGTTTCTCCGTAAACCCTTTCTCTGGGATTACTATTTTGATCTGTGCCTCAGATAACTGATAGTGCTAATTGATTTTGGAGCCTAGATGCCTAATTAGGCAGCCAATTAAGTCATTTCGAATAGTGACTTCATGATAAGTAATTTGAGCCAGTTACATTCAAGTGTGCCCAGTAACAATCTTTCACCTATGTAGAGGTGGAATCAGTGTCACTGAGTCCCATATTGCATCATTGGAAAATGGGTCTGCTGCATTGACAGTAAGTTAACTACGTACAGCTTGATCAAATCTGGTCAGTTCAATAGCATATTGTGCTTGAACAGCAGATTCTTGACAACGTACAAAGAAAGGTGACTGGAGAACTGAACATCTTGGTCATCCCCTTCAGTCGGGAGGAGAGAGTGGGAATGTAGGGACTGGATTCTAACACAACTGCATAGGTCATCTGACATACTACATTATGGATTTTAGAATGCAGCAGTGATGAACAGTCAATCAAATTGAGATGTGTCTTCCTTGCCTTGGGATTTGAGTCCATTTTCTCTGATTTTTTTGATCTTGTAACCATACTTTCTAATGAGATAGCCCCACTGACCGACAAGGACCACCTACTTCAGGGTGACTAGTAGTCGTGGAGTGTCTGTTGTTTTCCCATTACCTACATATTCTTGGTGACAGATGCTATAGAATGTGTTCGTATCAGGATATGACCTCTGGTTCTGCACCGTCATAATATAAAATAGGTGAGGTGAGTGAGTAGGGTGGGCAATAGGAATATTTCTGGAAGCCATTCCTGTACTCTGACAGCTAGCCATACAAGGAAGTGGTTGGGTATGTCTCACCCCAAATCAAAGGTATCCCCAAGTCATCCCTTCCTTAGCAGGATTCCAAAAATGTCTGATCTAGAAAACTATTATCCTGTGTAGAGTTCAGATCTTCTGAGGTTGTTGGAGTCAACCCAGAACTTAGAACGTGGCTGTGAACTAATATTCCTTCTTCTAGGACCCAAGATTTACTTTTATAGCCAGGCCTAGTTATGTATCGTTCTGGACACTGCAGTTTATCAAGTTGAACATTACCCTATTTCAGTTGCAGTGAGCCGAGATAGTGCCACTGCACTCCAGCCTAGGTGACATAGTGAGACTCCATCTCAAAAAAAAAAAAAAAAAAAAAAAAAAAATATATATATATATATATATATATATACACACACATTTATATATTTATACACATAGTTATATATAAAAAAGCATATACACACATGCTTATATAATTATATATATTTATATATTTATATAAACATGTATATATACACACACATATGTATATATGCACACACACATATATATGGTTTTTACCCAGACCAATTAAATGATTATAGATGAGAGTCAGGGAAGAAGTGACTCTGTTAGGGGTTGAATTTGTAAAATAATTATATAATATTATAATATTAATATATAAATATATTATTAATTATGATAATTTATAAATAAATTACAAATGTGATTCTTTGTTAAATCCCCTAGAGCATGGATGGGTAATGTTCAGGAATTATAATTGTGTATTAATAATTATTAAAATTTCAAAAATAATAATTTTAGATATATAGTTTTTGGAATGCTGATCATGATCTAGAACAATGATTCTCATCCTTGGCTACACACTAAAATTACCTAAAAAGCTTTTTAAAAATGTAATGCTGGCCGGGCGCGGTACTCCAGCACTTTGGGAGACTGAGGCAGGTGGGTCACGAGGTCAGGAGTTCAAGACCAGCCTTACCTACATGGTGAAACCCCGTCTCTACTAAAAAATACAAAAATTAGCCAGGCATGGTGGTGTGCGCCTGTAATCCCAGCTACTCAGGAGGCTGAGGCAGGAGAATAGCTTGAACCCGGGAGGCAGAGGTTACAGTGAGCCAAGATAGTGCCACAGCACTCCAGCCTGGGTGACATAGTGAGACTCCATCTCAAAAAAATACATATTTATATATGTAAAATATAGACACATATATACATTTACATATATACATATGTATATACACACACATTCCTATATGTGTATATACATATGTGTGTATATGTGTGTGTATGTGTGTATATACATACATATGTGTGTGTGTGTGTATATGATTTCTACCCAGACCAATTAAATCAGAATCTCTTGGGGTAAGTTCTTGGCATTGGTACGTTTTTCAAATCTATAGGTGATTCTAATGTGTAGCCAAGTTGAGAATGACTGGTCTTGTCATACATTATAAATGTATGATCTGATGATACATTATAAATGAATGTTAAATAATATATTGATTTTTGGAGATTGGTCCTAAATTTTTTTAAAAGAATGTTTCAAAATATAAAAATTGATGACCACTTTTCTTAATTATATGTTGATTAAGCCTCTCCAATTATTATGACATTATTGAAACTCTTTTCTACAATGTTGTATAAAAACGTAGTCCATGAAGTTGAATAATAGTTTATGAAGTTGAAAAAAGGACAAGGGAAGGTTTCACCAGTGTTTTAACAGAAATAAATAATATTTTTGCCAGATGATTGCATTTTCATGGAAAATTATTGGAAGTTGCATTCCTTTAACTTAATGTTCTCTGATCAAATCAACAGATCAAGTATAGGTAGTAGTTTCTCTTAAGTTCTTTACACATATATCTTGATTTCAACTAGATTATCCAAGTCTCACTTTTTTTTTTTTTTTTTTTTACTAAAACCATAAAAATTATGGTATTAAATCATGGAATTACTTCATTAAGTGTGTGTCAACAAATATTTCACACTAGCTTTGGAACTTATTGTAAAAAGTGTTCTGATAAAAAAATCAAAAACTTCATCATTCTAAAATATATATAAAGAGAAAATTAAGGGTTTTAAAAATATATATTTCCTCACATTTATTTATAATTACTATTATAGAATGGGAACATTTTAAAAAGCTCGTTTCTTGTTATACTCATAAGTTTGTATTTCTTTGGGTTGACAGATGAACTCTGCAAAGCTGACACTGATTTCAGATTTTTATAAACAAAAATTGCAGAAATTTCTTGAAATTATATTAGCATCAGAACAGAAAATATATATTATTATATTAGTATCAGAACAGAAAAGGGAGCTAGCATTTTAAAATTTATGTTAGTCATTGAGCCTATGCCTTTAAATGTGATAGCAAAGGTTATCGTAAGAAGTGTTTGCATTATATCTTTTGACCACTCTAGAACTCAGGAAGGATGCAACAGTTTTGTTAGTTAAAAAACACTATACAAATGTTGAGGATATCTGCATGACCTTAGGGGACTGAAAGGATTTTTGTCATCCTGTGATAAGAATAAAACCAGGTGGCTGTATTCTGTGGCTTAGGATGTGGGTTTCTTTGTTTCTGATAGTCTCAGACACTGAGAGAAACAACTTCCATATGCAAAATGAGCTGTGTTTTTAAGCATCATGTAGCTTGGTAGCATAATTATTGGCCATAGAATATTCTATTGGCTGGTTTTTTTGTGTGTGTGACAAGCTATTTTCCTTTTTTTCTTCTTTTTTAAATCCCCTAGAACATAGATGGGGCATGTTGAGAAATTATAAACGTATTATTTACTCTAAGATAGAGGTAATGAGTTTGGCTTTTTTCTCCTTGAATCTGAACATTACATGAATTATTTGCTGTAAAGTGTATTTCAAAAATAGAAATTTGCCCATTTTGGGGTAGATTGGTAGATATATCATTTATATATAAGTGAACTTTTACTGGTTTCTTCAACAGAATGCTTCACAGTAGCTTCATGTTAACTCCATTGCCCTAATATGTGGGGGTTTTCCTTAGTACATTGACCCTGGAATCTCAGTCTTGCCCCTTGGTCCTTTTCCCCTTATTTATCTATAATTGTGTAACAGTGAAAAGGAGGCCTAGCATGACTAACTCCGTTTTTGTTCCTAACTCCCTATCCTTCATGTCCTCTTTTAGGTTAGCTGCTTTTGCTTATCTTTGTACATAGGCCAAGCTAACTATGGGAGGAATTTAGCTTATAGTTTAAAGCAAGGATGATAATGGTCCCTTCCTTGAAAGGAACTCCTGAGGAGGTAAGGAGGATCTACACAGAAGTAACAATATAGTGTTAAAGATTTGTTGAAGCATTGTGAACTGACCAAGGACAAACACGTTTCAGTCTTCTTTGACCCTCACTGCTGCCCACATCAGCCCCTTCCCTCATCTGCCTTTCCTCCACATAAAAGAAGCCTAAAATTCATATTAACTTAAGGTGGTTCTTTAGGACACTAGTCCACCCTTTTCTTGGTTTGCTGGCTCTCCAAATAAAAGTTACTTTCCTTGCCTCTTGACATCTTGGCTGTTATGTGGCGAGTGGTAAAAGCTTTGAACTTCGTGACATTTCATTAGAAAACAGCCTTCTCAATTAATTTCTTATGAAGCAAAGTCTACTTAATATGCGAATATTTATGGTTCAACATATATATTTGAAATAGGAAGTTAGAGCCATCTTAATCACATTCTAATGAGCCTGGTAAGATGCATTTTTTGTTTCACACTAATTTAGTTGTGCTATTTTTTTCAAATCTAACTTTTTTCTTTCTAAGATGACCAGAGTTTCACTCCAAATTGCAGATCAAACACTACCTTCTCAACGGAAGTCATGTACTGACTGTCCATATATCAGGCTCGTAGGTATAGAGGCCAAGGGAGAGCTTCCCCTTTGCCCTCTGAAGGTTCTCTGAAAATGAGCTGACAAAAGGTAGATTAATAGGGGAAAGGTCACACACATTTGTTTAACAGGTATTACACAGGGGAATCACAGGAGAATGATTACCCAATAACCCAATGAGGTTTAGATGCTACGTATTCTTCCTCACTGGGGATAGGGTTGAGGGGTGCAGGGCGGTATGTAGGAGTAAATGATTTTTTAGGGGAAATGAAGGAGCCTAAAGAACAATGGTCTGGAACTAAGTCCCTCTGAACTGGAGTCAGGGAGCAGGAAGGTAAAAAGCACAACTTCGCTGTGAACAAAGGTTGTCCTATTATGCAGATAAATTCCCTCAGGTAATCTCTAGAAGCTATTCTCAAAAGAATAGATGAAAAGTCTGTTTGAGCATGGTGACTACTGGCTGAAGTCTCCTCTCTTCTCTAGTGGTTAATTGGTCCTGATTATTTGATGAGATTCTTGGGAGGAGGTCTGTTATTTTCTGAGCCACAACATTGGCATAAGATATCTTTCTTAGCCCTGATGACATTCTTGGAAGTTTTCTTCTTCCCTTTTTTTTTTTTTTTTTTTAATTGTTCAATCATTTCTTCATTGAACAGACATGGACTAAGCATCATCCTCCAATCATTTTGTTTCAAACACTTCCTAGAATCCTTCCTATATAGTAGGTGTGAAGTATGTGTGAATTAATTGACTGTATGGATTTCAAGCTACTTGTGTTTTAAGCTAAGTAGGCAAAACCAAAAGTATTGATTGACCTTTGGGATTTTTTTTTGTTTGAAATTAGTTCTAACATAGGAGGACTAAGCGCTGTTTTTTCTTTCTTTCTTTCTTTCTTTCTTTCTTTCTTTTTTTTCTTTTGAGACAGAGTCTTGCTCTGTTGCCCAGGCTGGAGTGCAGTAGCGCGATCTCAGCTCACTGGAACCTCTGCCTCCCAGGTTCAAGCGATTCTCCTGCCTCAGCCTCCCAAGTAACTGGGTCTACAGGCATGCACCAGCTCGCCTGGCTAATTTTTTTGTATTTTTATTAGAGACGGGGTTTCACCATGTTGGTTAGGCTGGTTTCGAACTCCTGACCTTAACTGATCCGCCCACCTCAGCCTCCCAAAGTGCTGGGATTATAGGCGTGAGCCACCGTGCCCAGCCTAAGCTCTGATTTTTTATCTTGCCCAAATTCCTACCTACAAGCATGTGCCACCACTACTGGCTACTTTTGTATTTTTGGTAGAGACGGGGTTTCACCATGTTGGCCAGGCTAGTCTCAAACTCCTGACCTCAAGTGATCCATCAGCCTCGGCCTCCCAAAGTGTTGGGATTTACAGGTGTGGACCACCGTGCCCAGCCAACATTATCTTTTGACTTATCTTTGGTAACACAAATATGCACAGTCATTTTTCATTTAATTTTTATTAATGTATTATAGTTCCTCTGCAGGTTGAGTCATCAGTTTCTTTTCATTGTTGCCTTATTAATTTTACTTTATTACTGAGAGTTGTTTCACAAACATGAGACATACATTCTGATGTCTATCTGTTGTTCCTATTAAGGGATTAATTCCTATTGTCCCTATTAAGGGACTAATTCATTCATCAAACGTTATTGTGTGCCTATCATGCCTAAGGTATTGTTCGCTAGGACCACACTAGTGAAGAAGATGAAGGTTCTGTCTTCATGAACCTTACATTCTATTGGCAGAAGTAGATATCAAACAGATACATGATACTATGTCTGATAGTGGTAAATCCTTGGAAGAAAAATAAAGCAGGATAAGGGGATGGATTGTGATAGAAGCTGATATTTTCAATATGGTGACCAAAAAAGGCCAATCTGAAAGGTGTTATTTGAGCTAAGATCTGAATGCCATTATGCCAGAATGCCTCAGATGTTGCTATATTGCCCTTCCTGTGTGAGAGAATAGCAAATGTAAAGGCGTTTGGGTAGGAATGTATTTGGTGTGTTTGAGGAACATCACAAAGGCTGTTTCGTAAGGGTAGAAGGTATATATAGATGAGGGCAAAGAAGCCAGACCTTGAGGTCAGGAGTTCTGATTTTATTTAAATGTGTGTGTATATGTGTGTGTGGATAGATAGATAGATAGATAGATAGATAGATAGATCAGCTATATCTATCTATCTATATATTTTTTTTACTTAAAGGATTTTGAGGCCAGGCGCGGTGGCTCAAGCCTGTAATCCCAGCACTTTGGGAGGCCGAAACGGGCGGATCACGAGGTCAGGAGATCGAGACCATCCTGGCTAACACGGTGAAACCCCGTCTCTACTAAAAAATACAAAAAAACTAGACAGGCGAGGTGGCGAGCGCCTGTAGTCCCAGCTACTCGGGAGGCTGAGGCAGGATAATGGCGTGAACCCGGGGGGGCGGAGCTTGCAGTGAGCTGAGATCCGGCCACTGTAGTCCAGCCTGGGCGACAGAGCAAGACTCCGTCTCAAAAAAAAAAAAAAGGATTTTGAGTAGGGGAGCATACGATTCAATTTAAAAGGATTACTCTAGGAGCTGGGCGTAGTGGCTCGTGCCTGTAATCCCAGCACATTGGGAGGCTGAGGCGAGTGGATCACTTGAGGTCAGGAGTTTGAGACCAGCCTGGCCAACATGGTGAAAACCAGTCTCTCCTAAAAATACAAAAATTAGCTGGGCGTGGTGGTGCACACCTGTAGTCCCAGCTACTCGGGAGGCTGAGGCACGAGAATCACTTGAACCCGGGAGGCAGAGGTTGCAGTGAGCTGAAATAGCACCACTGCACTCCAGCCTGGGTGAGAGAATGAGACTGTGTCTCAAAAATAAAAATAAAAGGATTACTCTCGCTGCTTTGTGGAGGAAACACATCAATTGGGACAGAGGTGAAAGCAGACAACCAGATAGATGTCTACTAGAATTGCCCAGGCTAGAGATGGTTAGTAGCTTAGCTTAAGGCATTAGCAGTTGGAGATGTGAAAATTGATTGCATTGTGGAAATAAATACTCTAAAGGTAGCTGGCAAGATTTGCTAATAGACCTGATGTGGTGCACAAGAAAAAGCAAAATGTTGGAGATGATTTTAAGGCCTTTGGGCTGAAGAATTGGTAATGATGGTGCCAATGAGATAGTGAGGAACTACGTTTGGAGAAGAAAATTAAGATTTTCAGTTTAGATGTGTTCTGTTTATGATACTAAGTTAGCAGTGGGATCAGAGAGTCTGGAATTCTGGGGAAGAGTTACCATAGAAGTTTGGGAATTAGTTTATAGATGGTATTTAAAGATTTGGGACTAGATGAGATTACCTAGAAAGTATATATAGATATAGAAAAGAAGTTGGTCTGAGAATTGAGCCCTCAGGCATAAGTTAATGTTACTAGAACAGAAAGAGAACCAACCAAAGAAACTGAGAAGATGCTGCCATTGAGATAGAAGAAAACCAGTGGATCATGGTGTCCCAGCAACCAAATGAAGAAGTATTTCAGAAAGGAAAGAGTGAACTGTTCTAATGCTAAGGGCCTTTATCACTGGGCTAACTAGCTAGCCTATTGGTAGACAATATTTGCCTAGAAAAGAGAAACTTGATATAAATTGATGTTAATTTTAAAAATACTTTGATTTAGAAAACAGTTACAATTGCCGGGCGCGGTGGCTCAAGCCTGTAATCCCAGCACTTTGGGAGGCCGAGACGGGCGGATCACGAGGTCAGGAGATCGAGACCATCCTGGCTAATACGGTGAAACCCCGTCTCTACTAAAAAATACAAAAAACCAGCCGGGTGACGAGGCGGGCGCCTGTAGTCCCAGCTACTCGGGAGGCTGAGACAGGAGAATGGCGTCAACCTGGGAGGCGGAGCTTGCAGTGAGCTGAGAGCCGGCCACTGCACTCCAGCCTGGGCGGCAGAGCAAGACTCCGTCTCAAAAAAAAAAAAAAAAAAAAAGAAAACAGTTACAATTATGAATTAGAATTACATTTTAAAGTCATAATTACCTGTAGGATTTAATGCCCAGTGTTGGAGGAAGGCTAAACACTTTTAACTTGTTTTAAAGTGAGTACAGTTAACCTTCTGTTTCTAAGGGCCTGATTTAAGCATTTCTTTGCCCAGCTTCACTTCATTACAGTCTAGTCTCTGTGCGATAATCTTAAATGGCTAAACATTTCTAAGAATATCAATTTGATATGAGCAATCTTAGTTACACATAATCTGAAATACTTTTGTCAATATGAATGCTATATGTGGTAGTATATGGGCTTTCAATCTTTTTGAAACTTGCTTTACAGAGGATTTAGAATAGTGTTTTTAGAAATTAGTAAATTAGAATAGTTTTTTAACACGGAATTAAAAATACTAGATAAAAAATAAAGCTTAACTTATAAGTACTAAAATTTATTTAAAGTTTAATTTGAACTCATTTAGTTTAGTGTCTGCATACCCACTTTTCTCTTTTCAAAATTTTTCAAAAATTCTTTGTTTTGTTAATAGCCGTAAAGGCTATAGTTGGAGAAGTATGTATGAAACATCTTTTTCTTTGGATTTCAAGAAGTTAACTTTTTTGTTTTCTGGTTACTTCTCTCATTGAATTCTTTGAAACAGCAGAATAAAGATGGCCGGGTGCGGTGGCTCATACCTGTAATCCCAGTACCTGAGGCAGGTGGATTACGAGGTCAGGAGTTCGAGAACAGCCTGCCCAGGGTGGTGAATCCCATCCCTACTAAAAATACAAAAAATTAGCTGGGCATGGTGGCGCACACCTGTAGTCCCAGCTCTTTGGGAGGCTGAGGCAGGAGAATTGCTTGAACCTGGCAGGTGGAGGTTGCAATGAGCCAAGATTGTGCCACTGCACTCCAGCCTGGGTGACAGAGTGAGACTCCATCTCAAAAAAAAAAAAAAAAAAAAAAAGAAAAGAAAAAAAGACAGAATACAGATGATAAGTAGAAGTAGAAGTTGGTCTGAGAATCAAGCCCTCAGGCACAAGTTAATATTTCAAGAACAGAAAGAGAACCAACCAAACAAACTGAGAAAATGCTGCCATTGTGATAGAAGAAAACCAGCAGAGCATGGTGTCCCATGCTGAATTTACTTTATATTCAATATTGATTCTGAATTTAGTTTATATTCCATATTGAATGTTTAGAGAAAAATGTCTCATTTTATATTTTGTCTTTCTACTCAGCTGAGTTTTAGTAGACTCTAAGTATTTATATATTTATCTGTTTCATATGTTAGCTCTACAAGAACAGAAATTTCCAACAATGGTCCTTTTTTCATCAGACATTTCCATCTATGTTTGACTGATGTTCAGTTAAGACTTGACAAAAATTTCCCAAGTAATATTTTTAGGGACCCATACGTTAAGCTATATCTGAATGCTACTGTTTTTCGTAAAAAAAGGAACAAATAAAACTTTGAACTTTTAGAATTGAAAATGTATAACTTTCATATATCCTAATTGGTTCTTTTGATTTATGACTGACTCCTGGAATCATGAGTAAAAAATGCTAGCTTCATTAAATAAATCATGAATATTTTAGAATAACAGTTCTCAACCTTAGTTGTACTTTTCTGTAACCATTCTGAGAAGCTCTTAAAAAAAAAAAAAAACATTGATGCTGGGGCCCCAATTTCAAATATTCAGATTCATTTTACCTGGTGTGTAGCTTGGACCTTTTTTAAAAAAGTTTTCCTATGATTATAACATTCAGCCAGTGTCCGAACCACTGTGCTGAAGCCATCATTCACAGTATCACTGTCTGAATAAGGATGGGAAATTTTACTTAGATATGCTAATATTTTAGCTATATAATACCAAACATAGAGATATTTGGAATTATTTTTAAAGTTTTTTGTCCAGATTGTTAACATTTTTTAGACTTTACTTAGCACTGACCAGATAACAACTACCTTAGTATAGTCTCACTTTGATTCCTGGTTTATACTACATTCAAAAACATTGATGTGAGTTCAAGTGTGTCTATCTAAACATGGATTTTACATGATTTCAGCTTTTCTTCTACTCAAGCTTTGGACAGATAATTTTTAAATGGTTTTTGCAACTGACAAATTTATCTTCTCTCAAATGATTTGGCAGTGATGCTATTTTGTAAAGTAAATTAACTAATGGAAAAATTGTAAAGTCTTGAGCTCCAGTAGGATTCCATTTCCATTATTAACTTGCTACTGTAGACTGTACATAGTGGAAACTGAATTTAAAAGTCTTATGCAGAGTTTTTAACCTAAATCATTAAACTTTATTTTGTCATTTTTTTTGGTTATGATTTTCCTTTCAACTGTAGTAGGTCATCGATAGCTACAAGTTGGCATTTATGGGCAATAATTGGAGTGAAAATTGACAGTGACACTTCATTTCCACTTTGGACAGTATTTATAATTTGTAACTCATGACGGAGTTATTCTTATGTATAGGCAATGTTTGTTCATACCAATGCATATTTGTCACAGGTATGTGTTGTAATATTTTTCAAGTTACAACTACTATATACTAATATGTTTAGTAATCCCAATAGTTCACACAAAAGAGAACTGGAAATTTAAGATGTCCAAAAACATATTGTGTACTAAAGGTTTGGGATGACTACATAAAAAGATGGGAAAATACTATAACTTACAAGCCTGGGCACTGAAATCAGCAAACTTGAATATAACTCCACTACTTAGAGTCAGTCCTGCCAAAATGCAACATATTTGCTCCTAAAAGTTAGCATGCTTTTCAAAATTACACAGTGAAAACCACAGGACTTATGGGAAAATGGGGTTATGGCACAATACTCAAAAACTCAGCGACACATTTAAAAAAGATCATAAGTGTTAAATAGATAATAAATAAATTCTGCAATATATTTGGCACTTTATATTGAAAAATACCTGAATTCCCTTGTGGAAGCGGAAAAGGTTGCAGCTTATGAGTTGTGAAGTGGTGGAAAGAGGATTATCTGAAGTCAGAAGGAAAGCTGTAGTACCAGATCTGAATAGGTATCAGTCACAACTCACATCGTGAACTGAGATAGCTGGTTAATGTCTGAGTGTGTGCTTTTGGTGTACTCGTGTATGACTTAGTTCAGTTGGTTCAGTTTTCTGTATTCACCTTATGTTTCTTATGGATGAAGTCACTCATAAGCAAAATGAAATCTGAGTTATGCTCAAATTGTTCCCTGATGTATCAGTTGGATTGGGACAAATTTGCATTTTCAGAATAAGTATTACAGCAGAACTGATTATACCATCTAGTTAGCTTTGGCACATTACTTAACCTCTCAGAGCCTTGATTTTCTCATGTGTAACATAGGAATAGTAGTATTTACCTCATAGGAGTTTGAGGAGGATTAAATGAAAGTCTACATACAAGTTTAAAATAGAATATGGTATATGTTTGTTAAAAAGGAAGGAATTTTCTATAACTCCTATTTAGAAATCATTCCATCTGGAGAAATTAAAAATGTATGTTTTTGTAATTTTTACTTCTTGAGTTAGACATAGATGTTTTATATATAGATTTAGTATTTTGTAGATAATTTAAGTCTATGTGTGTAATTCAGTTAGTTGCTACCAGCAGTGATGCTTTGCTTTACCCATGGGTACATGATAAAAATACATGATAGAAAGTTAGCATGTTCTTATTGCTTAATTTTTTCTGTAATCATCAATTTATTTATTAAAATAGTACAGTTATTTAACAGCTAGCTAACTGACACTATTTCATTATCTTTCTTCTTTCCCTTACATTCATTGTCTTAATCTTTCATCTTTAGTATTACCATAATATAATCAAATTCTTCTGTCCTCTGCCCCTTTCCTGTTTCTAGCACTAAGATTTGCCTTTATCTTCCCCCAATTCATTCATCCTCTGTACCACTGCCAAAGTGACAGGGATCAGGCTATTTCCTTGCTAGAATTTTCTCCACACCTACCAGCCACCTCTTCCTATGACACCAGGCACTGAAGCCATCCTAGATGATCTAATTCTTGTCTGTGCTGTTGGAGATGTCTGGATCATATCTGTCTGGTAAGGTCCCTTATATCCTTCCTTCATGTATCTCTCTCCCACAACAACAATTACACTGTATAATAATATTTTTCACATTTATGGCCTCACTGAAGTCTAAGTTCTTTGTGTTCAGAGATTTTGTATTACTGTCTCTTGGGTCTAGCATATACTAGATGTCCAATAAGTATTAGGGAAATGAATGAAGGAAGGAAAGAACAATGAAGAAAATGTAGGTCAAAATGTTTAAAAATTGAACACCTAAGTTCAAGTTAATGAATTAGTTCAGCTTTTATCATTCATTGTTTAATTTCATATTTCTTTTTCTTTTTTGCTGAAAAGAGGACAATGTATTTTAAGTATCTCGACAATATAATCTAGTGGTCAAGAGCACAGTCTGTGAAGCTAGACTGAAGACTCCTTGGTTAGATTTCTTGCTCACCTACTTATTCATTTGATGAAGGTCAGCAATTTACTAAACCTCTCAGTGCCATAGTTTCTTTACCTGGTAAATGAGAATAATAATAGTATTTGTTTCATCAACTTACTATAATGAGTAAATAAACTGTTACTGGTAAAGTGTCTAGAATTTTAGGTGGCATATGGTAAATAATAGATGTTACCTATTCTTGTTGTTCTTAATTATTATGAACTAATGACCTGCCCTTAAGTTGCAAGGACTTTTTTCCTATAACTTGCATTAAGTTTCAAGGACTTTTTTCCTATCATTGCTCTAGAGCATCTTTGCTTATATCATTCTCTCCTACTTCTGATGTGATGTTTCTTCTCAATTGAATAAAGAAAATCTTACCAGATTCAGGTGTGAGTTAGTGATTAAAGGAAATCAAGGCTAATCTACTTCACCCAGTTTTGATGCTTTATAAGGCCAACCACCTTTTGTAGTGATTATTAGGCAATGATTGTATTTGTATTATTGCTACATATATTATGCACTTAATATGTTTAGCTATTAAAGGGGAGTAAGAAAGTATTTATTTTATTTTTATTTCAATAGTTTTTGGGGAACCGGTGGTTTTTGGTTACATGGATAAGTTCTTTAGTGGTGATTTCTGAGATTTTGGTGCACCATCACCCATGCAGCATATACTGTACCCAGTGTATACTCTTTTATCCCTTACCCGCCTCCATCCCTTCTTCCTGAGTCCCCAAAGTCCATTATTGTGCCTTTGTGTCCTCATAGTACAGCTCCCACTTATAAGTGAGAACATACGATATTTAGGTTTCCATTTATATATTCCATTTAGTATATACATAAATTTTCTTTATCCACTCATTGATTGATGGGCATTTAGGCTGGTTCCATATTTTTGCAACTGCGAATTGTGCTGCTGTAAACATATGTGTGCAAGTGTCTTTTTCATTTAATTACTTATTATTCTCTGGGTAGATACCCACGAGTGGGATTCCTGGATCAAATGATGGTGCTACTTGTAGTTCTTCAAGGAATCTCCACACTGTTTTCCATAGTGGTTGTGCTAGTTTACGTTCCCACCAGCAGTGTAAAAGTGTTCCCTTTTTACCACATCCACTCTAACATCTATTATTTTTTGATTTTTTATATTATGACCATTCTTACAGGAGTGAGGTGGTATCTCATTGTGGTTTTGATTTGCATTTCCCTGATCATTAGTGATGTTGAGCATTTTTTCATATGTTTGTTGGTCATTTGCACATCTTCTTTTGGGAATTGTCTATTCATGTCCTTTGCCCACTTTTTGATGGGATTGTTTGTATTTTTTCTTGCTGATTTTTGTCAGTTCATTGTAGATTCTGGATATTAGTCCTTTGTTGGATGCATAGTTTGTGAATATTTTCTTCTACTCTGTGGGTTGTTTGCTGATTATTTCTTTTGCTGTATAGAAACTTTTTGGTTTAATTAAGTCCCGTCTACTTATCTTTATTTTTATTGCATTTGCTTTCGGGTTTTTGGTCATTAACTCTTTGCCTAAGCCAATGTCTAGAAGAGTTTGTCTAATGTTGTTTTCTAGAATCCTTATGTTTCTGGTCTTAGACTTAAGTCTTTGATCCATCTTGAGTCGATTTTTTGTATAAGGTGAAAGATGAAGATCCAGCTTCATTCTTCTACATGTAGCTTCCCAATTATCCCAGCATCATTTGTTGAATAAGGTGTCTTTTCTCCACTTTATGTTTTTGTTTGCGTTGTCGAAGATCAGTTGGCTCTAAATATTTGGCTTTATTTTTGAGTTCTCTATTCTGTTCTATTGCTCTATATGCCTATTTTTATACCAGTACCATGCTGTTTTGGTAACTATAGCTTTGTAGTATAATTTGAAGTCAGGTAATATGCCTCCAGATTTGTTCTTTTTGCTTAGTCTTGTTTTGGCTATGTGGGATCTTTATTTGGTCCCCTATGAATTTTAGGATTTTTTTTCTAGATCTGTGAAAAATGATGGTAGTTTGATGAGAATTGCATTGAATTTGTAGATTGCTTTTGGCAGTATGCTCATGTTCACAATGTGAATTCTCCCCATCCATGAGCATGGGATGTATTTCTATTTGTTTGTGTCATTGGTGATTTTATTTCAGCAGTGTTTTGTAGTTTTCCTTGTAGAGATCTTTCACCTCCTTGGTTAGGTATATTCCTAAGTATTTTATTTATTTTGCAGCTGTTGTCAAAGTGTTTGAGTTCTTGATTTGATTCTCAGCTTGGTTGTTGTTAGTGTATAGCAGTGCTACTGATTTGTGTACATTCATTTTGTATCCTGAAACTAGTGAATTCATTTATCAAATCTAGGAGCTTTTTGGATGAGTCTTTAGGGTTTTCTAGGTATATGATCATATTGTCAATGAACAGTGAGAGTTTGACTTCCTCTTTACCAATTCAGATGCCCCTTATTTCTTTCTGTTTTGTCTGATTGCTCTGGCTAGGACTTCCAGCACTATGTTGAATAGAAGTGATGAAAGTGGGCATCCTTGTCTTGTTCCGTTTCTCACGGATAATTCTTTCCAGTTTTCCCTGTTCAGTATAATATTGGCTGTACATTTGTCATAGATGGGTCTTATTTCTTTTTTTTTTTTTTTTTTTTTTTTGGAGACGGAGTCTTGCTGTGTCGCCCGGGCTGGAGTGCAGTGGCCGGATCTCAGCTCACTGCAAGCTCCGCCTCCGGGGTTCACGCCATTCTCCTGCCTCAGCCTCCCGAGTAGCTGGGACTACAGGCGCCCGCCACCTCGCCCGGCTAGTTTTTTGTATTTTTAGTAGAGACGGGGTTTCACCGTGTTAGCCAGGATGGTCTCGATCTCCTGACCTCGTGATCCGCCCGTCTTGGCCTCCCAAAGTGCTGGGATTACAGGCTTGAGCCACCGCGCCCGGCCCATAGATGGGTTTTATTTCTTTTAAGTGTATCCCCCTGTGTCGGTTTTGCTGAGGGTTTTAATCATAAAGGGATGCTGGACTTGTCAAATGCGTTTTCTGCATCTGTTGAGACAATATGATTTTTGTTTTAAATTCTGTTTATGTGATGTATCACATTTATTGAAACCCACTTGATCATAATGTATTTTCTTTTTTATATGCTGTATATTCAGTTAGCTAGTATTTTGTTAAGGATCTTTGCATCTGTGTTCATCAGGAACATTGTTCTTTAGTTTCCTTTTTTTGTTATGTCCTGGTTTTGGTATTAGGGTGATACTGGCTTCAGAGAATTATTTAGGGAGAATTTCTTCTTTTTCTATCTTTTGGAATAGTTTCAGTAAGTGGTGTCTGTTCTTCTTTGAATGTCTGATAGAATTCAGCTGTGAATCCATCTGCTCCCAGACTTGTTTTTGTTGGCAATTTTTTTTATTACTGTTTTAATCTCACTACTTGTTATTTGTTCAGAGTTTCTGTTTCTTCCTGATTCAATCTAGGATAGTTGTATATTTCCAGGAATTTATCCGTCTCCTCTAGATTTTCTAGTTTTTGTGTATAAGGGTATTCATAGTAGCCTTGAATGATCTTTTGTATTTCTGTGGTATCAGTTATAATATCTCCCATGTTGTTTCTAATTGAGCTTATTTGGATCTTCTCTCTTCTTTTCTCAGTTAATCTTTTACTGGTGTATCTATTTTGTTTATCTTTTCTAAGAACCAGCTTTATGTTTCACTTTATTTTGCATTTTTTTGTTTCAATTTCATTTAGTTCTGCTCTGATCTTTGTTATTTATTTTCTTCTGCTGGCTTTGGGTTTGGTTTGTTCTTGTTTCCTCAGTTCCTTGAGGTATGACCTTAGATTGTCTATTTGTGCTCTTTCAGATTATTTGATTTAGGCATTTTATGCTGTGAACTTTCCTGTTAGCACTGCTTTTGCTGTATTCCAGATTTCGGTGAGTTTTGTCACTGTTATCATTCAGTTCAAAGAATTTTTAATTTTTTTATCTTTATTTCATTTTTGACCCAAAGATCATTCAAGAGCAGATTATTTAGTTACTATGTATTTGTATTGCTTTGAAGGTTCCTTTTGGATTTAATTTTCAGTTTTATTCCACTGTAGTCTGAGAGGATACTTGACATACTTTTGATTTTGTTATATTTATTGAGACTTGTTTTGTGGCCTATCGTATGGTCTCTCTTTCAGAACATTCCATGTGCTGATGAAAATAATGTATATTCTGCAGTTGTTGGGTAGAATGTTCTGTAAATATGTTGGTTCCATTTGTTCTAGGGTATAGTTTAAGTTCATTGTTTCTATTTTGACTTGCTGTCTTGATGACCTGTCTCGTGCTGTCAGTGGAATATTGGAGTCCCCCACTATTATTGTGTTGCTGTCTACTTCATTTCTTAGGTCTAGCAGTAATTGTTTTATAAATTTGGGAGCTCTAGCTTTAGGTCCATATATATTTAGAATTGTGATATTTTCTTGTTGGACTTATTCTTTTATTATATAATGTCCCTCTTTGTCTTTTTTATTATTATTATTATTGTTGTTGCTTTAAAGTCTGTTTTGTCTAACATAAGAATGGCTATTCCTGCTCGCTTTTAGTTTCCATTTGTGTGAAATATCGTTTTCCACTCCTTTACCTTAAGTTTATGTGAGTCCTTATGTGGTAGTGAGTCTCTTGAAGACAGTAGATATTTGGTTGGTGGATTTTTATGCATTCTGCCATTCTGCTTTTTTTTTTGTTTGTTTTTTTGAGGTGGAGTTTAGCTCTTGTTGCCCAGGCTGGAGTGCAATGACTCAATCTCTGCTCACTGCAACTTCCGCCTTCGGGGTTCAAGCGATTCTCCTGCCTCAGCCTCCCAAGTAGCTGAGATTACAGACATGCACCACCACGCCCGACTAATTTTGTATTTTTAGTAGAGACGGGGTTTCTCCATGTTGATCAGGCTGGTCTCAAACTCCTGACCTCAGGTGATCCGCCCATCTCAGCCTCCCAAAGTGCTGGAATTACAGGCGTGAGCCACTGCTCCTGGCAATTCTGCATATTTTAAGTGGAGCATTTAGGCCCTTTATGTTCAATACCAGTATTGAGATGTAATGTACTGTTGTAGTTATCATGCTGGTTGTTACCTATATACCTTGTTTTTCTTTTCATTGTGTTATTGTTTTATAGGCTCTGTGAGATTTATCCTTTAAGATGGTTCTATTTTGGTGTATTTCAAGGTTTTGTTTCAAGATTTAGAACTTCTTTCAGCATTTCTTGTAGTGCTGGTTTGGTAGTAATGATTCTCTCAGCGTTTGTTTGGCTGAAAAAGGCTTTATCTTTCCCTCATTTATGGAGTTTAGTTTTCCTGGATACAAAATGCTTGGCTGATAATTATTTTCTTTCAGGAGGCTAAAGATAGGACCTCAATCTTTCCTGGCTTGTAAGGTTTCTGGTGAGAAATCTGCTGTTAATCTTACAGGGGAAATTTCCCTCATAGGTTGCCTGATGCTTTTGTCTCACAGATCTTAAGATTCTTTCCTTCGTCTTGACTTTAGATAACCTGATGACTATGTGCTTAGGCAATGATCTTTTTGCGATGAATTTCCCATGTGTTCTTTGAGTTTATTCTATTTGAATGTCTAGATGTCTAGCTAGACTAGGGAAGTTTTCCTCAAATAAGTTTTCCACACTTTAGATTTCTCTTCTTCCTCAGGAACACCAATTCAGCTGTGAATCCATCTGCTCCTGGACTTGTTTTTGTTGGCAGTTTTTTTTTTTATTACTGTTTTAATCTCACAACTTGTTATTTTACATAATCTCAAATTTCTTGGAGTCTGTCTGCACTTAAAATTTTTTTTTGTCTTTGTCTTTTGCATTAATTTAAAGCCTTGTCTTCGTGCTCTGAAGTTCTTTCCTCTACTTGTTCTAGTCTATTTTTGAAACCTTCTAGTAGATTTTGTTTCTCTAAGTGTGTCTTTCATTTCCAGAAGTCTTCATTGTTGTTGTTTTTTTTTTTTTGTACCTATTTCTCTGTAGCATTTTTCATCCATATTCTGTACTTAAAAAAAAAAAATTAGGTTGCTTTTCACCTATCTTTGGTGTCTCCTTGAGTAGCTTAATAATCTTCTGAATTTTTTTTTTTTTTTTTGCGATGGAGTCTTGCTCTGTCTCCCAGGCCGGAGTGCAGTGGCGCAACCCAGCTCACTGCAACCTTCTGCTCCCAGGTTCAAGCGATTCTCCCATGGCAGCCTCCCGAGTAGCTGGGAATAAAGGCGTGTGCCACAATACCTGGCTAACTTTTATAATTTTAGTAGAGATGGGGTTCTACCATGTTGGCCAGGTTGGTCTCAATCCACCCGCCTTGGCCTCCCAAAGTGCTGGGATTATAGGCATGAACCACTGCACCTGGCCTCTTCTGAATTCTTTATGTGGCAATGCAGAGATTTCTGCTTGGTTTAGATCCATTGCTGGTGAACTATTGTGATCTTCTGGGGGTGTTATAGAACCCTGGTTTGTCATATGACCAGAATTACTTTTCTGGTGCCTTCTCATTTTGGTAGACTCTTTCAGTGAAAAAGCCTGGAACTCAAGGCCTGCTGTTCACATTCTTTTGTCCCACACGGTGACCCCTTGATGTTGTGCTCTCCCCTTTTTCCTAGGAATGGGGCTTCCTGAGAGCCAGACTATAGCGATTGTTACTGCTTTTCTGGGTCTAGCCACCCAGTGGGGCTACCAGGCTCTGGGCTGGTGCTGGGAAATGTCTGCTGAGAGTCCTGTGATGTTATCCATCTTCAGGTTTCCCAGCCATGGATACCAGCAACCTGCTGTGCTGGAGGTGGCAAGGGAGTGATTTACACTATGCAAGAGTCCTTGATTATAGATATGTTTAGTGTGCTGGCTTTTTTGAATGCTGATTATGCCAGCAATGAAGTTGTTCTGTGGACAGACTCAGGACCTTTGGTTAGGCAGGGTATTGCAAGCAGTGAAATTAGCTGTTTTCTCATTCTTGGGAGCAGGGTTATTCTGTCATGAGTTGATGTAATTGCCTGAGTTGGGTGGTGCTTTGAAGAAAGCACCAGCTGTGGCAGTAGTAGGGGGATCTAAGCTTGCTCTAAGTTGGCCAAGGTAAATATGGTAAGTATTCTGGCTTCTCAGGTGATGGGGCCATAAAGCTCCCAAAAGTTATGTCTCTTGTATTTGGCTACCAGTGCGGGTAAAGAAATACCATCAGGTAGGGGCATGCTGAGGTGGGTCTGGCCTCAGACTGTTGTTGGTTGGAGCTTGCCATGGCCACTATGGAGGATGGGGAGGGGGTGGTTCGCAGGCCAACGTGGTTATTTTCCATAGGGGATTAGGGTTGATTCTGCTGTGTCATATAGTTCCCCAGTGAAGTGAGGGATAGTCAGCAGTGAAAGGCCTCACCCAGCTCCCACGCAGTTCCGGAGGCTGGTCTTGTTCCCATAGTACCCCACTCAGACCTTGCCCCAGGCTGATAAAGCAAGCATGGCTTTCAGGCCTCATCCCTCCCAGTCTGCCCACATTGTTGGCATGGGCTTCTGTACTTGTGTCTGTAGCAGTTCCCGTTTGCCCCCCTGAATTCCGCTGAGGTAAATTTGTGACCAGTCAGAATTATTACAAATTTCAGTTGGGAGCTTCGTTCACCCTGCGACCCCCTCCCTAATTACGCTGACTGCCTTCCCCAAGGGCCCCTGTGAGATATATGAAGGTTGGCTTCCCTGTGCTCGTGTTTTATAGACTGGGAGTGCCTGCAAGGCTCTTTCTGCTGCTGCTTCTGCTTTTCTATTTCGTGTGCCTCCCTAATCCATTTCAGCTTTATGTAAGGTAAATCCTTCTCCTGTTATCTGGAGTTTCACATTCTTCAGTGGGGATGTGTGTTCAGATGCAGATTTTCCCCCTCTTACACTTTAGGAACTCACAGTTTTTCTCCTGTCTCATGGAATCTGCAGCAGTGTGCCATTTGTTTCAAGGGATCCGTGAATGCTTTCGGTTTTTCTGGTATGTTGCTGCAGTGCTTCTTGGAGCAAAAGCTTGTGGTGTGAGTCTCCACATGCTGTTCTGTCCATCCAAGTGGGAGCTGCTTGTTAGCCCTGTCTCCTATCTGCCATCTTCCCCTACTTCTGTCAAGAAAATACATTTTTTAAACAGAATGTGACCTGATGCTTCACCAAAATTTTTGGCACACAACAATTGTTTGTAAAATATAATAGAGGTTGTTTTATGAAATTAGAACAATTTTCATTTTGCGTTTTTATTGCCAATTATATTTTTAAGTGTTATTTACCTGAATATCTTTTTAAGTCATAAAACTTTAGCCTCGATTTTAATTTATGAAAATAAAATAATAAAAATAGTGACCTTCATAGGAAGGATAGGCTGCAGATTTAATGACAGTCTGACTTAAAAGGGGGATGGACTTTTAATAACCACTGCATTTATATACTTGAGGTAGCTAGGAATTTTTTTTCTTCTAAAGTTTAAGATGATGGCAGTGCCACCAAACATGTCAATCGTTAGGGGATTGGATGCTATTCTCTGACACTAGACTTGAAGTCAGTATTGCAGTAATAATACAAGTGCATTATTGACATTATGGTTTACTTAGCTTTTTTCAGATTTGTTGAGGTATAATTTAAATAGTGTAAAATTCACTGTCATAAGTGTTGAATGATTTTTAGTAAATTTATAGAGTTGTGTAATCATAACTGTAATTCAGGTGTAAAACATTACTCACCTCCCCCTAAAATTCTTTTGATCCTATTTGTACCCAGGCTCTATTCTTATAACTATTCCTCTTGATTGGCTTTCCGTCTTCATATATTTGCCTCTTCTGGGCATTTCATATAAATGAAATCACACACACACACACACACACACACAGTATTTTTTCATCTGGCCTCTCTTATATAGCATAATGTTTTTGAGGGAGGTTCATGATGTATCAATATTTCCTCGGGTTTTGCTGCTAAAAAATATTCCATTGTATGGACATGCCATATTTTTTTTATGCCATTTACCAATTGATGGACATTTGGGTATTGTTTGCTTTTTTGCCTTATGAGTAATGTAGCTGTGAAAATCTGCATACAAATCTTTGGACATATGTTCTCTGTTCTCTTGGATGGATTGCTAGGAGTGGAATTGCTCAGAGTGGGTTATATGAGAAGTTTATGTTTTGTGGGGAAAAGAAAGAGAGATCAGCCTGTTACTGTGTCTATATAGAAAGAAGTAGACATAAGAGACTCCATTTTGTTCTGTATTTGAGATGCTGTTAATCTGTGACCCTACCCCCAACCTTGTCCTTGCAAGAGACATGTGCTGTGGTGACTCTTTTAATGGATTTTGGGCTGTGCAGGTTGTGCTTTGTTAAACAAGTACCTGAAGGCAGCTTCCTGGTTAAAAATCCTGCCTGTCCCTGGGCAATGGAACATCTCGGTGTAAGACCCGATTGTATGCTCTGTTTACTGAGATAGGAAAAAACCGCCTTACGGAATAAGGTGGGACTTGCTGGAGCAATGCTGCTAAAAGGTTTATGGAGATGTTTGTATATGCATCTCAAGGCACAGCATTTTCCTTTGAACTTGTTCATGTCACAGAGACCTTGATCCATATGTCTTACTGCTAATTTCCTCCCTAAAATGATCCTATTGCCCTGCCACTCCCTTATTGATTTGTTTTTCTAAGACCACCAGAGCGGGCACAAAAGAACCAGCGACTAGGCAAGGGTAGGAGCAAAACTGCAAGTTTATTTTGGTCACCTAAGGTGTGGGGAAGAGATCTGTCGGCCTCCGGCAAAGAAGGCCGACAGAGTCCCCCGGTGGGGCTCTCGGACGGAGTTCCTGCAGTCCTGACATCCCGACAGGAGTGGAGGACTGAGGAAGGCGCAGGCCGCACGTGGCGTCCCTCCGGCACGGCTTTTCTAGGAGTGGGAGGGCAATAGGCGGGGCACGGGCGTGTCGGGGGGCGTTCCGCAGGTGCGACCAGGTAAATCTTGGTCTCTTAGGATTGACGTCACCTGGCGCATGCCTGGTTGGTCTGCACCCTCCCTGGGCGCTGGCTGCATTTTCACGCGCGCGGGAAGGGAAAAGTTGGTGAAGAAGAACCCGGAAGTGCTCCATCTTGCCTCCGTTCGTCCAAACAGTCCAACCTTTTATTGGTAATAGTGATAAGGGGCGCCATGGTCTGTCTGGCTACTTCCTGCTGTTAAGGGGCGTTGTTAAGGTCAGGGTCCATGGTTGCCATTTGGATGTACGGATGAAGAATAAAATTAGGCACAGTATTAGTATAGGAATGAGGAATGGAAGCATTTGTTGGAATAGGGGCAAAACTCAGAAGGAAGGTCCCAGCAAGGTTGAGGAGTATGAGATAGTTAAGAAAATTTAGTAAGTTTGAGGCGAGTGGGGGAAAGCCAAACTGATTTCCACTGATTGCTTTCAGTAGGGGCCCTTTTTAGCTGGGAATGAGGAACGAGTGCACAGAGTAGTTGTTGGCTAGGCAGCAATTAAGGAGTGGAGTTTTTGTGGAGTGGATGGCTTTCCGCTTACTCCTACTACAGAGATATTGGATGGAAGGCTAGGTCCAGAGAAGGACGGCAAAACAGAATAGGTAGCCTCGCTGTTGATTAAAAAATTGATTGTCTTACCCGCTACCAGGAGAGTTACCCGCGGCTCGGCGAGGGTGATGGGGGTCCCCAAGTCTCGGCACCTTCAGTTGTTGTCGTCATCCAGATGTAGGAGCTGGAAGGAGCTCCCAGGATCCTGGGAAAGGGGGTCACGTGGAGACGCGGCACCTGTTCTCAGGGTGGGGCAATGAGACTTCCAGTGTCCTCCCTGCTAGCAAGCAGGGCAGGGGGTTGCTGGTGGACGAGGGTTAGGACATTCACTGGCCCAATGTCCTGATGCCTTGCACTTATAGCAAGGCTGCATTGGGGCTTGGGGACCTTGCGGACACCTGTTGGCATAGTGTCCTGCCTTGCCGCACTTATAGCAGGCTCCTTTCGTAGCCTTGGAGTCTGCGGAGTGTGTGCTCTCTGGTCTGGGGTTACGACTGGGCTGTAAAGCCGCTGCTAGGAGCTGTGCCTCCTGTTCGAGGCGAGCCTGTCGCACTGCCTCAGCCGTCTCCTCTCTGGAGTTATAGACCTTAAAGGCTAATTTAACCAGGTCTTGTATTGGTGTCTGAGGACCATCCTCTACCTTTTGAAGTTTTTTACGAATGTCAGGAGCTGATTGAGAAATGAAATAAGACGCCAAAATGGTGGCCCCTGTCGGGGAGGCCGGATCTAACCGGGTATACTGGGTTAGAACCTCAGTCAGTTTAGGGTAGAGGTTAGCATAACCTGGAGGTCATGCCAAGTTAAGTCATAGGCCTGACAAAGGTATCTAAATTCCTTTATGTATATGGTAGGATTAGCTGAGAAATCACCTAAACGCTTCTCAATTTTGGAAAGATCGGCCAATGAAAAAGGGACATGTACTCTGACTACCCCCTCCGCCCCAGCCACCTCTCGCAAAGGTGCTAACACTGTAGGAGGGTGTGGGGCAGGAGATAGGGGACTCAAGACAGCCAGTTGGGGGCCCAGAAGGAGGCACGGGACTGAGTGGATTACTAGTAGATAAGGAGGAGGAAGGAAGAGTCTGGATGGGGGGAGGAGGAGGAGTCTGGGCAGGGAGAGAGCGGGGAGAGAAGGAGGAGTACAGGGACGAGAGCTTAAGGCCCAAAAGCCTTGTATGTAATTAATTTCGGACCACTTGCCTAGCCGCTGGCAGAAATTGCTGAGGTCGATCATGCCACAGTGGAAAGGAAAATTAACCGCTTCCTCCTAAGGTCTTGTTCGACCTGTAAGGTTTTTAAATTGGCTAGGAGGCACCCTAAGGGGGTGCTCTTTGGAAATTTGGACTGGGGGTTTTCCCGTTTGTTTCCTCTTTACTTACACAATGTACACAAGGGAAATGGAAGTGGATCTCTGCCTGGCTTCAAAGCGTCCTTTGGAACCAGCAGAGACAGACTGGAGGCTCATGGAGCCAAAGTGGAGATTTACCTTCAGGCAGACGTCTCCGTCCTGAACGGGTCTCCCGAGCCACTTGGTGGCTCAAAAGTGGGCCTCGGACCTGCGCAGGATTTTTGGCCGAGGGAGGTAAAGAGGAAACAAGGGCACTTACCCCAGAGAGGCTGTGAGAGTGAGGGAAGCGGGTCTCAGGTCCTGGTCCGTCTGCTGCGTGGGAGCAGGAGGAGGTTCCTCAACCCTTAGAGGCCTGAGGAGGGGGGTCTCCTCCCGGGTTTCGGCACCAACTGATTTGTTTTTCTAAGACCACCAGAGCGGGCACAAAAGAACCAGCGACTAGGCAAGGGTAGGAGCAAAACTGCAAGTTTATTTTGGTCACCTAAGGTGTGGGGAAGAGATCTGTCGGCCTCCGGCAAAGAAGGCCAACAGAGTCCCCCGGTGGGGCTCTCGGACGGAGTTCCTGCAGTCCTGACATCCCGACAGGAGTGGAGGACTGAGGAAGGCGCAGGCCGCGCGTGGCATCCCTCCGGCGCGGCTTTTCTAGGAGTGGGAGGGCAATAGGCGGGGCACGGGCGTGTCGGGGGGCGTTCCGCAGGTGCGACCAGGTAAATCTTGGTCTCTTAGGATTGACGTCACCTGGCGCATGCCTGGTTGGTCTGCACCCTCCCTGGGCGCTGGCTGCATTTTCACGCGCGCGGGAAGGGAAAAGTTGGTGAAGAAGAACCCGGAAGTGCACCATCTTGCCTCGGTTCGTCCAAACACTTATCTTTTTGATGGTAAAGATAATTATCAATAAATACTAAGGGAACTCAGAGACCGGTGCTGGTGTGGGTCCTCTGTATTCTGAGTGCCGGTCCCCTGGGCCCACTTTTTCTTTCTCTATACTTTGTCTCTGTGTCTCATTTCTTTTCTCAAGTCTCTCATTCCACCTAATGAGAAACGCCCACAGGTGTGGAGGGGCAGGCCACCCCTTCAATGTTTAACATATTAAGAAAATGTCCAACTGTTCTCCAAAACGGCTGTATCATTTTACATTCTCAGTAGCAATATATGAGGATTTTGATTTTTCCACATCCTCCCTAGTACTTCTTACTATCTGTCTTTTTGATTATTGTTATCCTAGTTGGTGGGAAATATATCTCATTGTGTGTTTGATTTGCATGTTCTTAATGACTAATACTGTTCAGCATCTTTTTATTATTTTATTGTCCATTTGTATATCTTCTTTGGAGAAACATGTATTCAAATCTTACAATTTAAAAATGGGATTATCTTCTTAGTGAGATTTAAGTGTTCTTTTTATATTCTGAATACAAGTCCTCCAGATATGTGATATGCAAGTAATTTCTCCCTATTTTTGGCATGTCCTTTCATTACCTTAATGTTGTTTTTTTGAAATGAAAAAGTTTTTCATTTTAATTAAGTTCAATTTGTCATTTTTGTCACTTAACTGCTGGTGCTTTATAAGTTGGGTGTTTTTGTCCTCAATCTTATATCTTTGTTTCTTGGTTTCTATTTTACTGTCTTTCTGTTAAATAAATATTATTTAGTTTACCATTTATATTTCTCTGTTCACTTATTATTATGTCTTTGTGGTTCTAGGAATTACAGTTTGCAAATTTGTTATAATCTGCTGCAGAATAATAATACTTTAATTGTGGTAAAATACTGAAATATTGTTCTAATATATATTCTCCTTCTCTTTTTTGTTCTGTTATTGTCATATAGATTACATTGGTATATGTTAGTATACATAGACATATGGTATGTGTAAACCTGATGTACATTGTTGTAATTGTTGCTTTTCATAATATGTCTTTAAAAGAAGCTAAGGGGGGGCCAGGCGCGGTGGCTCAAGCCTGTAATCCCAGCACTTTGGGAGGCCGAGACGGGCGGATCACAAGGTCAGGAGATCGAGACCATCCTGGCTAATACGG
This sequence comes from Rhinopithecus roxellana, assembly GCF_007565055.1. NCBI lineage: Eukaryota > Metazoa > Chordata > Mammalia > Primates > Cercopithecidae > Rhinopithecus > Rhinopithecus roxellana. Next base: position 39,028,851 of record NC_044552.1, on the reverse strand, counting down.
TGAAACCCTGTCTCTACTTAAAAATACAAAAAACTAGCCGGGCGACGAGGCGGGCGCCTGTAGTCCCAGCTACTCTGGAGGCTGAGGCAGGAGAATGGCGTAAACCCGGGAGGCAGAGCTTGCAGTGAGCTGAGATCCGGCCACTGCACTCCAGCCTGCGTGGCAGAGCAAGACTCTGTCTCAAAAAAAAAAAAGAAGCTAAGGGAAGAAATGTGAAAAAGTATCTTTAGAGAGTCTTTTATATTTACTCCCATATTTAACTTTTTGAGTGTTCTTCTTTTTTTTTTTTTTCTTGATTGATTTATCATGTAATGTCATTTCCTTTCAAACCAAAAGACTTGTCTTAGTATTTCTTACAAGGTAGGTCTTCTAGCAACACATTCTCTCAGGCTTTTTCTTTTCTTTTTTCAATCTATGAATGTCTTTGTTTCTCCTTTATTTTTAAAAAATAGTTTTGCTGGATTTGGAATTCTTAGTTGACATTTCTTTTTCTTTTGACCCTGCTAACATATTCCATTGCTTCTTGTCTTCTCTTTTTAAAAAATGAGAAATCAGCTATTAATCCAATTGTAATTTCCTTTTATGGAATGCATCATTTATCTTATGCTTCTGTTAATAATCTCTCTTTTGGCATGAGTCTCTTTGAATTTATCTTATCTGGAGTTTGCTGAGACAGGATGTGTAGACTAACGTTTTTCATTACATTTGGAATATCTTTGGCCATATTTCTGTGAATATTTTTGTCCTCTTTTTTTCTTTCTTCTCCTTCTGAGACTCTGTTATACGCACATTGGTACACTTCTGTGTCCAGAACACTTACGATGTTCGTGAGGGTCTGATATTTCTTTTTTATTCACTTTGTCCTCTTCAGAATTGATATTTTCTATACATCTGTGTTCAAGTTCACTGATTCTTTGACAATTCAGTTCTGCTATTGAGCCCCTCTAGTGAATTATTCATTTCAGTTACTGTACTTTTCAACTCCAAAATTTCTGTTTTTTAAAAAAGAATGTCTCTGTTGATATTCCGTTTAGTGGATTATTGTTGTTACACTTTCCTTTAGTTTTTTTAAGCTTGAATTTCTTTAGCTCTTTGAAATATTTATAACGACTGCTTGACTTGTATTTCGATTGACTCTCTTTTTCCCAGGTCAATAAGTTACTTTCTTGTTTTGTTATATCTTATAATTTTTTGTTTGAACACTGGACTAAGATAGTATTTTGTAGCGAGCAACTGTAGTTTTTTTTTTTTTCTCCCCTTAGAGTTATTGTTATTGTTGTTGATTTTTGTTTGTGTGTTTGGTAATTGTCTAGACTAAGTCTGTCACCCAAATACATAGTCACTGATGTCTCTGTTTCATTTTTCAAATTGTTTTATTTTAGGCTTCACTTTTTGGGTTTTTCTTCTGTTTCTTACAGCCTTGTGTTTAGTCAGTTCAGAGATTGTGCTCAAATAGTTTGAATCAATGCTGCTTCTTTCTGCTTATGGATCTGTTTTTGATCATGGAGGGTACATTTAGTGTTCAGGCTGTTAAGTTTTTCATGGCTCTTATTTTCCAGTGGACTCACTGGTGTGTCTTCTGTGTGTGAGCTCACTTCTGTTGGCTAAGGAGGTGTGGGTGGCTGATACTGACTTTGATCTCTGCTGTGCATATTATCAGCCTCAGTCAATGCAGGATAATTAGCGATCACATCAATCCCCATATGGATGAATCACCTCCCAGAATTACCTGCTAAATCTCTGGCTTGCCTGCCTGTCTCAGTTCAGGCCATTATATCAAAGTATCATGGACTGATTGGCTTATTAACAAAAGAATGCAGCTTCTCATAGTTCTGGAAGTTAGAAGTATGAGATCAGGGTGCCATTGTTTCTGGTGAAAGCCCTCTTGAATTACAGACTGCCAACATTTGGTATAACCTCACATGGTGGAAGGGGCAAAAACTCTCTGTGGTTTCTTTTATAAGGGCACTGCTATGGTTTTAGTATGTATAAAGACTATTCTTGTTATAAATTAGCAAAGAAGTTAGCTAAGTTGTGTCCATGCCCTAGGGCTTCATAAGAGGTGGGATTTAAGAGTGATGAACTAGGTATGTGGTGGAAGAAATTTCTATGCAGAATATTGAAGGAGCTACATGGCCTTTTAACCACATATAGTAAGATGTGAGAAAAGAGAAATAATTTAATTTATAATCAAAAGAGAAATAGAACCTAAAATTCTGGAAAATTTGCAGCCTGGCAAAATAAAGAGTGAAAAAACCATCTTTAGGAGAGTAAACCAATGGTGTGTCCAAGCAACTGTTTGCTAAAGAGATTAGTATATATGGAAGGGAGCCAGTTACTATTCATTAAGACAATGGGAAGATGACCCCAAAGGCCTTTTAGAGACCTTTGAGGTAAGCTAAGACTCTGAGGGCAACGTTTCTAGCAAGATGCCAGGGAGACTTCAGTCTTCACTGGCCTGTGCTGCCTTGGCACTCTACTCTTCTATTTGTGGTTTAGTGTTTCTTGGCCACCTCAGCCATGGCTCAGGCAGGCTCAAGTGCTGATTATGCCGCTACTCTAAAGGTACAACCTGTAAACTTTGGCAGTGTCCATATGGTGCTAATTCTCCAGGTGCACAGAATGCAAGACATTTGGTGCCAAGGTGATCCTTAACCCGATTGCAATGGATGTCGTGGACACCTGGAGGTCCCAGAAAGAAACCTACTGTAGGGGCAGAGTTGCCACAGAGAGTCTCCACCAAGGCAGTGCCTAGTGGAGCCGTGGGAACAAAGCTACTGAAGATAGTCCCCACAGGGTAATTCCTAGTGAAGCCTTGGGATTGGGGATGCCTTTGAGAATCCAGAGCTGTAGAGCTACCAGCGTGCAAATCCATCCTGGGAGAACTAAGACTTAATGTTGTTTTCCCTGTTGGATTTGTAGACCTACCTGGGACTAGTTATTGTTTTCTTCTTTCCTGTCTCTCTCTCTGGAAATGGGAATGTCTGTCCTGTGCCTTCACCCTCATTTTATTTTTGCAGTACTTGTTATTTTCATAGGCTCACAGCTGGAGAAGAATTTGCCTCAGTATGTATCATGCCTTGAGTCTCACCCATATCTGACAGAGATGAGGCTTTGGCTTTTGAGTTGCTACTGGAATGAGTTAAGACTTATGGGCTATTGGGATGGAATGAATGTGTTTTGCATTGTGAGAAGGACTTGCATTTTGAAGGCTAGTGGCAGAATGCTGTGATTTGAATGTATCCCTAAAAGTTCTTGTGTTAGAGACTTCATTCCCAATGCAACAGTATTGGGAGGTTGAGCCTAATAAGAGGTGATTAGTTCATGAGGGCTTTGTCGCCCTGAATGGATTAATGTTGTTATTATAGGAGTGGATTAGTTGCCATGAGAGTGTGTGTTATAATAGTGAGTTCAGCCCTCCCTTGTTTCCTTGCACTCTCTTGCCCTTTCACCTTTTGCTATAGGATGATGCAGCAAGAAAACTCTTACCAGATGCCAGTCACTTGACCTTGGGCTTCCCAGCCTCCAAAACTATAAGAAAGAAATCTCTGTTCTTTATAAATTACTCATTCTCAGATATTCTGTTACACTAACATGAAATCAGCAAAGACAGGAACAAACTTTATTAATGAGATTACCTCCCAAAGGCCCCACCTCCTAATACCATCACATTGGGGGTTTTTAATTCAACAAAAGAATTTTGCGGGGATCCAGATCTTCAGTTTATCGCACTGCTAATCTGTTTCTTGCCAAAAGAAACCTCATTACTTCAGGCGAGTGGAGGTGCTGGCACTCCCTGTTCATGTGCCACTAATATTGGCACTTTAACTGACAATACTAAATCAAGTTATCTCCTCTTTAGCAACATGAGCAGAATTTTTAGTTATCACCTCCTGCTTTCTCCTGATTGAACTACCATATAAATAGATCTGGGGGTGTTGTCAGATGTTCCAGAAAAGGTATCCACAGACTCATGCTATTTTACCCAAAATTCAGTAGTTTAATGAATAATCACATCTCAGATTTTTGTAAACCTGTGGTTGGTTTTCTGAGTGCTGAAACTTTTTTTTTTTTTTTTTTTTTCCAGTTTTGTCAAGATTTATATTTTTGGGGAAATGGCAGAAGATTTGTTGTCCTCCCATCAGGGAGGACTGGATCAACCTCAGCATTTTAACTAAGTATCTGGTGTGGTTTATTTTCAGTTCTACAATGATTAAAATGTAAAAGATAATCAGAAGTTGGGTTTTGCTTGGCTGTCCTCTCCCACATCAGAATATTCTGTAGTTGAAAGAACAGTTCTGCTGGGGAAGGAAAGGGCTTCATTAATTCATATTTCAAAACACTTTATGAACATAAGACTGCAGGAAACTAAATATCTTGGTTGGAGATCTGAACACGTAATATGGAGTATTAGCAAGAAGAAAAGAACTTTGTTTAGAGTCAATTTTTCCCCGCAAGTTTAGAACTTTGATACTGCCTTCTCACTTTGTGTGCTAAGCAGTCTAAGCAATTAAGTAGAATTGGGCAAGAAATAAGCATGTCAAAGTCATAGCTGTTAATTTTGTCTGTATGTTTACTTTTAAAAGATTACTCTCCTTCTTTATCCCTTTATTATTCAAGTAGTGTCTATTCATGGGAGGCAATATTTGTACTGGTAAGAGCTCAGGATGTGTACTCAGACAGACCTAGATTCAAACACTTACTACTTTTGTCCTCTTGGATAAATCATGTGACCTCTGTCTTAGTTTCCTTTTTTGTAAAGGGGGTGACAATAATAATACCATTTTATGTACTTGTATGAGGATTGAATTAGATCATTTCTATTATTGTTACTGTTCTATTTCTGGACCAACACTAATCTGGACAACAAGTGTTGAATCATTTTGCAAAGTAAGGAGATTTTTTGTAAGAATAGAATCACTTCCTAAATTTGCTTTAATAAATTCAGATGGGTTATTTTCCGTTGGGTTCTTCTAAAGCATAGTGCACTGGCATATTGGAAGAATCATCAATAAAATATAGTGACATGATAATCTGCTAAGTCTTTTGTAGAAATATTACTAAAAATTGCTATCAAAATGTAACACACTGTAAGAGAATTTAATATTTAAAATGTGTTGGTTTCAGGAAAGGTCTAGTGGTCAAAGAGAAATGTAAGATAGCAGAAAGAGATTTGCTTTTCTATCCTGTCATTTATTTTGTTGGATGGACTTTGAATTAGGTTATCAAGCAGTAGGAAAAATATTTAAAAGTAGGTTTGAAGAAATCTTTTGTAGCAATTTTTAAACGGAATAGGGAACTGAAAAAGGTCTTAGAATTTAGCTTATTTTATGTATCAGGGTTGATGGGAAGTTTACAAACAGTTCCACAAAGCAGTACTTCCTATCTCTCTGTTTGGACTGCTTCCAGAGAATGCAGAAATTTAATTTTATAGGAATTCTGGAATTGCCAGTACCAGGAGCAGGAAAATATAGTACTCCTCCTCTTATTTGCAGTTTAGCTTTCTGCATTTCCAGTTACCTGCTATCAACTATGGTCCAAAAATATTAAATGGAAAATTCCAGAAGTAATTCTTAACTAATGTACTGTTCTGAATATTGTTATCATTGTTATATTATTAGTTGTTAATATCTTACTGTGCTTAATGTATAAATTAAACTTTATCATGGGTATGTATTTATAGGAAAAACAGTATATGTTTAGGATTCAGTACTACCCAGTTTCAGGTGTCCACAGAATGTGGGAGAATCTCAAAACATATTTCCCATGAATAACGGGGGACTGTTGTAAACCCACCATTGTTCCAACCAGCCTGAATATTTGGGGACTGTAGTTACAATGAAATAATACTTAAGCTATAATTTACCTGTTTTTCTCTATTCGTGTTGTTTTTTGTGAATAATATCTATTTTTGATGGTTAGCTACAGTAGTTAAAAGTTAACAATGTTAGATTTTCTTCTTTTTTCATATTTATACATTGAAATTTAGGTCTTCCATCAATCTGAATATCTTTTTATATGTGATGCAAGGTAGAGAGCTTTGGCTTATATGGTAACAGTTTGACTTTAATGGCTTCCTTTATCAAAACTAACACATAAGCTGTTAATATGTATGTTAGAAACCCATGTATACTTGAGGTACAGTGGTTACATATAGGCTTGGAAATAAATATTAAGTTATGCTGTATCGTGGATAAGATGTGTTGAGAGTGAAAGGATTTTTAATTTATTGTAGACTGTGATTGTGAATCATGCATGAATTAATTAGGCAGAAGGTTGAGGAAAAAACCCATGCAATTTTTCTTTCTGTTGCCTTATTTTGCCGTATCTGGAAGGATGAGACAGTAGGTTTAAATTATCATACTTTAGAACATAAAGCAACCTATAATTTAGCCCAGTATCTCATGTTTACATCTGAGGAAACTGAGCTTCTTGCAGGGCAAGTGATCTAATCAGGATCATGGAGAGGATAGCAACAGCACTGAGAGAAGATACCTCAGATCTTTAAGTCCTAGTCCTCTGCTCCTGCTTGCTACTTAAAAGTGTTCTTGGCCGGGCGCGGTGGCTCACACCTGTAATCCCAGCACTTTGGGAGATGGAGGCTGGCAAATCACCTGAGATCAGGAGTTCGAGACCAGCCTGACCAACATGGAGAAACCCTGTCTCTACTAAAAATACAAAATTAGCTGGGCTTGGCGGCGCATGCCTGTAATCCCAGCTACTTGGGAGGCTGAGGCAGGAGAATCGCTTGAACCTGGGAGGCAGAGGTTGTGGTGCGCCGAGATCGTGCCATTGCACTCCAGCCTGGGCAACAAGAGCGAAACTCCATCTCAAAAAAAAAAAAAAAAAAAAAAAAAAGTGGTTTTTTTCTTGTTTTGTTTTTTAACTTTGTCTTTTTCCTGTAAGGTATGCTTTCACCAGTGTGACTCTTTAAAGTTCAAAAGATAAAGGATACCCTTAAATTACTTCATATGAGAATTTACAGTGAAAATGTAGTAGGAAGTACAGATACATGGACCTACCATCCCAGCAGCTACAGAGCTAGGCCTCAAAAATGATAGGAATAAACTTGTATACAAATGTTCATAGCAGCATTATTCATAATAACTGAAAGGAGGAAAACAATCCGGAGGTCCATCAGCTAAATTTTATTATAAGTAAAATGTGGTATATTCATACAGTAGCATATCATTCAGACATAAAAAGGGATGATGTAGTGATAACATGTTACAACATGGATGAGCCATGAAAACATTGTGTTAAGTAAAAGAGACAAGATACAAAGGCCACATATTGTATAATTTAATTATTAAATATCCAGAATATGCAAATCCATAGAGACAGAAAGTTACCTGAGTCAGGGAAGAGGATGGGAGAGGGAGTGAGAAAGGGGAATAACTGCTAATGGGTAGAGAGTTTCTTTTTGGGTTGAGGAAATGTTTCAAAATTAGATTAATGTGATGGTTTCACAACTCTGTGAATATCCAGAAACTTACTAAACTGTACACTTTAAATGGGTGAATTTTATGGTATGTTTATTATATCTCAATAAAAGTGTTAAAAATAACCTTTAGAATATTTTGATCACTTAGCTGTCTTGTGCCAGTTTGCAAGTGGCTTTTACCAATCATTACGCCAGTCTTAACACTGCTTTTTTGTGTGTGTTTTGACTCATTTCTATTTATTTCTCCTTATTTTTCTCCTGCAGTCTTCCTCTCCATCCCTTCCTAAGTTCTTCATTCAGAATTCCCCCAAAAGAGAATATCCAATTGATTGATTGATGGATTTTTTAAAAATTCCATAAGTAGTAGACATCTTCTCTTTCTGGCATATGATATTGATTTTTTCGTAGATTTTCATGATAGAAAGTTTATTGTAAAATAAATTTATTAAAATGGTAATAAATATTGACATACAAAAATTAGTAGCTGCCTAACTAGTACAAAAAACAGCACAAGTTGTGAAGGTAGTAATCAGATGACTGACATTTAGTCCATACAGCTATCTAGGACAGGGGGGAACTTTCAGTAAATGATCTTTAGCAGTCCAGTTTCTCCTTATCGTAAACATGAAATTATTGCTTAATTATCTACACAAGGAAACCAAGAATTTGAAGTGCGAGGCCACATAACTGGAAATTTGTTGAACAAGGACTTGGTTCCAGATCTTCAGTATCCTATACTAAGCCTTTTTCATTAATGGGCACCATTGTCCAGACTGCCAAATGAAAACTTCTTTATCCACCAAAGATCCTGTGTAGAACATACAACAGTAGTGAGTAAATAGTTAAGACAACTATTTATGAGTGACAGAAGGAGATTCTGTCTCAAAAAAAAAAAAAGAAAAGAAAAAGAAAAAAGTCTTTTAATAGAAAAAAATACTTTTCATTCTATAGACTGGACTCTTGTGGATAATTATAGTTTCTCTTTCTTTTTTTTTTGAGACAGAGTCTTGCTCTGTCGCCAGGCTGGAGTGCAGTGGTGCAGTCTTGGCTCACTGCAACCTCCGCCTCCCGGGTTCAAGCGATTGCCCTGCCTCAGCCTCCTGAGTAGCTGGGACTACAGGCGCACGCCACCACACCTGGCTAATTTTTTGTATTTTACTAGAGACAGGGCTTCACCATGTTGGCCAGGATGATCTCGATCTCCTGACCTCGTGATCCGCCCACCTCTGCCTCCCAAAGTGCCGGGATTACAGGCGTGAGCCACTGCACCCAGCCAATAATTATATTTTCTAACACAGTTTACTTTAGCTCATGAGCTATTTTTGTGACTTTTTGACTAAGAAAACTGCCTTGATTCTCTTGTACATGCAAAGCCCAGTCATAAGGGTTGGGAAAGCCAATATGGCTGTATTAATAACAGACAAAGTAAACTTCAGAATAACAAGCAGTGTCAGTAATAAAGAGGGGTATAATCAAGAGTCTGTCAAGAAGAAACAGTAGTCCTGAATATTTGTGTGCCTAATAAGAGAGCTTCAAAGTACATGAAGGAAAACTGACAAAATAGGAGAAATTTTGAAAATTCACACTATGATAGTAAACACAACCTATCAGAATGTATTAGATGAATCTAAAGCTATGCCTACAGACAAGTTTATAGCTCTAAATGCTTATGTTAGAGCAGAAAGAAAAAGTTTAAAAATCAGTATTTCCTCTACTTTAAGAAGATAAGAAAAGTGAAAATTGAATCCAAAGTAAATAGAAAATAGTAAACATGAGAGTAGAAATCAGCGAGATAGAAAACAGACAAGAGAAAAGTCAATGAAAATAAAAGTCTCTGAGAACATCAAAAAATTGGTAAACTCCTAGCTACATGAAGGAAAAAACATAAATTACGAGTGTGTGTTTGAGAATACTAACTCTGGATTCAGAGTCTTTGTTTGAATCACAACAGGTAATTTTACCGTATTTGTGACCTTAGACAAATTATTTAATCTCTTAGTGCATCATTTTTCTTATCTGTGAGGAAGAGGTAATAGTACCTACCTCATAGTTTTGTTGTGGAGTTTAAATGATTTAATGATGTCAGGTGCCTATGAAGTGGATGATGACAGTGTTCATAGTTGTTTTATATTTATTTATTTATTTATTTATTTATTTATTTAGAGACGGATTCTTGCTCAATCGCCTAGGCTGGAGTTTGGTGGCACGATCTCAGCTCACTGCAACTTCCACCTCCCAGGTTCAAGCAATTCTCCTGCCTCAGCCTCCTGAGTAGCTGGGATTACAGGCACACACCACCACACCCAGCTAATTTTTGTATTTTTAGTAGAGACGGGGTTTCACCATGTTGGTCAGGCTGGTCGCGAACTCCTGACCTCGTGATCTGCCCACCTCTGCCTCACAAAGTGCTGAGATTACAGGCATGAGCCACTGTGCCCATCCCATACTTGTTATTTTTATTATTAATAATATTGGCTTTGGAGGGAAAACAGCATTATTCAAGTCAGGTACAGAGTGGAAGTCAGAATTTTCAGAACCCGTGATTTCTTGTATCAGTGTAATATTTTTTAGGCAAGCTTTTTCCAGTTTTTCTCCTCACATTGCTTCTTTCCCCTTTTTAAAGATTGAACTAAATTACAGAGGTATTTAAACTTTAGAAATTATTATGGAATCCTTCAAAACACTTTGAAGTCAGTACAGAAAAGATATACAGTACCTATTTTATCCTAATTTCCCTCAGTGGTTATTAGTGTGTATCTTTTATTCTAAATTCCAAGCTTCATCCTTAGAGGATAGGGATAGTCAGTGTCCTTAATCCTTACATCGCTAATACTGTTCTTCATATCTTTTGGGGGAACCCTTAATTATCAATCCCAGAACATTCTATAAATCTTCATTAGGAAATTCCTTCTGAACTTTTGCTGAAAAGTAGTTACTGTGCACTGTGTGTATAGCAGCTGTTTGCCTAAGTTAAAAAAAATTGACCGTTTTAATTTGTTTTAAAAATATCCACTGGCACTGGTTCTCATTACAGATGTGTGGTTGTAACATTTCATTTTTTAAATGTGTATCCATCTTTTTTCAGTTCTAAAGGAGTCCAAAGAAACCATCTAAAACCTTAAAAATAACCACTAAACCTACAATGTTTTCGGGTTTTAAAAATTCTCAAGGGAGGACATTTTTTATCTTGGACTTAAGCTTCATACAGGGTGGCCCATTTAAAAGAGGCCCTGTACACAGCCACATTATTAAATGGGAACTGTTTTAAATGGGCCACCCTGTAAATCAGAGGGTTTTTTTTCCAATGGATATTTACTTCTTTGCACACTTCTGAGTTTAGTGCAAGTTTTCAGTTACTGTGCTTGATAGGCAGCCCTGAAATTTAAATTTGGGTATCCAGGTGACATTGAAATGCCCAAATCTGAGTTCAGAGACATGCAGAAGCTTGTCGGTTCATATTTTAAGAGATCGTGTTTGGGTCTCAGAAAATTTGGGCAACATTCTGCGTGAATCTCCTTTTTCAAAACTTTTGGGGAAAAAAAAGGATGGAATACGGATAAACTGAAAATGGAAACTTTTAATGTAAAGAGTAATACAATTTTGGACTTTCTTTTATTGGAAGTCTTTTAAAACCGGAAAGTTTTTTTTTTTTTGGTAATAGTTTAAGGTCAGTCGTTCTTTATGTTTTTAATGCAGTATTTCAAACATAAACTATTGTGTTCAGTTACCTGAAAAATAAATCAGTGCTAGAAATGAGAGTTTACTGGAGCCATAACCTGATCCAGGTTTTGCTGAAGCCCACCCTCAAAATTTGTAGGACACAGAACAAGAGTGTGAGTGGAGACCCATGTATCATATTATCATAACTATCCCTGAAATCACAAATCAAAACAGGAAGAGATGCAAGAAAATGGATATGTTGCACTATTGAAAATGTTACTTTATAATGCAAAAAATTGCATCCATACTCTCTGAGAGGAAGATTTGAGACCCCAAGCATTTCTACCACTTAATATTCCCCACTCTCCACAGTAGCATGCATTTGCCATCAATAGTAATTACAACTCAAAAACCAAAGAAAATTTGGTTCAAAGTATTGTAGAAAAAAAAAGTTTGGTAGTCATATTATGTTTGGTAGTCATATCATGCATAAAAAGTTGGTTGAATTTTAACATGACAATTTTAATTCAGGGTTTATTTTGGACTTAATATTTTGTTTATTCATTAAATGATGGCATGTTATTTGATTACTATAGTGATAGAATTACAAAGTGAAAAACACTCCTAATACGTTGATATGTTTGTGTATTCGTTTCCTAGGGCTTCTATAATGAAGTACCAAAAACTGGGTGACTTAAAGCAGCAGAAACTTACTGCCCACAGTTGAGGGTGTTAGACATCCACAATCAAGTGTCATGTTCTCTGAAGGCTCTAGAGGAGAATCCTTCCTTGTCTCTCTTAGCTTTACGTGTTTGCCAGCAATCCTTGGTGTTTCGTGGCTTTTAGATTCATCACTCCAGTCACATTACTGTCTTCTTCCTCTGTCTTCATATTGCCTTCCCTCTCTGTCTGTCTGTCTGTGCAAATTTCCACTTTTTATAAGGATACCAGTCCTATTCATCTACAGCCCACCCTAATGACCTTGTTTTAACTTCATTATCTCTGTAAAGACCCTATTTCCAAATAAGGTCATATTCTGAGGTACTGGGGTTAGGATTTTTAGACATTGTTTTTGGAGGGACACAATTCAACCTATAACAGTTTTTTTATATTATTTTAAACATGAATATTCAATATTTTAAAAATTGGTAAGCTGTACAGTTTAAAAATAGTACAATTTTTCTTTTTTTTTCTTTTTTGAGATGGAGTCTCTGTCAGACAGGCTGGAGTGCAGTGGTGCAATCTCAGCTTGCTGCAACCTCCGCGTCCCGGGTTCAGGGGATTCTCCCGCCTCAGCCTTCCAAGTAGCTGGGATTACAGGCACGCACCACCATGCCCAGCTAATTTTTGTATTTTTAGTAGAGAGGGGGTTTCATCATATTGGCCAGGCTGGTCTTGAATGACTGACCTCAAGTAATCCACCTGCCTCGGCCTCCCCGAAGTGCTGGGATTATAGGCCTGAGCCCACCGTGCCCAGCCAGTACAATTTTTCAATTGTACTCTTACAATTTAAATAAGAACACGAAATTGATTGCTTGTTTTCTGTATATTTTGACAAATTAGTGTTTTTTTTTAAGAGTGGAACCGTTTTCTTGCAGTTACTAAATAATATAATAGCTACAGTAAATGAGTTATCATCATCCTTAGATTAACTCAAGCTCTTACATACTTCTTTAAAAGAAGTTCTTGATTATTTGAATATGTTTTCCTTTCTCTCTTCTCTGAACAGTGGCAATTATGGTCAGCTACTAGTCACTCTTAATTCATATTGTTTGATACTGGTGTTTGATTATACCAGGGATTGGCAAACTGTGGCTTGAAGGCAAAATCCACATAGCTCCCTGTTTTTGTACAGCCTGTATAACCACGAATATTTTTTACATTTTTAAATGGTTGGGGAAAAAATCAAAAGATGAGTAATATTTCGTGAGATGTAGCACTTACATGAGATGAAATTATGTGAGATGCAGAACTCAGATTGCAGTGACCATTCATAAGTTTTACTAGAACATAGCTGTACATATTCATTCATGTATGGACTGTCATTGACTGCTTTGGTACTGTGATGGCCATTGCGCAAAAGAGACCTTATAGCCCACAAAAGTGAAGATATTTACTGTTTGACCTTTTCCAGAAAATATTTGCTGACCCTTGGGTTACACCTATAGTTTTTTCCCAGCCTGTTACACTTCACCACACAGGTTAAAAAAAGAAAAAAGATAGAAAATCTTTGTTTCATTTTTTGTACGGTACAAATTTTTAATTGTACTTTAAAAAATTATACAATTTAGTGGCTGAGTGCAATGGCTCACAGCTGTAATCCCAGCACTTTGGGAGGCCTAGGTGGGAGGATCACTTGAGACCAGAGGATGGAGGCTTCAGGGAGCCATGATCACACCACTGTACTCCAGTCTGGGTGACAAAGCGAGACCCTGTCTGGACAAAAAAAAAAAAAAAGAAAGAAATTGCACAATTTAAAATTCACACTTAAAAAAATTGATAATTTTTGTATTGTCATAGTACAATTTTAATTAAGTTAGATTGACTGAAAGAGAGTTTCATGTGTGCTTATTTGTATCTCATTTACCAGTGTGCTATGTACTAATTTTGGAGTTCACAAGGACTTGGTGTTTACATTTGCATTCCTCAGCCTTTAGGAGAGGACTTTCATCTTGGTTGATGTTCAGTGAATATTGTTAAAGTGAATTAAGTTTATATGCAAATTAAGATGGTTTTGTATATATGTGGTAGAATTTTAAATCAGAAAACCCAATAAAGAAAATAGGACTAAATTTATGTAGTATTCCACTTAAGTGTCAGCTTTTGGATCTAGCGTCCGTTAACTAATAGGGTATTAGAATATTTACCTGTTGTAAAGAAATTTACCCCAGGTTCTCAAACATGTTAATGATGAAGCTGAAAATAGAACATGTAGACTCTAAATGTCCACCCTTTATTTTCAGTGTAGAATCCAAAATGAAAGATTCTAGCAATTTGTGGATGATTATTCTTGTTCATTGGGTCTGCAAGCACAGTATTCAATATGATATAAACTTAGAAAATAGACATGAAGTTCCTCTCGTTTAATTTTATATATCTTCTAATATGAATTCTGTTCAGCAATACTCTCCAATTTTTTTTTTTTTAATTAGAAACACAATGTTACGGAGGTAGGAGCAATTCCATCTTCTATTTTTGGTGTTTTAATGTTGTATATGGTGATTTATCCTTAAAGGTTAAGTTTGTTGTCAAGTCATAGGGATAAAGTTAGTTACCAAAATAAAATTAATGATGGTGAATTTAGTATTCTTTCAAAGTCTGATATTTTGTTTTGTTAGCAAATAGCTTCAAGAGACATTTTAAATATCAATATTTTATTTTAAAACATTTTTTTCTTATTCCTTAGATACTGTGAAATTATTCCTAAGTTTTTGAGAGAGGAAGTGTATAAGGGCTTTAACTATATAAAGTATGTGTGATTTTAAGAAAAGTGAAGTCGTTATACTGAATTGAATCCATGTTTTTTTGTTATGGATTATTCTTATAACGTGTACTAAAAGTGCTACAGGCAGCCTCGTTGCTTTTCCACTCCCTCGCCAAACCCTTGCTCCCAACCCCAGCCCCATGTCTGGAATAGATTATTGTAGGCTCTAGCATTTAACAGCATAATAAAGATGACACGTGTGTGAAAATATAGTTATGGTAAGTAGATTAATTTTGCATTTTCTTTTTTTGAAGTTAATATATGTAGAAAATATAATTCCTTCATTTTTAATTTTTCTTTCTTTTTTTTTTTTAAATGAAAGATCTCTTTCACTTAACTTTCTTTACTCAGAGTTTTAAAGAACACATCTGGCTAGGTGCGGTGGCTCACGCCTGTAATCCCAGCACTTTGGGAGGCAGAGGCGGGTGGATCACGAGTTCAGGAGTTTGAGACCATCCTGGCCCACATGGTTAAACCCCGTCTCTACTAAAAAAATACAAAAATTAGCTGGGCGTGGTGGTGGGTGCTTGTAATCCCAGCTACTTGGGAAGCTGAGGCAGGAGAACTGTTTGAAGCCGGGAGGCAGAGATTGCAGTGAACAAAGATCGTGCCACTGCCCTCCAGCCTAGGCAACAAGAGCGAAACTTCGTCTCAAAAAAAAAAAAAAACAAATCTGTAAGTAGAAATGAGTTCTGTGAGTTTAGTGAAGAATTGAATACTGTATTATGAACAATTTAATTTGAAATGTTAAATATTGTTTTGAGTCATTTAACTGTGAAAGATATACTTGGATAATCACCCCGTGGCATAATTTCATAGGTTTTTGAAATCTTTGGAATGGCGGGGAACGGGAAGCTCCTGCAACTGAGAAAACCCAGATTTAGTAATCTGATATTATAATTCCTTGTCAATACTCAGAAAGTCAAATTGTTTACATTTGTTTGAATCCTGAAAACCTCTGGTCCCCAAGACATACAGAGCATCGCAATTTCCCTCTTTCCTCTAGAGTCGTCCAAGCATTCTCTCTGTAGAGGAAAAGGGGACATTCTCCAAAGTCTTTGAGATGGGAAATTTGTTCACCATAAAAGAAGCTCTAATTTTTACTCTTATAGGATCTAGAGGTTATGGAAATTAGAGATCCTGGATGTGGAGAGTTACTGGGCTAAGATTTTTGTGGAATTTTTCTGTTTATCAAACTCTCTGGAAACAGTATATGAATGGTATTGGTGTCTTTATGCTGCAAGGAATATTTCCCTCTGAATATAATAATAATTAACATACCTAGATAATCAACCTGTTCCCAAGTATCAATTTTAATCTCTGTGTAATATTTGTATTGTGATGTATCTATTAATAGTATGGTGAGGTTAACCCTATACTTATTATTGTTCTAATATTTCTGCAGTTTATATTTACCAAGTTTTAGCCTTGGGAAATTTTTGTATTGTTTAGTATAATTATTCTTGAACTTTGTCTCAGAACCTGAGAAATTTCTATGTGATTTATGCATAAAGACACTATGGAGTTCCCCAGGTTCATAGCTTTAATATTTACCCTTAATTCTTGAGACCTAAAATCAAGGTAAATTTCATGTGGTAAACTCAGCTTTTTTCATGAATAGAGAGGAAGCCAGTTATTTGCTTTTGACTTGGAAGAATTTGTTCAGCCTTTTAATAGATTCCTTTTTTTGGTTATTGATGTAGACATCATTTATTGTTCAGCTTCTTTAGTTTTCCTCTTAATCTTACAAATTCAACTATTGTGTCATTTATATATTGGTTTGCATTTCTGCATGTGCCACACTGTTTGTCAAAAAGTTATTTCCAATTATATCAAAGTATCATCATCATCCTATTCCAGTCACCCTAAATTGGATATATGTTTATATAGTGTTTTTTTTTTCTTTTTTAAGACAAGGTCTCACACTGTTACCCAGACTGGATTTAAACTCTTTTGCTCAAGTGATCCTCCTGCCTCGACCTCCCAAAATCCTGGGATTATAAACATGAGCCACCATGCCCAGCCTATATAGTCTTTTCACTTTTAAAATTTTCTTTATTGTGGCAGAAACTGAAATAAATTACTTCCGAAGTCTCTTCAGTTTCTGTGAAAGACAATATTATAGAGCAGTTAGAGGGTTTTGTTTTGTTTTGTTTTTGTTTTTTTAGAGTTTGCAGTCAGACTGGTGGGAGTTGGAATCTCATTTCTGTCTCTTATTAAATATGTTCCTTGGGTAATCTAGTTAACCTCTTCAAGTCTTGAAGTGGCAATAGTAATAGTACTTACCTTATAGAGCCATTTTGGCATTTGAATCAGTTCGGTGGTGTCTAGCAAACAGTAAATCCTCAATATGTACGATGGATATAATCAACTCATTGTCATTTTTGTCATAACTATCATTATTAAATGGATTCTAAATTCTATATATTTTCAGATTCGTTTTTTTCCTTTTCTTTTTTAGAAGTATTTGCTGCCTTTAAAAAACTAAATCATTAATCTGGTTCCTTTTTGAATTTTTACTTGGCCCTAAATGCATATACCAAGTTTAATGAAATTTCAAACATTTTTCCTTCTACATGTGAAAATCTTAAGTTTTCTAGGAATACACCCTTTGATTCTCTGCCCTGGCATCTTTTACTGCATAACCTAATTCCACTCTATATTTGGTCCAAAGTGCTGCAATTATTGACTCTTTCCTGTTAACATTATGCTCACAAATCACATGAATTTGTGGCCATCAGTGCTCATCCAACAGGCGACTATATACATATATTAATAAGCATGTGTTAAAACCTATATGCTTAAAGTTTTAATCTGCTTTAGCAGTATCTAATTTGTGTGCCCACTGAACTTTCACAACATGGGGAAGGCTCCTTGTGGTCTGAGATAATAGTGGAATCATTTGGGAGGTGAATCAGTCCTCTTTCCTTCTCTTCCCCAGTCCTACATTGAGTGGCCACATACAACTGGCATCTTGTTAGATGCTGAGAATACAAATTTAAATAACAGGTGATTTTTTTTTCCTTTAAATGCATAGGGAAGAATAGAGATAAATTAGTTAATATAAAAGTATGACTGTGTAACTACATAACTATATAACTATGTAACTATACTATGAGGAGGTTGTGAAGAGTGCTGTGGAAGCATCTAGGAGTGGGATCCGTTGTTTATTGCCACAATAATGCTGTATAACAAAACATTGTGAAACCTCAGCATTTGTGATTATATGTCTAGGACAGTAGATTAGGCAACCCCACCAATCTCAACTGGGCTCTGTTATCTATCTGAAGGTCAGCTGACTGCCAGCTGATCTACAATAACTCAACTGGGATGACTGGGGTGACTGAGCTCTGCTTCATGTATCTCTAATTTTCCAGCAGATTAGCCTTGTCATACTTTCATGGCAGTGGCAGAGTGCAAGAGTGCAAGTTGAAATGCTTAAGCACTTCTTAGCCTCTACTGCAAATAATATCCCATTGGCCAAATAACACAACAGGGTTGAGCTCAGGGTTATAGTGCAGGGCTACTTAAAGTTACTTGGCAATGGGAATGAATATAGTATGAGGTGAAAGGTGAGTTAGGGCAATCAGTGCAATATGCTGTAGAGGAGCAAATGAGTATTACGGAAAATTTCCCAAGGGTCGTACTGGTTGAACTAAGTTTGGAAGGCATTGGCTGAATGGAAGAAGAAACAAAGACTTACTTGACAGAGAAAATACCATGTACAAAAGTGAGAAGACATGAAACCTATTGTGTGGTCAGCTGTCCATAGGGAGTTTGATATGTCAGGAACAAACGGTGCATGGCTAGAAATAAGGCTGGAACCAGAGAGAAGCCAGATTTCAAAGACTTTTATATAATAAACAGAAGAGTGTGAAAGTTGTAGGATTCTGTGAAGGCTCTAAGCTAGCATCTTAACTACTGTTTTATTGATATTAACTATTATAAATAATTTCCTGATATTGCCTATTAATATTTTTATTTGCTACCAAGGAGCCTAGTACCTATGAAGATCTTAATCGTGTACAGGCTGGTAGTTGGTAGGTACAGAGATGTATGTTTTCATTAATATTTTTAGTATACTTAAATGTATGTTCATTATAAGCTTCTACAAGTACATACTGAACTTTTCATAGTAAGATTTAAAGATTAATATGAGTTTCAGTGCTAATAGTGTATATAAATATCTATAAAGGGTTATTATTTATGCATGCCAAATTTTTAAGTTATTGACTATTATTAAAGTAAAACTAAAAGATCATTTAATGTATGCTATGTGTTTATTCTCAGTAGCGTTGTGTCTTAACATCTTTCTCATGTCATCACTTTTTTATCCATGTTGTAGAGAACAAACTGAAAATACATTTCTTCTGGGTATACTAAATTTCATTTTTATTTGAGGAATATAGTATTGTTGAGACTAGAGATAAGCTTTTTCTTAATGTTCTTAAAAGTGACTGATCACTGTAAGACAATTGTCTTATATACTTCCTGATTCAAATGAAAACCCTTTGTGAAGGAACTAATGGAATATATTATGTAGTACAACTGGAATATATTATGTATTTTCCTATTGGCAGTCACAGGTATTTACACAATTAATTTTCAAGTTGCATTGTTTACATATTTTCTAATTTATAGTTTTATTTATTCAGTATTATATTCTGTGAGACCAAAGCCATTGTTTTTGGTGACAAATTAGATTTTGCAAGTACAACTACATTAGGAAAAGATTATGTACAGTAGTGGTATTAATTATTGCCAACTGGTTTTTCTAGAATGTTATGTAAGGAAGTGTAATTAAGTTATAATTTTGGCATGAGTTTGCTTCATTTTTTAAAATGTTGAGTGAAGGAGATTCTAGTCATTATACCCTGATGAACTTGACATCAATCTCAGTAAAACTTTTGGAATCTGTAATTATTAGGAACTTGCATGCGCTCCCAATTCATATCAGAATAAAACAATTTTACTTTCATTAAGGTAATGCCACAATTGTAGAGTAAAAATTTCAGTGAGATGTTTGATGTCATCTCTCCTGATGTTCTGCTGGATGAGGTGGAGACTTATATTTCAGACAAGGACAGCTTGAAAGCTGAATCAACTCTTCCCAGCCCACAAAGTGTTCATTATTGGATCTGTTGTTTCAAGGATATCTCTTTGCTGCAGGGCTTTATAATTGGCCTAGGACTTGTTCAACACTTAGAGGTTTGCATTCCTTCGGTTTGTTTACTAAAAGTTTTATAACTTTTTTTTTCTGAAAACTTGGGTAGGACCTTAATATATAAATCAAATAAATGCCAAACTACTCTGATTCAAGTGAGAATTGAAAGTGGTAGTAGTTTTGGAAAGTCTTTTCAAAGATACGCCATTTACATTGAGACCAAAATGATAAGAAATAGGAAATCTTTAACCTTGAAGAAGGCTAGAGAGGATACATAGTTTCTTCAAGTAGATTAGTGGTTGCCTTTGGCTGAGGATGGGAAATAGGACTGACTATAAATGGGCATGAGACATTGTTTTGGAATGATAGAAATGTTCTGAAACTAGATTGTGGTGATGATGGTAAAGCCCTGTAAATTTACTAAAAGTCATTGAATTGTACACTTTAAACAACTGGATTTTATGGTATGTAAATGATAATAAAGCTGTTTAAAACAGATGCTGTTTAGCAAAAACAAATCGAAACCAGACCTTTAAAGTAAGCTTTCTTCATATTTTTGAAGACCTGTCATGTAAAAGGATTTGTTATTTCATCAGTTCCGGGGACAAAGCTAATCCCAGCATATGGAAATTAATTTTTAAAAACCCAGAATATCACTTACTAGAACAAATATCTCTCCAAGATGCAGAGGGACAGGCATAGTGATAGTGTGTTGCAGAGTCTTTAAGAGGTTTAAATGACATAATACATATAAGTATACCTGGCACTTAGTACATGCTTACTGTTTAAAGAAAAATTAATACAGATAAGAATACAAGTGTATGTTTGTATAATTTTTAAGAGAGAGAGAGAGAGAAAGAAACATGCATGCAATTGTGCCAAAATGTTAACAATTGGTGATTCTAGGTGAAGGATTTATAGGTGTTCATTCCACTTCAGCTTTTCTGTTGGTTAGGAATCTTTCAAAATAAAATGCAAGAAGAAGGAGAGGAAGGGAGGTTAGGCTGACAAGTTTGTGAAGGCAAACTTCCTTAAGCGCTGTGAAAAATAATGAGCCTGTCATTCAGTATCTGAAATAAAAAGAGAAAACTTGATTTATTGCTTCTTATCTTAAAGGATAGATACATGCTGGTCAAGCACAGTTTGTTAGCAAGGAAGGCTGCTGATCTTCTTTTGAGTTTCCAGGAAGCATTGAGTTCAGGGATTGGTCGTGTTCTGGAGTTGACATAATCTATAAAAAGAGAGAGGAGAATGTTGTTGATAGGTTGGCACTCAAGGGTGTGTTTACTGGAATGAGTCTGTTCCTGGTTCTGGTGGCTGTTTATTGCCATGGCTACAGAAAATCAGTCTTGTCTCTAAGTTTGTGGGAACTTTGAAAATTCTCAGCTAGTGTAATATTCAGTGCTTGGCATGATGTAAACCCAGTATTCAATAAATATTCATTGAATGTAAGTGAATTTTTTAAAAGCTCACAATATTTGCCATTATCATCATCATCTCATTGTTAGAAACTGAAGAACCTGACTTTGAAGTTCTAACATCTTAGGCTACATTTTATTTGGAATCCTCTCACTAAAGTCCTTAAAGTTATTTTGGAAGTTGTTTTGTTTGTTTATTTAAATCAGTGTTTCCTAAATTTTTTTCAATGCTGTGTAACTACATGGGCTTAGAAAAAGATTACATAGATAGTAAATACATTTAAAATCAAAAGTTTCTTTTCTTCTGAACCTCTCAGAGTGTCTAATACGGTAACGTGCACTGCAAATCTAGTGAAGAATAAAATATGTCATTTTCCAAGTTAATTTAATTACAAAATACTTCTTTTTCTGGACACTGTCAATCTGAAAAATGTTGTTGCAGTATACCACATTTATATCCATTTTATATTGATAATTTTCTAAAGATCTGCTAGTACAAAATTCTCTTATCTCTATGTGACTGTCTCATACCAAGTAATTGTGACTCTTACTGTTGCTGACTCCCCGGGTAAGTCTCTTAACTTTCTAGACTCTCTCTGATTCCAGATTTATGTAATATGGGAGAAACTTTCCTTTTTTCATGCTTAACAGTTTATTTTAAATGATAGATGAGGAAAGTCCTCTAGGACTATAAGGTGTTATTGTGATTGTAGTGTATCTGTTTTCAGTGTTATAGGAAGTTAGTTTTTTGACTAAATTTCAGTCAAAATAAGATAGTAAAGCCCATTAAATGTTTTGGAGGCCTAATGGACTTTGATTTAGCATGTTGTTGTACAATGAGTTCTGGATGAGGTAAAATTCCTAGCTTTTGCTTCTAACTGTACTTACGACCTTGAGATGGCTATTTAACCTCTTGGACTTTAATTTTCCATCTGTTTAAAACAGAATCAATGGACTACATAATCTTTTAGATTCTTTTTTTAACTAACATTCAATGATTGCTATACATATCTTTCCTGTTCCTCAAATAGGGAGGGTTTATAATAATTTTGCTTTATGCTGCTATCTATTAAGAGTTTGAAGATGGGAATATGTTCTTCTTAGAAATGTAGGATATATGAAGAAAAATGTCCTGTAAATTATTAGAAGAAATTCATAAAGATGTTCTGCTAAGAAGAAATTCATAAAGATATTCTGCTAGTTTTGTAGACTTTCTCAGATGCACATTTTCATGCACTGTAGATGAGTTTTATGAGTTTTCTTATAAATATTTATGGATGAGCTTATGTCTTGATTTTTAAATTTTAAGTCTTGATTTTTAAAAAATTTTCTAATTTATGTATTTTTTTCATTCTTTAAAGCTATTTCTTTCACACATCAGATCTTAATAAATACATGTTTTAATATTTCACACTGCCTATTGCATACTTTACATTTCGTGATTCTGTTCTACGTTTTTGTTCTGTCATCTTTCTAATATACAAATTATTTAGTAATTCATTAGTTATATTGTTTATTGTGTCCTTTCCTCATTGGAATGTAAACGCGACTCATTTTTTGTCTGTTTTGTTCACTGATATATTCCAAGCAACCAGCACAGTGACTGGCACATAGCAGGCAATCAGTTAATATTTGTTGATTGAGTGATTAATACCTATAGGTAATATGTGTTTACCTTTTCAAAATTTTACACAGTCTTACCTTTTATCTTAAACATATGTACATATATCTGTATTTTTTTACATCAGCATTATTTATTTTACATCATAAATAATAATTTAATAATTTTGCTTTTTATGTATCTTCACATATTTATATTTATTTCATGGTGTTTTATAAAATTCTAAATGTTTTCTCAAAGTTCTGTTAAATTATGTGAGTGCTTATCAGAAGGGAAATGGGGAAATGGATGTTGAGAAATCAAGCAAGCAATGAGAAAAATCATCACTGCTAGGAAATCTGTTGTCTTAGATGTTTGATTTTTTGATGGAGTCTTGCTCTGTCACCCAGGCTGAAGTGCAATGGTGCAGTCTCGGCTCACTGCAACCTCTGCCTCCTGGGCTCAGGTGACTGTCCTGCCTGAACCTCCGGAGTAGCTGGGGTTACAGGCATGCACCACCACGCCTGGCTAATTTTGTATTTTTAGTAGAGATGGGGTTTCACCATGTTGGCCAGGCTGGTCTCGAACTCCTGACTTCAGGTGATCCACCCGCCTTGGCCTCCCAAAGTTCTAGGGTTACAGACTTGAGCCACCATGCCCAGCCTTATTTGATATTTTGATTTACCTATCGCTTGGGGTTTCTTAGAGCTATTGTTAATAGAATTCATTTCTTCCTTTGAAAACAGGTGGATGAAATCATAGATTTGTGAAAGTTAGAGCTGTTAAAATTTGAAGAGCAAGGCTAATTTGTAGTGTTTATAACTTTCCAATTGCATTAAATGACTGATCATGGCCAAACTTCTGCACTTTTATTCCCCACTTTGGATAGTGGACAAATCAGTGTCAACAAATATTGGGTAAGAATGACGTAAACAGTATTGATGTCTGTGTTTACATATATCGTCTAGTAGTAGGTTAGCTGACTAGAGTGTATGATAGGGTTGTAGCCTCCTATTCACTGTAATTCCATTAGGGAGAAATTTTTGGGTATTATAGTAATACTTAGTCTATAAAAGTGTTATCAAAAAAATGCTTTGAAGGGGGAAAAAAAAAACCTTTCTTTTGGGGACGGCAAGTTACCTAGAGCCTTCTTACACCAAGCAATAGTCACACAGCGTCCATTCCAAAGTAATGTCAGTTACCTGGGGTAGGAAAACGTCCAAAAAAGCCAGAGCTAATTAAAAAAAAAAAGAAAAAAGTAACTAGCTCCCAAGACCACAGCAATTACTTAACCACAGTATCCAGAATGATTTAACCCCATTAGAGTCTGTGGCCAGTGGTAAGTATTGAAAGCAATTCAGCATCCAAGAAGATGTACACATTGCAGTAAAGAAACATCTCTTTATCCTTTCTTTATGTTTGGTTTCTAGAAGCCTTACGAGTAGATCTGCATGTAGGTCTTGTGTGCTTGGTGACTGGCCCAGCAGGCTGTCTCACAGATCATCACCAAACTTATCCCCTTTGCTTCTTTTTGAGAATCTCTTTAATTAAAACTTTATCAGTCCTTCCCCTCTATTAGAAACTTAGTCATTCCCCTCTGTTCTTAATCAGGGCTTGGAAATTTAAAAACGAGTATTTTAGACTCAAAGTTAGACCTGTTAAATTCTTTTAATTGAAAAACAATAATGTAGACTTCCATGATAGTATTTTCAACACCCCTCGCCTTTTTCTTTTTAAGGAACAATGACATGTTTCTTAGAAATTATTTCCACATATAAGGCCAGGGATAAACTGTAGTCTTCGTTTCCTTCCTCCAATTATTTTTATTTATTTATTTATTTACTTACTTACTTTACTCATTTTTAACATGTTCTTCTTTTTCTTAATTTCATGATTTTTTCCACAGTTTACTCTGTACAATTTGATTTTCTTATAACAGTGTTGCCCCATTCTTGAAGACACAGTCTTTAAGATTTACGAATTATAGTTGAATCATATATATGTGATTCAAAATAAAGTTTCTGAAAAGGTTTCTTTAAAATTATCTAATCTAGTCCCCTCCTTTTACTTGAGAAACTGAGGTGCCAGGAGAAGTTACCTGCCCATTGCAGCAGTTGTTAATAGCAGAGTGGGAACTAGAACCAGATCATCTAACTTCCAGGATATTTTCATGGTTACTGACTTTTCCTACTTTGTAGCTGATGGCCAGAATATAGTGTGACTTCTAGCAGCATTACTGTAATCTTTTTAGTTGGATACAAGCCCTGTGAACTTCATAATTTTTTTCTGGGCTCAAATCTCTGGCTGGTCATTTAGTTTGGTGCTACTTCTTACAGTGAGATGTCAGCTGGGCACCTACTCATCCACTGACTCTCATGAACTTCATCCTCAACATCAGAGAATGGAAAAGCATTATCTTTAGATGAAGGAATTAATTTCCCATATACTATTTGTTTCTGTTTTGAGACTTTAGAACTGAAATAATAATGGTAATTGTTTGAAAGCAAATATATAAGTTTTATTTATTGTTAATTCATTCCTTTAACAAATGAAACTGTTTTCTGGCTTGTCTTTTTTTTTTTTTTTGGTGGAAAGTATACCATGACCTTCTAATACTAATTAGGATGATTTACTTGGTAGAGAATAATTTGGAAAACCCCTCAATCCCAGGCAAACTAGGGTGATTGGTCATGCTGATAACAATAATGTATATATGTTAGTGAATGCAAAAAGATTTTCTAACACCAATAAATAAAATATATTTTTAAAAATACCATTTTGGCCGGGGGCAGTGGCTCACGCCTATAATCCTAGCACTTTGGGAGGCTGAGGCGGGCGGATCACAAGGTCAGGAGTTCGAGACCAGCCTGGCCAACATGGTTAAACCCTGTCTCTACTAAAAATACAAAAACTAGCTGGGCATGGTGGCAGGTGCCTGTAATCCCAGCTACTCAGGAGGCTGAGGCAGGAGAATTGCTTGAAGCGGGGAGGCAGAGGCTGCTGTGAGCCAAGGTCGCACCACTGCACTCCAGCCTGGGCAACAGAGTGAGACTCTGCCTCAAAAAAAAAAAAAAATCGTTTGTTTTATTTTTACCTCCTTTGATATTTCTCTTTTGTGTTTGTTTTATGCTGTTTTTGTTATTATATACATTTGTATAACTTGAAAATAGATACACACACATATGTACACACATTGTATATACTTGCTCAAAAAGTATTTATTTTCCCCTTATGGTTGATGCCATGAAAAGAGCTTGGAGTTGACTGCTTTTTGCAGTTGGGGATATGTAGACATGAGGAGGATGGGTCAATGGACACAACATCAAATACATGCATTTACATAGGGTCCAGAGGTTAGCAACAGATTTTGGCAAATGATGCTTTAGAATTTATAGAGAGATTAAAAGAGTATTGCTATATTTGGGTAGCATCTTGGCATAGATTACTAACCAAAGATGTCACATGTGGGCTCAACATAAGTAAGATAGTAAAGCTCCTTCATTTTTAAGAAATCTTTCTTTAAAAAAAAAAAAAAAAAAAAAAACTGATGTTAGAAACCACTGAAAAGGGGTTCTGTTGTTTTTTGAGAGCAAAATGACTAGATGTTGATTGTGTATTTTAATAGATGTCTATTTGAAGGATCTCCCCTAATTTTAGATAGTATTGGGCATATGCATAACACAAAAATGTTAAGAGGGTTAGTCATAAATTCTGCTGGCTTTTTAAAACAGTATCCAATGGTTTTGTTCAGGATTCATCCTCCTGGATCTCGGTATAAGTATACAGAATAAAAAGTTTAACTTCATCTCATGAATGCCCTCGTTTGTTTCATACTTTCACTATGTACCTATCAAGTGGATTGCAGAGTCAGTTGCCCTAGTTTGAACTGAGACATTTCATTCCAGGATTGAATAAAGCCAATGCTGTTTGCGTGAGAGGATAGAGTGTAAGTGGCTCCGCCCCCACTTACACTCATTATGAAGTTGCTCTGGCCTTACTTGTAATCATGGCTGTCAGATTCACAGTCCTTCCTAAAATGGATGATTGTGTGTTATAGCTACGAGACTACTGCAGGAGACCAGGAGAGCGGCAGCCTTTTCAGAAAGTTTCCTGATAGACCTTTAGTGGACTCTAGTCAGGCAGTACTGGTATTGTTACAGGCATCGAGACAGTGTGTAAAAGAACAGGGTATCAGATTCCATTGATTAGGACAAGACCCAGGGTAAGTCAGTCAAGACATCATAGCACTGGGAGATAGGTCTTTAAAGGGGAAAAAAAATCAAAATAGTTGTGTAAGTATCAATTACTTGTCTGTCTTTAAGTGGCTTACAAGTAGTACATACACTGCCGAGCGAAAAAGGAAGTGACTGTGGCCAGGCACAACAGTTTTCATTTCTGTTTTCTGAAAACCACTGGAACAATGGCAGAAGTTATTTATAAAAGCTTTGGGAGAAAAACTGAAGTACCAATAACCCTGAAAATTAAAATAATATACTCATCAAATGATATACCTGATACCAGTCGTTGTAGCTGATTTAGGTACTTAACTTTACATGTGTATGCTAATGAAAACTGTTTTTAGTACAAAGGTCTAACTTTCTCATAAAACCTTAGGCAATTTGTGTATTTTATTGATACAAGAAGTATTTCCAGTTATTTAGCTTTGATAACTTTACACTTTTTTTTAACAGTGACATTTGAAGTAACTTAGAATAAGGGAAGGAAAACCTTGTTCAGGTATTCCAAAGAAATAATGCATATATCAGTGAATACAACAGAGGATTTTTGCCTTTGTGGAGTTTGCTTTTTATTGTGGACTTTCTATTCTCTTTTTGTTTTATTGGTTGTTTGCACCAAATAACATACTGTCTTAATGATTGTAGCTTTATATTAAGTCCTGTAGAAAATACTCTCCCATCTTGTACTTTAAAAGTGTTTTGACTATTTCTGTCTCTTTACCATCTCATGTGATGTTTAGTACCAATTTATATTTCTTTTTAATTGCATCTTCTACCTTTATGTTAATGATGGCGTTTTGTAGATTGATCTTATAGCCAGAAAACTTGCTAACTTATTAATTCAAATAATTTTTTTCTTGATTTTTGGTTTTCTGTGTAGATACTCATATTATCTGCATATAGGGATAGTGTAGTTTTCTCTTTTCCAATACTTTTATAGTTTTATTCTTGTTTTATTGTTCTGACTATAATCTTAAATATTGACTGAAAGTGGTGATAATAGCCATCCTTATTGATCTAGTTCTTAAAGGCTTTGAATTCTTCTGTGTATGTGGTTTCCTGTCATGAGTGGTTGCTGGATTTTGTTGAGCGGTTTTCTTACATCTATTGAAATGATTATGTAGGTTTTTTTTTTTTTTTTCATTTTCTAAAGTGATATATTAATACCTTTATTCAATGTTGAGCTCTTCATTTCCTGGCTATGTTAGTCAAAGTTCTCTAGAAAAAAAATACAATCAGTAGGATTTTGTAAAGGAGATACACACATACATATAAGATACATGCACATGCATCCACACATACACACACATATCAAAACAAGGAGGAACTAATCATGACAATTATAGTCCTTGACTACAGGTGCACTCCATCATGCCCGGCTAATTTGTTTTGTATTTTAGTAGAAACAGGGTTTCACTGTGTTGCCCAGGCTGGTCTTGAACTCCTGAATTCATGCAATCCGCCAGCCTCAGCCTCCCAAAGTGCTAGGATTACAGGTGTGAGCCACTGTGCCCGGCCTATTTCTTTTTCTTACCTAATTGCTTTCACTGGAATTTACAGTATTGTGTTGAATAGAAGTGACAAAATTGGACATTGTGTTAATACTCATCTTAGGGGAAAAGTTTTTAGTGTTTCACCATTAAGTCGGATGGTAGCTGTGAGTTTTTCATGTATAGTCTTTATCAGATTGATAACTTTTCTGCATTAACTTTTTAAATGCTATTATTACGTTTTTCATTTCTATTTCTGTTTAGTGCTTTTTCAAAAATGACTAAGCATTTGGTAAGGTTTTTGTTGTCCTACATATACTTCTCATTTCTCTTTTAAAAAACATGAATTACTCTAGTTAGTAGATACTTATTTATTCAGGTAGGTGTAGGCTGTAGGTCTGATTCTGCAGTTTGTTGGTCCTGCTCACTGTCATTCATGACGACTTGATTCCTGGTACACATAGTGAATTTTGATTTTGAATTTGTGGTCCTTGATATGTCATCCATGGGAATTCTTTCAGTTATTTGTTTGAAATACATTCTTCAAGAAATGAGCTGCATTTGTTTCTACAAGGTACCCGTGGGCACCATCAATATAAATCACTTTAAATTAATGCTTGACCTTTTTTTAAGACTATATGGGCAGCAGATACTCTAGCACCGTGGAAGTGAATTTATGGTTAACAATTTCTAGGGAAGATTTTTTTCCTCTGCCACTCAAAGCTTCGGGTGAAGTAGGCAAAGTGCATTCTCTGGAATGGGTATTTTCCTAGTTCACACATTGAGGGTGACACCGTGACTGGATGTTAGGTTTCTCGATGTTATATTGGAGTCTCAAACTGATTTCCGGCCTTTCTTGTGGTCCCCACATTCTTCCTATACCTTGAATTCTGTACTAGTTCAATATAGACTGTAGGTTACTGTGATTGGGTAGATGCCTTCAGAATAAATTTTGAAGGTTCAGTGCTCTATTATAGAACTGTTTTTTCATCTTGTCTGACTTTGGTTTTGTCTTCCCTATTGCTGGTTAAAGCATACTCTAAATATAAATTTTTAATATATTATGGTGCATTTTCAAGTGTTCTTTACCAAGAAGGTATTCTTTGCACATCCAGTCTACTTTTAAGTTTTAAGAAGAGGACTTTTAAGGCCAGCCTTTTTAATCCATTCTTGAAAATCTGCTCTTATATAATTCCAAGTCATATTCAATGGTATTTACATAAATTTTTCTTATCAATTTTCAAAGCTGATTACGTCATACACTTTTATACCTTTCTATGTGGCTCTTACTAGCTCTTGTATTGGTAATTGGGATGTGATTACATGATTTGGTGGTTGCCAGTGTTGTGAAGTAGTTGTCAGTATTTCGCATTTTGAAACAATTAATTCTCCTTAAAAAGTACTGTATGAGCCGGGCACGGTGGCTCACGCCTGAAATCCCAGGACTTTGGGAGGCCGAGGTGGGTGGATCACCTGAGGTCAGGAGTTCAAGACCAGCCTGGCCGACATGGTGAAACCCCGTATCTACTAAAAATAAAAAACTAGCCAGGCGTGGTGGCACGAGTCTGTAGTCCAGCTACTCAAAAGGCCGCGGTAGGAGAATTGCTTGAACCTGGGAGGTGGAGGTTGCAGTGAGCCGAGATCGTGCCACTGCACTCCAGCCTGGGCAACAGGGTGAGACTCTGTCTTTAAAAAAAAAAAAAAACTGTACAACTCCAGAAATAGCATAGATAACACTGCGCTTTTCTTTTGAAGTTGCAACTTGTGTAGGAAAGACTTTCTTTTCTTTTTTTTTCTTTCTTTCTTTTTTTGAAACAGGGTCTGACTATGGCCCATGATGGAGTACAGTGGCATGACGTTGGCTTACTACAACTTCTGCCGCCTGGGCTCAAGCCATCCTCCCACCTCAACCTCCCAAGTAGGTGGGACTACAGGCACTTGCCACTGCTTCTGGCTAATTTTTGTATTTATTGTAGAGGCGGAGTTTCACCATGTTATGCAGGCTAATAACCAACTCTTGGGCTCAAGTGATCCTCCCGCTCTGGCCTCCCAAAGTGCTGGGATTAAAGGTGTGAGCCACCACGCCTGGCCAAGATTTCATAGTCTTTGTCTAGAGAAAATTGCACACCCATTCAGACATTTGAGCAAACAATTTATATTCTCCTTACTAAACTGATTCATGTAATAAATATCTTTCACTTTTTGCCATTGTTAGTTTTATAGTCCTTAATATTGGTGTGTTTAAAATTATTTTGCAGGTATTCTTTAGGTGATGCTAGAAGGCCTCTTCATGAAACAGCAGTTTTGGTAGAAGATGTGGTACACACTCAGTTAATTAATCTGGTAAGAACATATATAATTTGATTCGGTATCTCTTCTCTGCATTCTTTTAATAGGATTGTAACCCAACACTTTAAAAATATTTTATTTACAGCTGAAATTCTTTTTCGTTAGCATTATTGAAGTATAATTTATATATAACAAAATTTACTGGTTTAATGAATAATTTGCTTAGCCTCAACAATGGAATATTATAATATAAACTTATAATACAATCATGATATCGAAAATTTCCATCATCTAAAACAAACCCTTGTTCCCCTGGGCAGTCAGCAGCCATCATCATCACAGCAAAAAGTTTTGACTCACTGAAGGCTCAGATAGTTGTTAGCATTTTGTAACAATAAATTATTTTTAAATTAAGGTATGTACATTATTTTTTAGACAATGCCATTTGACAATTCATAGACTATAGTATAGTGTAAACATAGTTTTTATATGCACTGAGTAATCTCATAATTTGACTGTATGCCTACTCTGTACCCACAAAAATTAAAAGTTAAAAAATTTAAAAAAAATTTGTCTGACTCACTTTATTACAGTGGTCTGTAACTGAACTTACGGTATCTCTGAGGTATGCCTGTACCATGTTTAAAGAGGAATTCACTCATGTTGCCTCCTAATCCTTGTATGATTTTATTTTTACATTTAGCTCATTCATGTAGTTGTTGTTTATTCCTGTTATTTTGTGAGATGTGGATCTAATTTTATCCTTTTTCAAATGGGAACTCAGTTTTACTATCACTGTGTATTTTAAAATTTATCTTTTCCTTAGTGATTTGAAATGCCTTCTTTATAATATACTAAATTTATATATATATAGGTATCTGTTTCTCATTGTATATGCTATACTAATGGTTTAGTATACGTATATCCTAGTATGGCGTTGTTTATTACAGTTTTATAGTATATTTTAATGATTATTAGGGCTAAACTTCCTGGTAGATTTTCTTTTTTTTTCAGTATGTTCCCAGCTATTCATGTATATTTATTGCGCTTCATGAATATTAGTAGCAACTTGTCTAGCTAATAAAAATTTTCATTGGTATGTTTATTGAGATTACATTATTTTATAAGTTAAGGAGAACTGCATCTTTAAAATCTTGAATCATTCTATGAATAGGGAATATCTACATTTGTTTGAGACTACTTTTGTGTCTTTCAGTTGTGTTTTAACGTTTTTATTCTCTTAGCTTCACACATTTATTGTTGTTTGTTTTTTTAACTATTTCATCTTCGTTGCTATTGTTAATGGATATTTTCTATAATTATATAATTTTATAATTATATAAAACATTCAAAAGTTTAATGAAATGCATACATCTACAGATTTCAAGATGAGCCAACTCCGTTTAGAACAAATTAAAAGAAATCCATGTTCCAACTGCTGGACAGTAATAACATAATACAAATCTTAAAGCCTGACAGGCTTATTATCATAGGGGAAGGATGATTTGAAAGACGGTGGAATTCTTATCAG
Source organism: Rhinopithecus roxellana (assembly GCF_007565055.1). NCBI lineage: Eukaryota > Metazoa > Chordata > Mammalia > Primates > Cercopithecidae > Rhinopithecus > Rhinopithecus roxellana. Next base: position 38,996,533 of record NC_044552.1, on the reverse strand, counting down.
AAAACAGGCAGCCTAGAATGAAATGGCACAACAGTTCTCAAGTACTGAATGTAGAATATTAGGTTGACTGTTCTTTTTCTCTATCTTTCTATAGCCTTCTCCCCTTCTAAACATGTCCTCCTGTCTTACAAGGACACCAAATATTTATTCTTTAGTGTTATTGTTATTCATATTAAATCTATGTATGTTGCTATTTTTATCTTACAGTGTTATAACTTTTAAAGTCAAATGCTTTTAAGGAATGTAGACAAAAAAGGAAGCAGCATATGGGCTATTTTGTGTTTACCCACATATCTACCATTTCCCATGCTCATTATTCCTTCTCACAGATTGTAGTTGCCATTTCAGTCTTTTCCTTCATCTTGAAGAAGCCTTGTAAGTTTTTTTTGGTACAGCTGTGGTGATGATGAAGTCTCTTACATTTCTTTCATCCGAACATATCTTGATCTTTATTCTTTAAGTATGTTCTTCCCTGCATGGAATTCTATGTTGATAATCTTTTCCTTTTAGCTCTTTGAATACTTCATTCTAATATTTTCTGACCTACATTAGTTTCTGACAAGTTAACTGTTATTCATTTGTTCCCCTGTATGTAACATGTAGTTTTTTCTGGCCGCTCTCAAGGTTTTTTCCTTATCTTTGGCTTTGGGTAGTTTTATCTCTAGGACTGATTTTTTAAATCATTAAAAACTAGGTATCAATTTGTGGAAGTTTTCAGCCATAAGTTTTACCATTTGACATTATTTCATAAGACTCTCAGGGCCTTTAGTGTTTCTTCAAACTTTTTCTGCCCCTTTTTATTCTGTTGTTTTGTTTTATTTGACTTTTGTAATTCCTATTGCTTTACCGTTAAGTTTACTACTTTTTCTGCCATCTCTAATATGCTATTTAGTCAGTGCTAGTGTTTTTTTCAGTGAAGCCCATAGTATTTTCTATTGCAGTATCTGTTTGAAAATGTATCTTAGTGAGTTATAAACCCCTTTTGAATTATGGGTACATACTTTTATATTCTATTTTAAATATTGAAGTTGGAATATTATTTGATGACTGCTACGCTAGTATAAACAAGAAATAGTGTGTGCCTTTACTTATAATCAGAGATCCTCTTATTACAATATATGCTTACCTCTCCTTACCCATTTAATATTTGAATGATAGTTTTGATGCCTATTTGTGAGATTCATCCTGTCCAGATTCCACTAAATATTACATTGAATGATATACCTAACTAGAGGAAAACTTTGTTGTGTTACCTCTACAATATCCAGGCATGTGTCAGAGTGAGTTCTTTAGAGGAAAGGAAGATTTATAGAGAACAGTTATTTTCAAAAAGTCAGTCCTTTTTTTACCATGGAATATCATGTAGTCATGACAAATTATATATGTGTGTTTTGTAGTCTTCATTTAAATCTCTTTGTAGTTCTTTATCCATTTGCCTATTAAGATCAGTTTTTTCCTGTAATTCTTTGAACATATATATATATATAAATTTTTTTTCTTTTGAGACGGAATCTTACTCTGTCATCCAGGCTGGAGTGCAGAGGCATGATCTCGGCTCACTACAACCTCCACCTCCCAGGTTCAAGCAATTTCCTCAGTCTCTTGAGTAGCTGAGATTACAGGTATGCTACCATGCCCAGCTAATTTTTTGTATTTTTAGAAGAGATAAGGTTTCACCATGTTGGCCAGGCTGGCCTCGAACACCTGACCTCAGGTGATCTTCCCACCTCAGGTGATCTGTCCGCCTCAGCCTCCCAAAGTGCTGGTGTTACAGGCGTAAGCCACCATGCCTGGTCAACATCTTTATAATAACTTTGCTGAAGTATTTATAGTCTAAATTCAGTAACTGTACCACATTGGAAGCCATTTATCTTGACTCTGCTTTTTACTTACTAGGTGTCATTCTTTTGGGGTTTTTTTGCAGGTATAACAATTTTTTTAAAAGTGGATATTTTATATAATATATTATTGTGACTCTTCTGAAGACTTTTTATTGGTTTTGTTTTAGCTAGCAGGTAACATGCCTGGACATAAAATGTTCTCTCTCCCATATTGTAGACAGCAACTCACCTGTCTCCTTAATTCTTGTTGCTTTCTGCTGCTGTTTTTGGCTTTTCCTCTTTTGTGTCTCCTTAAACTTGTACATTTTCCTCTTTTGTCTCTCTCTTAAACTTGTACATTTGAACTCTTGAGAAGAAAGGGAAAAATAATAGGCAAATTGTTTTTTAAGTGTTGATACTCCCTTAGTGTATAATATTATGTAACCAGTATACATTATATTTGCTAGTTTTTTATAATATTAAATTTTTTGTTGAAATTACATAGAACAAAATCTATGTTTTGTTTTCTTTTTTCAGTTCTTTATGTTTTGTCAAATATGCAGTCTTATAACCACAACTAAAATTGATTCAGAACAGTTCCATCATTCCCCCAAAAATTATCTCGTTCTACCCATTGTCAAACTTTTCTACCCCAACCCTCTGCCACCATGAGGTCCCCATTATTTGTCATGGAAGGAGAAGACTTCTCTTTTAATTCTTTTAGTCTATGCTTGGTAAGCAGTTCCTAGATTTATACTCCCTTTGAGTTCAGTACAGGGGATATGAGTAGAAAATAAAAACTCACTGCCAGGTTTATTTTTGCTTTTATTATCATTTTTAATAGACACATAATAATTGTACCTATTTATGGGGTACAGTGTGTTATTTTGACACATGTATACAATGTGTAATGATCGTATCAGGGTATTTAGCATATTCATTTCCTTAAACATTTGTGATTTCTTTGTGTTGGGAATATTCAAAATCCACTCCTAGCTATTTGGAAATACATAATAAATTGCTGCTATTATAGTCACTATATAATACTATAGAACACTAGAACTTACTTCTCCTATCTGTTTATCTGTGAACAACTCTTTGGCTATACCTTGCTCTCCACCTCACCTCTAGAAACTACTATTCTACTCTCCACTATTGTGAGATCAACTTTGTTGTTGTTGTTGTTGTTGTTGTTGTTGTTTTGGAGATGGAGTTTCGCTCTTGTTGCCCAGGCTGAAGTGCAATGGCATGATCTCGGCCCACCGCAACCTCTGCCTCCCGGGTTCAAGTGATTCTGCTGCTTCAGCCTCCCAAGTAGCTGGGATTACAGGCATGCGCCACCACGACCAGCTAATTTTGTATTTTTAGTGGAGACGGGGTTTCTCCATGTTGGTCAGGTGGGTCTCAAACTCCCGACCTCAGGTGATTTGTCCACCTCGGCCTCCCAAAGTGCTGGGATTACAGGTGTGAGCCACCGTGCCTGGCCAACTTTTTTACCTTTCATTTATCAGTAAGAACATGTGATATTTACCTTTCTGTGCCTGGCTTATTTCTCTTAGAATAATGTCATTTATGTTGCCACAAATAACAGAACTTCCTTCTTTTTTATGGTGAAATAGTATTTTGATATCTATTCATCTGTTGATGGACACTTCAGTTATTTCATGTCTTGCCTATTGTTAGTATTGCTGCAATAAACATGTGATCGTAGCTATATCTTCGGCATACTATTTTCCTTTATATATGGACCCAGTGGTGGGATTGCTGGATCATATGATAATTCTATTTTTAGTTTTTTATTGTTTTCCATAATGGTTATGCTAATTTACATTTCAATCAAAAGTGTATAAGACATTCCCTTTCTCCTCCTTATTGCTAGCATTTGGTATTATTAATTATAACGTTGTTTTTGATAATAAGCATTCTAATAATTAGGGTAAGGTGATTATTTCATTGTTGTTTTCATTTGCGTTTCCCTGATGATTAGTGACATTTAGAGTGTTTTCATGTACCTGTGAGCTATTTATGTCTCTCTCTCTCTCTCTCTTTTTTTTTTTTTTAAGTATAGCGTCTTGCTATGATGCCTAGACTGGTCTCAAACTCCTGGGTGCAAGCCATTTTCTCCCCTCAGCCTCATGAGTAGCATGTATTACAGGTGTGAGTCACTCCACTCAACTGGTCTTTTGAAAGATATTGATTCAGACCTTTTACCTATTTTTTAAATTGGATTTTTCATTTTATTGCTTTTAAGTTCCTTGGATATTAGTCCCTTGCTGGAAGAAATTCAAGCATTTTCTCTCTTCTTGCAGGTTGTTTCTTAACTCTTGATTTTGTGTAGAAGATTTTTAGTTTAATATAATCCCATTTGTCTGTTTTTTGTTTTGTTGCCTGTACTTTTGAGGTCGATTTCATAAAATATTTTCCCATAACAATCTCTGAAGCGTTTTCCCCTATGCTTTCTTCTAGTAACTTAATATTTTTGGGTCTTAGATTTTAAGTCTTTAATCCATTTTGAGTTGATTTTTTGAGTATGGTGAGAGATAGGGGTCTAGTTTATTTTTCTGCATATAAGCATCCAGTTCTTCTAGCACCGTTTATTGAAAAGACTCACCATTCTCGGGAATATTCTTGTCTTTATTTGTTCTGATATGTGGGAATCCCTATCTGGCTAAGCCTTTAGCCACACAATCTCAAATGGTATGTAAATGGCCCTGAGGTGTTCTTTGCACATCAAAGTTAATTTTTTTTAATTATCCTGAAAACAAAAGTGTAAATGAGGTCATCATTTCGTTTTCAGATTGCCATTTACTATTTTGAATGGTTTTCTGCTTTAATAAATTATTAGGTATTTTTACTTTTTCATGTTTTATTCATTTATTTAGTACACTTATTTATTGACACTACTATAGCTCTGGTTATAGTGATACAAAGAAGAATAAGAGTTTACAGTTTTGTCAGGTAGATAAACACATAGAAGGTCATTTTAAAACATGGTAAGTGGTAATGCTGATATCCAGAGTGAGTTGAGGGTTTTAAGAAGAGTTACCTATCCTGGGTTGGAATTCTTCATGTATTTGTATATTCATGTCTCTAATAAATGATAAATCTTTCATAGGATTCAACATGTATTTATTGAGTTGAATTGAGGGAAGTAAGCATCGGAATAGAGGTTATAAACTGTTGACCCAAAATGTGACATAAAAAACATGTTTTATTCCATTTGCAGTATGAGTTTTTTTGGAAGGAAAACATATTTATTCCAAGATTCATTGACTGGGATTTTTAAGCGTTCTTTCTTCCATAGAGCACCAGAGTGTTGATAGTGTGCTAGGGGTTCCTATGTTTTCTGGCATGAGCTCCCATCCTCTGAGGGTCATGAGAAGGATAGTGGATTAATCCTGGAGTCCTCATGAAAGGAAGGGATGGTCCCATTGAGGTGAATATATGTAGCCTAAATCCTAGGGTTGGGGGGTGTAGAAAACTAGGGGCTGGTGGCTGGGCAATGTTCACCACAGCTGGAGGACCATGTTGGATGCATCTTCTGCTGCTGTAGGAAGAGGAAGAGCTCATGGCAGTGCTGGAATAGGCTGTAGCTGGATCCCAGAGTCTGCCATCTGTTCTGTTTTTCTTTTTCTCTGGATGCTTGGGATCTTCCCCATTTTATGTTGAGTCTACAGCCATTGACAGTCAACTTATTAAAGGACTTCTCAGCAGCCACTTCTGCAGACTGCCCTGTGGAAACCTGGATGAAAGGACACTGCTCTCTCTGAACAACGGTAATCATCTGCATCTCTCCAAACTGGTAGTGATGATGTCTTAGATCTGTCTCAGAAATGGTATTACCCAGACTACCAATATATAGTGAGGATAACCTTGTCCTCTGATGGGTCCAGATGGGGCATGATTGAAGCCTACTTTAGATGCTTATCTGTTTCTGGATCATTGATTCCATAATATTTGTGTGTAATATTCTGATCGGCAAGGGGATCATCTAGATCTATAGGCTTCTTATGTCTGCATGGACATTCCTCTCCTCTCTTACACTCTTTTTTCACCCAGAAGGAGCAAAGGTGGGGTTTCTCCTTTGGTAGGAGGGTGTGGTCCAAGCTGGATTGAGTAGCATGTCACTGGTCAGTGTGGCTTTTTCCCCAGCAGGCAAACTGGCCATGTTCCATCAGAGCTAGAAATCCCTGTTTCTCATATTCTACATGTAGAACTCTTTTTTTTTGGCATCTTACTTTGGCAGGTCACCTTCAGAAGACAATTCTGCATCATTAACCTGGATGGGCAGTCTGTGCTTTAGGTCTTAAGATTTAGGCCTAACAGACATGCTTCAATTTATTGCAGGTTTGGCACACTTCTGTCTTCTTGAAATGCGTGTGGACCCCAGGGCACAAGCAAAACACTGAATAACCTGGCACAAATTTTGCGTTCCTTCTTGCTTTTTTCTTTGGCTATGTAATATGTATAGATTTCTGCAAGACATTCCTGGCACAGAACAAGAAAGTCCGCCCTCTCCCAGTTTTGCTTGTTGTAAGCTTGGGAACCCAGAGAGATCACCATCTTTAGAGCATCTGAAGGCAGTGGTAGCTATTGAGGTGGAAGAGAGGACTGCCACAATCCTATCAGACCCAGCCCCAAATTTCATGATTTTTCTGCAAGAATAATGAAATGGATGACCTTGCAGTCCAGTTTTTTCATAAGTGTCTTTATCCAGTATGAAATTAATTTCCCTGTTAATGATAGGTCTTTCCAAGAAGGGAGTGAGTTTGGAGAAAAGAAGATACAAGGGGAGACTTTCAGTTTGTAAAAACCTGTATGTCTTTTTATACAGTATATATATTTTTATCATTAGAGATAGAAGAAACATGAGTGTTGGTACTATTGTGTAGAAGAACAGCAGTATTACCTTCATCAATATTTGCATTTGCATAGCAGGAACCTTTGGGGACCCATTGTGGCTATAGTCACTTGTAATTGTGACAGTGGATCTCTTTGAGATGTCAGTGGCATGACTTTGTGTGGCCACAGTTGAATTTCTCACAAATCAGCAAGTGGCTGCCCTTCTTAAGCTAGGTGGGATGCCCCCCTTTATCACACCTCTTTCCTCTGCCTTTGCTTCTGTGGCAGCTCAAGAAATTGTGAGCCATCATCACTTCTCCTGGAGGGCATGGACTTCTCTCTCTCAGAGTTTCTGGGAAGCCAGAAAACTTATGGCTGGGCTTGACACTTGTGTCCTGTAGCAAACTTCCTGACTAAAGCAGTGGCTTTCAATTAGCATGGTCCATGAAACACCAGTATTCAAAAGAATGTTCAGGGATACCTCCTGTTTGAGGAAGAGAAGAAAGTGGGGCTCTGAGATCCCGGCTCCAAATTCAACCTGAACAGTTCCTTTTTGATCATTTGTGTATTATAGATTTCTGTCAGTCAAAAATATTTGAAGTCCATCTTTGATCAGTATTATCTTTTCATCATTTCACTATGTAGGATAACAAGTTCCACAAGATTGATGCCTGATACATATTATACTACACTCTTTTTGTCCTACAGCATTTTTTTTCAGGATCAGTTATGTCAGTCCTTTTGGCTCCTCAAAATTTTGTTTTGAGACTATGGACAAATATATTTCTAGCTCTTATCTCCTGATAGATATATATCAGAATAGAATATAACACCTCAAAGTAGGTGCAGCTGTGTTTTTGACAAGGCTTATTATGATACACTTTCTTTAAAAAAAAAAACCTCCCTTAGTCAATACAGATTTTTATTGAATATCTACTTTGATATTTTGTTGAATGTCAACTGCCAATGATAATGGTCATGTTTTAGATCATTTTGGCAGTAGGTACATATTGTTTCATTGGGGAATACTACAGTAAGACTGGCAATAAACTACATTTAGAAGTTTTTACTGAAATCATTTGTTTTGTCTCCTCTATCTTTGACCTGTTGTTCCCATGTGGAATCTATATACTCTCATCTGACCCATAATTCTCATCCAGTACTTCACCTAGGCCTGTGTTTCATTTTAAGTAATTTCACCTTCTTCCACTCTTTTCCACTTGTTAAGTTGTGGATGGCTTAGGCCTGAATTGACTGTTCTTCCCTGAAGTTTTGCACATAGATTATAAAGTATGTTAAATAATGAAAATATGTCATCTAAAATCTATATAATGCTTTCAATTTTACTACTTCAGGAACAAATTGGAACAATAAAGTCATAGAATTTTAAAGTTGAATTACACTTGAGAAATTATTTAAACCAACCCTTGTATAAGTTTGAGCCAAATGAAATTGACATTTTTACAGGCTATAAATGATTGAATATTGGTGATTTGATATGATTCAATGCAATACAAATTAGAAATTTTCACTAGAGAAAGGTTTCAAACTCTTATTTTTCTTATTTTGTTATGTTGCAATGCTAATTACTTTTTATTGTAGTTATAAAGCATCAAAAAGATTTTATATATATATATGTATATATATGAAGGACTTAATGAGATTCCTGGAACATCAAGAGCATCCCTTCTCTAGGTTACTAGTAACAGTAGTAATAGTTGCTATTGTTATTAATAATGGGGCTATTTCATGGCATGATTGAGATGATAAATTGATTAGAAAATTTCCAAGAATTTCACATTTACCAGAGAGATGCAAACTTTTTCATATCTTAAGCTTCCTTATCCCTCACTTTCCAGGTTGAGTTAAATCACATTTGAAGTAAATAGAGATTTGTGCCAACTGCAAATTATGTTTGAGTTGGTATTATGATGCTGTCAATATCTCTTTTCAAGTTCAAAAAGTAATGATTTCAGATGGCTGTATGGCTGCTTTCATTTCTCTGTTCATTCAAAGTTAAATATGGAAAGAATTGCTACATTTTATGCATAGAATATAATTATCTATCATTCCACTTAAAAATCATATTAGAGTTTCACTATATGAATCTACCAGTCACTAGTAAGCTGTTCAGTTGATTACACTAGTTTTCACATCAGAACTGATTTCTCATGTTTAGCTAATTCTCCTTAATGATGAAAAGTAATAAAGAACAAATTTGTATGTGTGAAGAGTTATGGCTTAATCTCCCATGTGGATTAAAATGCACTGAATTCACCCCTCCCTCCTATAATGCTTTTTAATTTCCCTGGTAGAAGCAGTTCATGCAAAGCTCTGTTCTGTCCTCATCACCAGTTCTGTGAGGCTGTCGCTTATGCCACCTCAGTAATGTTTTATGGGTGTGTTTTAAAATAGTAATAAAGTTTCCTATGTAGAACTTCAATTATGAGGGTTATCAAAATAGGACAAACTAATATAATTTGTGATTGCATAAAATAAAGGAAGCAGGGGTACCATGGGGACCTAATGAATCATAGGATGGAAACAGTTTCTTGCTAACTAAACATTCATACTTTGTACTAAGCCAGAGCATGTATATGTAGTTCAGCAAACCGGAACACACTCTGTGTTTACATGAATGGGATATGAAGTAGTCCACAAATACCATCTGGGAAAAAATTCTTGGCCTTTCTATCTGGTACTGTGGAGTAAATTAAGCATATGTTTAGAATAAACAGACTAAAAACACACCTGCTTTGGGGAAAACACACACGTATGGTCACATCCGCGTACAGAGTGGTTCAAAATAGAACATTTTGTGTTGGTAAAATCTGATTACTTTTCTTCATTTTTACTTCTTATGAATAAGTATTATGGAAAATTTCCTGATTATTTCTGTATAGCACTACTTGTTTGTAATTGATTGCTCCTAATATCTTCTACTTAAATTAGTCTTATTTTCTCTCATATGTTACTACCTCATGCATCAATAAATACACTTGTCTTTTTTAAAAAAAATAAGTAACAATTGACTGATACTTAGTTTTTAAAATGGGCATATTCTAGGTAGAATGCCTCTTATGCTACATTTTCCCTACCAGTTGCCATGGAGAGTTTGCTAAAGGCATGACACAGAAGACCAACTGGGAAGGGATTCTCAGTCTTTTCTCCCACTCTTAACATATTTTTTTCCCACTGTAGTATATCCCACTAACCAATTCATTTTGAAAAGCAGTCTTTACTTCAGTGTCACAGAATTTTGGAGCATAAATTGTTTTCACTTACAGTAAATTACAAGTATTGTCTTATGTTACTTGGTTTTCTTAGCATAAATATAAAATAGCATCTTCTCACCTTTCCATTTGTGTTTCTTTTCTTGCATCAGGTTTTTCTCCCTAAAGGTTCTTCCTTTTTTTCCCCACTGGTCTGCTAGACTCCTATCCCTTGACTTAAGCTAAGTTCTAGCCACTTGTATCCTGTGCTGTGCTTGGATTTTTAATCTGTGCTGAATGTTTCAGTTCAGGCTAAAATTTCTCATAAATGCTTAGGTTCCAAGTATTTCAGATTTACCAGAGAGATGCAAACTTTTTATAAAACTCCCACTCTCCAGATTGAATTGCATGTCTTCATTGTGATAGGCGGAGATTTGTGCCAACTTGAAATTGTGTGACTGAGTCTATATTATGCTTTTGATAATATCCAATTTTAAATGAAGTTCAAAAACTGTCATGATTTCTGATGACTGTGTGGCTGCTTTCACTACTCTATTAAATATGTGTAGAATATAATTTGTTTTATGCATAGAACATAATTATCTAACCTTCCATTTGATTTTTTTTCTGTGTGAATCTACCCGACAACTAGTAAGCCATTCAGTCTGTTGAACTATGCTTTCATATGTGAATCTATTCTCTGGATTATTTTTGGAATTATTCATAATCTTGAATTACAAAAAGTAATGAAGAATAAACATATCTGAGGAGAGTAACTGTTCAGTCTCCCATCTTGATTAGCATGCATCAAGTTCTCTCTTTCTTTGTTCTTACTTTTTGTGCTTTTCAATTTGGCAGATGTTTTCCAAGTATTCTATTCTCATTTATCAGTTTTTCTTTTCTCCTCTGTATCTGAACTAAGAGATTGTTTAAAACTTCCACTTTCCAGTTCTTTTTCCAAGATCTTTGAATGTCTTTTCTTTATCCATAACTCCACATCTTCTTTCCCCATTGCTGTCGTTAGTCTTGATTAGTGTTAAGTTTCTGCCGAAAAGAAGAAAATAACAGTTAGTAAATATCTACTATGTGTGAGGCCGTCTTCTAAAGAGTTTGCTTATATTATTTTATTGTATATATAGGCCATTTTCCAGGTTTTAAATAAAAACATTTCTATATAGCTTTTTAACTTATGAAATTTTAACCTAGCTTGGCTTTATCCTATTTTTTATAAAAATATAATTAGCACTTTTATTTATTTCTCAGATCTCAGTATTACATATTCTTCTACACTTGAAGAACATATAATTATTTTGTAAAATATGTATTTTTATCCCTTTAGATTCTGATATGAACTCTTCACATCCATTGTGATGTTTTATTAGGGGTGTTATTTTACTACATTGTGTTAGGGAACAAATTATTTATGCTGATAATTTCAATTCTAGTCATTCTCACATCTCTGAGTGAATTTATAAATCACATTCTTAGTTTCCCAAGCATATATTAACTGTCCTCAGAGACTTCTCTACTAGTTGTTGTGAAACTCTAAGTACATATATAAAATTTGATATTCAAAAGGTATTTATATCTGAAGCACTAGAATAAAATTGACTTCAATTTTTTGTTTTGTTTTGTTTTGCGATGAAGTCTCACTCTTGTTCCCCAGGCTGGAGTGCGATGGCACGATCTCAGCTCAATGGAACCTCCACCTCCCAGTTTCAAGTAATTCTCCTGCCTCGGCCCCCCGAGTAGCTGGGATTACAGGTACCTACCAGCACGCCCAGCTAGTTTTTGTATTTTTAGTAGAGACATGGTTTCACCATGTTGGCCAGGCTGGTCTAGAGCTCCTGACCTCAGGTGATCCACCTGCCTCGGCCTCCCAAAGTGCTGGGATGACAGGCGTGAGCCACCGCACCTGGCCAACTTCAAATTTTGTAATCAAATGGAAAGAGAAAGTCTATTAAATAAATGTGTCAATTAGAAAGGCTTAAGAAAACATCTTCAGGATGTTTTAAGACTAACTTTGAAAATGATGTTTATCAGTAAAATTTTTACTGACTTTGCACTTCTAGTTCAACTAAGAATATGACATTAAGTAATAAATTCAGCACAAATACTGTAAAAATCATGTTCAGTATCCCGAATTTTTTAAAGAGTTTCTTTATGTGTTTTTTGGGTTTTTTTGCAGTAGAATAGGAGGAAAATTGAATGGGAAAGGCCAAGGCAATTAATCAGGCAGATGCTGATAAGAAACAGCAAGAAGTTGTGACAGTATAGAGCCGAGATAAAACAATTGCTAAAAACACAAATACACACAATTATAGGTTATCTCGTTGGTTTACAAGTAAAACATAATGTAAAGTATGTTCCAGAAAATATATATTAAAATATTAAAAGCCTCCTAACTTTTTGGTTGCCGAGAATATCATTCTGGTTTATTTAGCCCAGTACGCTTATTGATATCTGTAGCCATATAAAACATAAAATATAAAATTTATATTTTATTTATATAAAATGACCAAAACTTTTTCCTCCCCAAAACTGTAATGACCAAAGACTTTTAAATGACCAAAACCTTTTTCTCTCTAAAACTGTATATAAAGATTCCATAATTTAGCAAATATCCTTAAGGAATTAAGGGAAAAATGGTTTTAAAACTTTCTGTGTTTGTATCTCTTTGGCAGAGTGGCATCACTTATAAGAAACATCTCACTTAACTACTTCCAGTAAACCTAGAGAGTTAGAAGATAGAAGATACTCTCTTCACTTTATAGGTTTAGAAACTGAAGAACAGAAAGATTAAGCAACTTGCCCGCAGTCACATAGCTTATAAGCAGTAGATATGGAATTCAAACCATTTCTTCTCTAGACAGTTTGGGGATTTCCTTAGTAGAGAAAATATGCTGTTTTTTTAGTGGATACTTACCTAACTGAATTTACTGTATGTCTGTAAGGTCCTTTCTAATTCTGAGTATTCTGTGGTTCTCTGCAGTAAAAAGAATATTGTTTTCAGAGTAGTATTTACATTTTGCAAAGAGTTAGTGAAGAGTGGTTGAAAAAGAAGTGATTGAAAAAGAGAAGTGCCACGAAAGGTAAAGCACAATCTTCTTTTGGTATGGAAAATACAAATTCAGTTTCAAGTCTATGATAAATATTTATCATATTTGAAGTTTGCAGAGAGAAGGAATAGCATTCTTAACATGAGAAATGGTGTTTATGGCCAACAAAACATAATGTAGGCATAAGTTATAATTTCATAACATTAAAATAGGAATCATTTGATAGACCACTGGACAAAGGTAATTAAATATATAAGAAAGAAGGAATTTAAACATACTTGAAAAGGATATTTAAAATATTGTGAACTTTCCAGAAATCAACCATATTATTGATTGCTTTGGTATTAAACTTTAAGAAGAGAAGTTTTAGTAGAATCTTTTTCCTTGAGCACTGAAGTTTCTCTTTGTAGACTGTTTTTATTAAGAAGATCAATAGACTTGATGTAAGATTTGATGATAATACAAGAATTAAAAGAACTGTATTCCTAATAAAATGTTTATGGTTCACATATACTTAAAAGAATAATAGTTTTTTTCATTAGTTAACTTTTACTCCCGTCATAAAAGTCTCAGATTTATCCTTTTCAATTATTTTGTCAATGGCAGACTTTAAAAATCAAATACTGCCCTTTTTTCTAAATATGCAAGCAGTTGATTTCACTGATAAGAATAAGGTTTCAATGAGTACATTAAATTTAGTGGGAAATCAATATTTTTTAATTTGTTTTTTTCATTAAAAGCAAAAATATTAATACTCTTTTTCTAAATAACTTTGGTATTTTCTATCATGGTGGATAAAAAAGTCCCTGCATTTTCATAAAAATCAGAGATCAGGTGGTGATATTTTCAAATGCCTCTTTTGTGAGAATAAAGAAAATACTGGAATTCAGTTTCCCATTTCTAACATATTTAATTTATTTGTCCTCTTTTATGTTAGTCAGGAAATGAAAGTTTTTTATAATACAAGAAGGAAGTTATTTATCTGTGTCAGTATTAAAGACCTAATGGCTGTTCTCCAAAAGAGAGAATGGTAATTAATAAATTATCATTTTATTACACTGAGTTTCAAAACCAATTGCTTCTTTGTTTTCGGTAAGTATAATATTTTTGTGTGAATAATAAGTTACATAGTAATGATTAATAGCTAACCCCCGTTTGGATTTCAGAATGGATGTAAATGATGTTGTCAGGAGTGGAATGCCTATTTTAAAATGTCAGCTATATTGCAGAGCTTTTGCATTTTATGCCAAGAACCAAATTCAGCTATTGGTTTATATGATATCACCTCTAATCAAGGCATATGGGTTTCCAGTTGTAGTATGATCTATGTTTCTTAATTGTATGATGGAGAAAGGTGATGAAAAAGACATTTGGGACCAGATTTTCAAGGTCATTGAATTTCAAACTGAGTAATTTTTATGTAATTCTGTAGACAACTGGGGACAATTAAAATTTTAGCAAGTGGTGTAGTAAGTAAAGTGGATAGAATAACCTGGCTATTTTATATCGAACTGTGAAAGACTCAAGATGCTGCTTCTGGAGAGGTCAGTTTTAAGGAGGATATTGCAGTATTTAGGCAAAAGATGTTACTAGCTCTAAGTTGCACGGTTACAGATTCTGAACTAACACATCCTAGATTAAGAAAAAATGTAGAGCTGCAATATGCAAGATTTCATGGGTTCAGGAATTCAGAGCCAGGAAGGTTAAGTAAAAGATAAGGGAGAGCAAGTCAGAGATATTTCCTAAACAATTGGGAGAATGACAGATTTGTGAATTGAAATAGGTCAGAAAGGACAGATTTGGGAGAGAAATGATGGTTTTAGAAATGAATTTGAAAATCTGATGAGAGATGCAGAAGAAGGGTTTTAGAATAAGGGGAATGGCATTTCAGGGAGATACTGTGTTTGCCTGCAAAGAGGCCTGGTTACAAGTGAAATGGGTTACACCAACCAAGAGGATATCGAGGAATCCTGGGAAGAGAAAAATTGAGTCCTGATTATAAAAGGGAAGAACATCACTGAAATAAGAAATGTTACATATAGATTGAAATTTAATTTTATTAGAATGATGCAAAGCTGCTGTTTTTGGCATTCTTACACGTAATGCTTTGAAATTAATGGGATGTTTTTAAAAACCTATATATTTTTACTTTTGTTTTAAGGTGGACTAAAGGAAAATGTTATAGACTACTCTTGGCAAGCATTTTGCCATAAAATCTTTCTGATATGGATAAACAAAAAGCTAAATTGTGTCTACTTGCTACTATATTTTCCATTCATATGATATTTTGAAGTCCGTGTCTCAATATACTCAATTCTACTTTCCTTCAGATGAATACAGCTTACTCTGGTAAAGAAAGATACCAAATTTACAAAGTTAGTGTAATTGTTATATATTCTTTTGTTTTAGCTTCAACTCCTTATACTTACTACCTGTAAACAATAGTTCAGTATGGGTATAAATTAAATTCTGTATCACAGAGAATAAATGAATTTAAAATCATATAACAATCAAATCCACCATGACAGCAGTCAGTATTTATCTGAGTGAGAAACTGATAGAGATACTGAGTTATTAGTACATTTATTTGTACTAACTTGGTATATTCTCATTGGCTAATCACTGTTCAAGATGTGACTCCCCTGATTACTTGTGCAAAACCCACAGGGTTTGTGAACCATGAGTTGGTAAATGCTTGTAGACTGGAATCTTTTTAGAGACAAACATGACTGGATTTGAATCTTGGCTTCATAACTTGCTAGTTATATAGTCTTGAGCATATTCCTTAATCCAAGTCCTCATTTAGTCATCTGTTGGAATTTACCTACATCATAGGCATTATATAAGATAATGTATGTAAATGACCTAACGCTGGTCCACATTATTTGCCAGTGGGAACAGGATTAATGGCAGCCAAAAAAATTTTTGACATTTGGTGTAACAAAGTGTCAAAGGCAAAGACACTAAGAGACAGAAAGAGAGCTTGAAGATTCATAGCATGCAGTGTTTCTGAGGCCACTTTTCTGCTTTAGAATGTCACGCTGTATACAGTTTTGTCACTATCCTACCTCTACTTTTTATTTCCAATCTTCTTAGATACCTTAACATTCTTAAAAACCAGTTTAGATAATTTATTATACATGAGTGTCCCTGTTCCTTCCTTGTCAGTTCCCATGTGATTTTATGTCCCTGAGAAGAAACCTGCAGACACAGAGTGATCTAAATTTAATTCATTTCAATCCTGGAGACTTAGGAAGTGATTTTATGCCTTCTCATTTTATCTCTGTAATTGGGTAGAACTTAACTATCGTTGAAATAAGAAAGAGCATTGACTAAAAGCACTTATTTTTATCTAGCAAATCCTTGAATATTCTCCTAAACGATCTTTGAGTCCTAAGACAGTATATTTTAGTGGCTACTTCTATGTTTTGTTTTGTTCCTTTTTCAAACTTGACGGTGTTCAGAATATTGTATGAAGAAGTTTCCCAGCATTCTTGAAAATTACATGATTTCCTAAGTACATAGTAATGTGGAGTTTGAGGAAGGTGAAACAGATAAATGGATAAATAGGTAGGTGAAAGAGAGAGCTCAAGCCCCCAAAATTGACCAATGTACTAAAATAAGTATAGATTTTTAAAATTATTATTATTAGGTGTAAATTAAGTAATACTATGTATTTGTAAATTGTGACGTGCCTCTTCATAAAACTAGGGACACCATTTTGATGTTGACATTTCCTTTTATTATTATTGCTAATAATAATCTTTTTAAAACTTGTGTTTTAAGAGCATTTACCCTCAAAAGTCTGTAGAGAAAACTCTTTATCTGAAATATTGGTAAAGTTATTAGATGATATTTTTAATATAAATATTAGCATTTATATTTTAGAAAATTTCTAGGTACTAAAATTTTGAGAGGAGCAATTTTACTTCCCAAGTTCATGTGCCCTCTTCTTGTGAATTGACCCTTTAAGCATCTTAACTTTTGATAACTTGAAATTTATGTGGGAAACTTCTGTTTAGGGAAAAGCTTCAAATTCAGTATCATTTATTAATCATCCACATTATTATTTTGAAAAATAACCAACAAAAATAATGCAGTATAATAGTTCTACACTTTAACATTTCAAAATTCCTAAAAGTAGAATTTTCTCCAAATATATATTCTTAAAAGTAAAAATTTGCTATGCTTTGTGTAACCGAGGTTACAAAAGACTTGTAACTTCTAATAATTAGCTTAATCTGATTTTAAATTCGTGATGGTTTTGGAACAGGAATTTTTGTTTGAAAGAAAGATTGGCTTGTTAACTGAATTATGTAATTATAAGTAAATGTGGTCACAGCTGCTTTTCATTTTATCGTTATACACCTGATTGGAAACAACAGGTTTTTAAAAATATTTTTCCGTTTCTTACACTGACACCTAGTGTTCACTATTACTGATATATTAAATATTAAATTTTATTTATTAATAATTATGGAAATAGATTTACATTCAATGTATTTTGGCCATGTACGTATTCACAGATAAATAACTCTCATTTTCAATACCAGTGATGCACATTTTTTCTGGTTACTTATGTGACATCATTACGAACCAATTGCTGAGGCCATTTTGCATGCAGCAAAACTCTTAAGAAGCCTAGAGTTTTAGAGATGGAAGAATTGCTGGAGGGAGTTTTTAAAACCAAGATTCTTAAAATCCCAGTGCTTTGTTATGTACGTAACTACTTCAAGCCACAAGTCCAAGTGGCTGATTTAGTTTATGTCTGCTTAGTCTCTGTGTCATAGAACAAAATCACATTTAGTCATGCAAGTATTATAAATTTAAAATTCTTGGTTGACCAGGAATGGAGCATGTTTGAATTATTTCTAATTTTTGAAAAGGGAGACTTGGCAATATTATATGTTTACCATTTCCTATGAGTTCCCACGGATGATTTTAATGCCCCAGTTTTCCTAGTAATAAAGCTTAAAGGTATAGATTAATATCCGATTTTACACAATTAAATGAAACTGTATATATAATTCAGAGAAAATTTATTTGTGCAGTAAGCCTTTGGCACATCAGAAATATAGTTGGCCAATAAAGATAATGAAATTGTTTCATTTTATTTTTTGTATCTCTCATTAAAATGGGGAATGATATTATTAATAAGATGAAAATCTGTAGCTAAGATTGAACATTTAATTTATGCTTAACTTTACAAAGTCAGGAACAGAAACTAAGTTTCAAGTAATTTCTAATAGAACTGCAACCTTCAGTGTTTGACTATCCAAATGTAATTTTCAGAGAAGTATGTTTCTCATACCTAAAGATCAAATATTTTAAGTATAGGAGAATCATAATTGACTTGTTTTCAATAATAGTTATGATATTTTTAATGTACTTTGTTTTTTTTATTTCTACCTAATAAGCTATTGTTTTATAATTCATGTAATATCTTTTCCCCAGACAAGCAAAAATTATCATTCTTCTTTTGATCCATTCATGAACTATTTATTAATCATCCAGTATTCGATTGAATCTCATTCAGGAGATAAATTGCCAAATGAAGTTGTCATTCATGTTGTCTTAATTAACAGAAAAGATAAGAATATATAAATGTGGAAAAAATATAAAAGCAAGAGATAAGTAGAAGGGAATTTTGATTACAATGTTAAATACTTTCTGCTACATTTCTCATAATCAGGTTTTTGGGTGGATTTCCATAATTTCTGAAAAATTTTTTCCAGAAGCATCAAGTTCATTCTAAAATTAACCAAGTTCTTAGAAATGAGGTACCAAATATGTTCATTTGTGTCTCTAGAACAGGTGATACAAAAGGTTTGAAAGGAACTTTGTCAGATGTAAAAAAAGGAGAAACAAAATAGGTAGTATGGAGTATGTAGTTTGGCTTTAAATGGATTGAAACGTATCATTTGATAATATCACACATGTTTACGTTGAATAAAAATTCCAGCAATAGCAAAAGTGTATATAAATTGTTTCTGGGTGCATAGAGATGCTTCAGAATATTTAATTAAATATTTAAATCTTTGTGTTGGGAGACAGGACAGAATAAAATTTCAAATCACATTTTCCCCATGGCACTGAGTGCAAATGCATAGATGTTTGCACTTTCTTTTTTACATTTTTATTTATTTTTAATTAAGTTTTTAAAAATTTTCAACTTTTATTTCAGATTAAGGGATTTATGTGCTGGTTTGTTACATGGGTATACTGAGGTTTGGGATCTGAAGGATCCCCATCATCCAGGGAGTGAGCATAGGACCCGACAGGTAGTTTTAAACCCTTGGCCCCCTCCCTCCCTCTTACTTCTTGTAGTTCCTAGTGTCTGTTGTTCCTGTCTTTACATCACTTGTACCCAGTGTTTAGCTCCCACTAACAGGTGAAAACATGCAGTATTTGGCTTTCTGTTCCTGCATTAACTCACAGGATAATGGCCTCCAGCTACATCCATGTTTCTGCAAAGGACATGATTTCATTCTTTTTTATGGCTGCATAGGATTTCATGGTGTGTATGTAACACACTTGCTTTATCCAATGTACTGTTGATGGACGCCTAGATTGATTCCATGTCTTTGCTATTGTGAATAGGGCTGTGATGAACATATGAGTGCATGTGTGGTTTTTGGTAGAATGATTTATTTTCCTTTGAGTGTATACACATTAATAGGATCCTGGGTCAGATGGTACTTCTGTTTTAAGTTCTTTGTGAGATCTCCAAACTGCTTTCCACAGTGGTTGAACTACTTTACATTCCTACCAGCAGTGTATGAAAATTTCTTTTCCTTTGCAGCCTTGCCAACATGTTATTTTGATTGGTATGAGATGGTACCTCATTGTGGTTTTGATTTGTATCTCTCTGATGATGAATGATATGGGAATTTTTTTCATATGTTTGTTGGTAGTTTGTATGTTTTCTTTTGAGAAGTGTCTGTTCATGTCCTTTGCCCACTTTTTAATGGGATCATTTGTTGCTTGCTTGTTGAATTGTTTAAATTCCTTACAGATTCTAGACATAGACCTTCGTCGCATGGATTATTTGTGAATGTTTTCTCACATTCTGCAAGTTGTCTAATGTACTCTGTCCATAGTTTCTTTTGCTGTGCAGAAGCTGTTTGATTTAATTAGGTCCCACTTGTCAATGTTTTTGTGTGTTGCACTTGCTTTTGAGGATTTAGTCATGAATTCTTTGCCAAGGTCAATGTCCAAAGTGGTGTTTCATGGATATTCTTCTAGGATTCTTACAGTTTGAGGTCTTACATTTAAATCTTTAGTCTATCTTGAGTTAATTTCTGTATATGGTGAAAGGTAGGAGTCCAGTTTCATTCTGCTGCATGGTGCTGGGATAACTGGCTAGCTAGCTAAAGGCATCCAACGAAGGTCTATAGTTAGCCAGTTATCCCAGCACCATTTATTGAATACGAAATCCTTTCTCCATTGCTTAGTTTTGTCAAGCTTTGTCAAAGATCAGATGATTGTAGATGTGTGGCTTTATTTCGGGCTTCTCTATTCTGTTTTATTAGTCTACGTGTCTGTTTTATTACTAAACCTGTGGTTTTTTTTGTTTTGTTTTGTTTTGTTTTTTACTGTACCTTTATGAAGTCAGGTAATATGATGCTTCTGACTATTCTTTTTACTTAGGATTGCTCTGGGTATTCAAGCTTTTTATTGGTTCTGTAAGAACTTTAGAAGAGTTTTTTCTAATTTGTGTGAAAACAATGTTGGTAGTTTGATAGGAATAACATTGAATCTGTATAGCCTGCTTTAAGCTGTATGGCCTTTTTAAAGATAATGAATCTTGGCCAGGCACGGTGGCTCATGCCTGCAAGCCCAGCACTTTGGGAGGCCGAGGCCGGTGGATCACGAGGTCAGGAGTTCAAGACCAGCCTGGCCAAGATGGTGAAACCCCATCTCTACTAAAAATACAAAAATTAGCCAGGCATGGTGGCAGGCACCCATAATCCCAACTACTCAGGAGGCTGAGGCAGAGAATTGCATGAACCCAGGAGGCAGAGGTTGCAATGAGCCAAGATCATGCCTCTACACTCCAGCCTGGGCAACAGAGTAAGACTCCGTCTGAAAAAAGAAAAAAAAAAAAAAAAACCAGCCCTAGCCAACATGGTGAAACCCTGTCTCTATTAAAAATACAAAAGTTAGCCAGGTGTGGTGGTGGGTGCCTATAATCCCAGCTACTCAGGAGGCTGAAGCAGGAGAATCGCTTGAACCTGGGAGGTGGAGGTTACAGCAAGCTGAGATAACGCCACTGCACTCCGGCCTGGGCTACAGATCAAGACTCTGTCTCAAATAAAAATAATAATGATAATAATAGTAATAATGATTCTTTAATGTCTATGAACATGGAATGTTTTTTCATTTGTGTCATTCTGTGATTTCTTACAGCAGGGTTTTATAGTTCTCCTTGTAGAGATTTTTCACCTCCTTCTTTAGATGTATTCCTAGATATTTGTGTGTTTGTGACTACTGTAAATGGGATTGTGTTCTTGATTCGGCTCTCAGCTAAAATGTTATAAATGTGTGGAAGTGCTACTGATTTTTGTATGTTGATTTTTTATCCTGAAACTTTGCTAAAGTTGTTTATCATTTCTAGGAACCTTCTGGTCAAGTCTTTAGGGTTTTCTAGGTGTGGAATCCTATTGTCCCTGAAGAGAGATAATTTGACTTATTATTTTCCTATTTGGGTGCCTTTTATTTCTCTCTCTTGCCTGATTGCTCGGTTAGAACTTCCAGTACTACGCTGAGTAGGAGTGGTCAAAGTGAGCCTCCATATTTTGTTCCTATTCTTAACAAGAATGCTTCTAAGCTTTCGCCTTTTTACTATGATGTTGGTAGTGTGATATGATAGTATGTCCTTTGATGCCTAGTTTCTTGAGGGTTTTTATCATGAAAGAATGTTGGATTTTACTGAGAGCTCTTTCTGTGTGTATTGAGATGCTCATATGGTTTTTGTTTTTAATTCTGTTTATGTAGTGAATTACGTTTATTGACTTACAAATGTTGAACAAACCTTGCGTCTCAGGAATAAAGCCTAATTGATCATGGTAAGTTAACTTTTTGATGTGCTGCTGGACTTGGTTTGCTAGTATTTTGTTAATGATTTTTGTGTCTACAATCATCAGAGATATTGGCCTGAAGTTTTCTTTTTGTTGTTGTGTCCTTGCCAGCTTTTGGTATCAAGAGTGATGCTAGTTTCTTAGAATGAGTTAGGGAGGAGTCCCTCTTCCTAATTTTTTTTTGGAATAGTTTCAGTAGAATTGATATCAACTCTTTGTATATCTGGTAGAGTTCAGCTGTTAATCCATCTGGTCTGGGGCTTTTTCTGGTTGGTAGGCTTTTCATTACTGATTTAATTTTGGAACTCAATATTGGTCTTTTCAGAGTTTCAATTTCTTCCTGATTTAATATTGTGAGGTTGTGTATTTCCAGGAATTTATCCATTTCCTCTGGATTTTCTAGTTTGTGTAAAATGCATAAATGTGGCACTTTATTTGCAAGTTGATTGGCTTTATTTAAATTGCTTATTTTATTTAGAAGCCCAAATAAAATAAAACTAATGCATTACACTTTCATGTAACTGAGTGAAAGTTCACTTGGTTTTTTTCCCCTATTTTTTCCAGGCTCAAAAATTGGCTGAAATTGCTGGGCAGGCAGTTATTTTAGAATTGTTTCTGCGTCAATGTTTTATCAGGCCCAAGAGTGAAATATTCTGCAACTACTGCAGTTTTTTTTATTGCCACTCTTAAGGTAGAACCCTGTTAAAATGGCGTATGAGTATGTGGATTCAGATATGATAGGAAATCCTGTTTCCTCAATTATAGTGTATATGTAAGACGTAGAGTTAGATTGGATAGTGATTTCTAGCCACAGAGGAGTTCTATCATTCATTCACTCATCAAAGATTTATTGATAAATGTGGCAACCATTGTTTTAGGTACTGGGGATATAATGGTATATACAAGAAATTCTCTGCTCTAATGGAGCTTATATTTTGGTATGCAAGAAAGATGATAAGTAAATGAATAAATAATATCACATAGTGTTAACTACTATGAAGAAAATAATCCAGGACAAGGACTGGGAGTAATAATGTTAGATTACCTCAGAGAAGATGATATATGAGCAAATAATTAAATAATGTGAAGGAGAATACCATGTATTAACAGGGAGTATAAAGGTACTGAGATTGGAATGTACTCCAGAAACAGTGAGAAATACCAGTATGTCTGGAGTGAAGTGAGTTAGGGATCAAATGGAAGGAGCCCAAGTGTAAAAGTTAAATAGGGGCCAGATTATGTAGGCATTGTTTTTCTCTCTCTGTCAATTTCACTCTCTTTGGCTTTGTTCAGGAGAGAAGGTTTATTTATTTGTTCATTTAATTTCTTAATTTTTAATTTTTGTGGATACATAGTTGTATATATATATATGGGATGTATGAGATTTTCTGATACAGGCATAAAGTGGATAATAATCGTACCAGGGTAAGTGAGGTATCCATCACCTCAAGCATTTGTGCTTTGTATTCCAATCCAGTTATACTCTTAGTTATTTTTACATGTATAGTTAAATTATTATTGATTGTAGTCACTCTGTTCTGCTGTCACATACTAGACCTTATTTATTCTTTCTGTTTTTCATACCCATTAACCATCCCCATTTTATCTCCACTTCTTCATTTCCCTTCTCAGCCTCTGGTAACCATCTGTCTACTCTCTATGTCCATGAGTTCAATTGTTTTAATTTTTAGCCTCCATAAATAAGTGAGAACATGTGAAGTCAGTTTTTGTGTGCCTGACTTATTTCACTTAATGACCTCCAGTTCCGTCTATATTGTTGCAAGTAACAGAATCTCATTTTTTTTTTTAATGGCTGAATAGTAGTACTTCATTGCGCATATACCACATTTTCTTTATTCATTCTTCTGTTGATGGACACTTATGTTGCTTCCAAATCTTTACTATTGTGACTAGTAAACATGGGAATGCAGATACCTTTTCAATATATCGATTTCCTTTCTTCTGGGATATACCTAGCCAAGGGATTGCTGGATCATATGGTAGCTCTATTTTTAGATTTTTGAGGAACCTCCAAACTGTTCTCCATAGTGGTTGTACTAATTTACATTCGAACCAACATGTATGAGGGTTCCCTTTTCTCCACATCCTCACCAATATTTGTTATTGCCTTTTGGATAAAAAGCCATTTTAACTGGGGTGAGATAACTACCTCGTTTTAGTTTTGATTTGCATTTCTCTGATGATCAGTTATAAAGTACTTTTTCATATACTTGTGTACTGTTTGTCTTCATTTGAGAAATGTGTCTTCAGATCTTTTGCCCATGTTTAAATCAGATTATTAGATTTTTTTCTATTGAATTGTGACCGAACCCTTGTGAGATGGATAGTTTACAAATATTTTCTCCCATTTTGTGGGTTGTCTTTTACTTTGTTGATTGTTTCCTTTGTTGTGAAGAAACTTTGCGATTTGATGTAATCTCATTTGTTCATTTTTACTTTGATTGCCTGTGCTTGTGGGGTATTACTCAAGAAATCTTTGTCCAGTCCAATGTCCTATAGAGTTTCCCTAGTGATTTCTTTGAATAGTTTCATAGTTTGAGGTCTTAGATTTAAGTCTGTAATCCATTTTGACTTGACTTTTGTATATGACAAGAGATGGGTCTAGTTTCATTCTTCTGCATGTGGATATCCAGTTTTCCCAGAACTGTTTATTGAAGAGACTGTCCTTTGCCCAATGTATGTTCTTGGCATCTTTCTCAAAAATGAGTTCACTGTAGATGTATGCATTAGTTCCTGGGTTCTCTTTTCTGTTCCACTGTTCTGTAAATCTGTTTTGATACCAATACCATATAGTTTTGGTTACTGTAGCCCAGTAATATTATTTGAAGTGAGGTAACATGGTTCTTCTAGGTTTTTTTCCTTCCTTCTTTGTTTTCTTCCTCCTTCCTTCTTCCTGCTTCTCCCTTCTTCTTCCTCCTCCTCCCCACTTCTTCTTCCTTCTTCCACTCCTCCTCCTCTTCTTCTTTCTTCTTTCTTTTTCTTCCTTTTTGCTCAGGATGGTTTGACTATTCTGGGTGTTTTGTGGTTCCTTACAAATTTTAGCATTTAAAAAAAATTTCTGTGGTTAATGTTACTGGTATTTTGATAGAGATTGCATTGAATCTATAGATTGTTTCAGGTAACACAGACATTTTAGCAATATTGATTTTTCCATTCCATGAACATGGAATATCTTTTCATTTTTTCGTGTGTCCTCTCCAGTTTCTTGCATCAGTGTTTTATAGTTTTTATTGGAGAGAGTCTTCACTTCTTTGGTTAATTTCTAGATATTTCACTTTATATGTAGCTAGTGTAAATGGGATTACTTTTTAGATTTTCAGAATGCTCAGTGTTGGCATTCAGAAATGTTACTGATTTTTATATGCTGATTTTGTATCCTGCAACTTCACTGAATTTGTTTATCAGATTTAATAGTTTTTGCTGGAGTCTTTAGGTTTCACAAACATAAGATAATATCATCTGCAAACAAGGATAATTTGACTTATTCCTATCCAATTTGGATGCCCTGTATTTCTTACTCTTGTCTAATTGCTCTAGCTAGAACCTTTGGTACTTTGTTGAATAACAGTGGTAAAAGTGGATATCCTTGTCTGATTTCAGATCCTTGAGGACAGATTTTCAGTTTTTCCCCATTCAGTATGATAATAGCTGTGGGTGTTGCATGTTGTATATGGCTTTTATTATACTGATGTATGTTCTTTCTATACCCAATGTTTTGAGGGTTTTTTTTTTTTTTATCATGAAGGGATGTTGAATTTTATCAAATGCTTTTTTTTAGCATTAATTGAAATAACTGTATAGTTTTTATCCTTCATTTTGTTGATATGATGTATCACCTTGATTGATTTGCATATATTCAATCATCCTGTCATCCCAGAGATAAATCCCACTTGAGCATAATGAGTGATCTTTTTAATGTGTTGTTGAATTTGGTTTGCTAGAATTTTGTTGAGGATTTTTGAATCAATATTCATCAGAGATATTGGCCTGTAGTATTCTTTTTTTTTGCTATGTCTTTGGTGTTGGTATCAGGATAATACTGGCCTTGTAGAATGAGTTTGGAAATATTCTCTTCTCCTCTATTTTTTGGAATAGCTTGACTAGGATTGGTAGTAGTTCTTGTTTAAATGTTTGGTAAAATTCAGCAGCAAAGCCACTGGGAGACATTTTATTATGGCTTTAAACTCATTACTTCTTATTGGCCAGTTCGGGTTTTGGATTTCTTCATGGTTCAATCTTGGTAGGTTGTATGCGTCTGGTAATTTATTTTTATTTATTATGTTTATTTATTTTTTTGAGATGGAGTCTCACTGTGTTGCCCAGGCTGTAGTGCAGTGCATGATCTCAGCTCACTACAACCTCCGCCTCCCAGGTTCAAGTGACTCTCCTGCCTCAGCCTCCCAAGTAGCTGGGATTACAGGCACGTGCCACTACGCCCGGCTAATTTTTGTATTTTTAGTAGAGACTGGGTTTCGCCATGTTGGCCAGGCTGGTCTCGAACTCCTGACCTCAAGTGATCTGCCCTCCTTGGACTCCCAAAGTGCTGGGATTTACAGGCGTGCGCCACCATGCTCAGCCATGTCTGGTAATTTATCTGTTTCCTCTGGGTTTTCCAGCTTATTGGCATATAGTTGTTCATAGTAGCCTCTTATGATTGTTTTAATGTCTGTGATATTGGTTGTAATATCTCCTTATTTGTCTGTGATTTTATTTGGGTCTTTTTTTCTTAATTGAGCTAAAAATTAATTGATTTTATCTTTTCAAAAAATCAACCTTTTCTTTTATTGGTTTTTGTTTTCATTCTATTTCATTTATTTCTACTCTGATCTTTATTATTTCTTTTCTTGAGTTTGCGTTGCTCTTGTTTCTCTAGTTTGTTTGAGATAGGGTTTAACTCTATCTCATCTATCTAGGCTAGAGTGCAGTGGCATAAACATGGATCTCTACAACCTCAGCTTCCTGGGCTCAGGCTGTCCACCTACTGCAGCATCTGGAGTAACTGGGTCAACAGGCACAAGCCACCATTCCTGGCTAATTTTTTTATTCTTTATTTTATAGAGACAAGGTCTTATCATGTTACCCATGCTGGTCTCCATCCATCTCCTGGGCTCGAGTGATTCTCCTGCCTTAACCTTCCAAAATGTTGGGATTACAGGCATGAATTACCATGTCTTACCCTTATTTTACTAGTTCTTTAATATGCATTGTTAGGTTGTTTATTTGATGTTTTTCTACTTTTTTGATGTAGGCACTTATTGCTACAAACTTTTTTTTAGTACCCCTTTCACTGTATCCCATAGGTTTTAGTATTTTGTGTTTCCATTATCGTTTGTTTCAAGAAATTTTTAAATTTCTTTCCTAGTTTCTTCATTGATCCATTGGTCATTCAGAAGCATATTGTTCAATTTCCATGTGTTTTATGATTGGCAACAGTTCTGGTTATTAATTCCTAGTTTTATTCCATTGTGGTCAGCGAAGATACTCATTTATTTCAGTTTTTTAAAATGTTTTAAATTTTTTTTGTGGCTTGACTTGTGGTCAGTCTTTGAGACTGATCCATGTGCTATGGAGAAGAATGTATATTCTGCAGCCGTTGGATGAAATATTCATTAAGTGTCTACCCTGTTTGTATGTTCCTCAGTGCAGATTAAGTCCAGTGTTCCTTGGTTGAAGATCTGTCCAGTGCAGAAAGTGGGGTATTGAAGTCTTCAGCTATTATTGTATTGGGGCCTCTCTTTTCTCCTTAACTCTAATAATGTTTGCTTTATATATTTGGGTGCTCCCTTTGTGGGTGCATATATATTTACAATTGTTATATTTTCTTGATGAATTGACCCCTTTGTCATTATATAATGACCTTCTTTGTCTCTTTTTATACTTTCTTGTCTTGAAATCTGTTTTTCCTGCCATAAGTATAGCTAACTCCTGCCTTTTTTTGTTTTCCATTTGCATAGAGTAATTTTTTCCATCCCTTTATTTTCAGTCTTTATAGGTGAAGTGTGTTGCTTGCAGACAAGAGATCGTCCAGTCTTTTTTTTTCTAAACTATTGAGTCCGTCTCTTTCGATTGGAGAATTTAGTCCATTTACAACCCATTATTTTAAACTGATGACAGCTTGACACTGATTGCATAAACAAAGAAGCAAAGAGAAAACTAATAAAAACTCTACACTTTAACTTTGCTCTGCCACTTTCACAATTTCTGTTTGTCTTTTTATACTGTCTATATCTTGAAAAGTTGTTGTAGTTTTTTTTTAATGATGCTCCATAGACAGAACAGGGCTATCCGATAGGCAGAGTGGCCCAGAGTAACCAGTTATTATTTTTTTCATCCATTCTCTTTTAGTCTTTATACTTAAAATCTGAGTAGTTTATACAACACAATTATAGCATAATATTCTGTGTTTTTCTGTGTACTTACTATTACCAGTGTGTTTTGTACCTTCAGATGATTTCTTGTTGCTCATTAACATGACTTTCTTTCAGATTGAAAAAAAAAATCCCTTCGTCTTTTTTTTTTTTTTTTAAAGATGGAGTCTTCCTTTGTCGCCCAAGCTGGAGTGCAGTGGCACGATCTCAGCTCACTGCAACCTCCTCCTCTCCAATTCAAGCGATTCTCCTACCTCAGCCTCCCAAGTAGCTGGGATTGCAGGTGCCTGTCACCACAGCCAGCTAATTTTTTGTGTGTTTTTAGTAGAGATGGGGTTTCACAATGTTGGTTAGGCTAGTCATGAATTCCTAACCTCAAATGATCCACCTGCCTTGGCCTGCCAAAGTGCTGGGATTATAGGTGTGAGCCATCGCTCCCGGCTTATCATTTCTTGTAGGACATGGCTGCTGTTGATGAAATGTCTCAGCTTTTGTTTGTCTGAGAAACTTTATTTCTCCCTCATGTTTGAAGGATGTTTTTGCTGGATATATTATACTAGGACAAACATTTTTTTTTTTTTCTTTAGCACTTTGAATAACTCATGCTATTTTTTCCTAGTCTATAAGATTTCCACTGAGAAGTCTGCTGACAGTTGTATTCAGGCTCTTTTATGTGTTGTGTCTTCTCTTACGCCGTTGTAGGATTCCTTCTTTATCCTTGATCTTTTGGAGTTTGATCATTAAATACCTTGAGGTAGTTTTCTTTGAGTACATCTGATTGGTGTTCTGTAACCTTCTTGTACTTGAATATTGATATATTTTTCTGTGTTTGGGAAGTTTATTCCTTAGAATAAACTTTCTACCACTGAACTCTCTTTCTCTCTCCCTCCTATTTAAGGCCATTGGCTCTTAGATTTGCCCTGTTGAGGCTATTTTCTAGATCTTGTAGGCATGCTTCATTCCTTTTTGTCTCCTCTGACTGTATTTTCCAATAGCCTGTCTTCACTGAACTCACTAGTTCTTTCTTCTGCTTGATTGGTTCTGCTGTTAAGAGACTGTGATGTGTTCTTCAGTATGTCAGTTGCATTTTTCAGCTCCAGAATTTCTGCTTAATTCTTTTAAAGTATTTCATTCTCTGTGTTAATTTTATCTGATGGGATCCTGAATTCCTTCTCTGAGTTATTTTAAATTTCATTAAGTTTATTCAAAACAACTGTTTTGAATTCTTTGTGTGCAATGTCACATATCTCTGTTTCCCTGGGATTGAGCTCTAGTGCCTTATTTAGTTTGTTTAGGGAGGTCATGTTTTCTTGAATGGTCTTGATGCTTGAGGATGTTCATCGGTGTCTGGGCATTGAAAAGTTAGTTGTTTCATCACAGTCTGGGTTTCTTTGTAATGTTATTCTTGGGAAATCAATTGTGTAGCAGTGCTGCAAGATACAAGGTGCTTTTGAAACCAAATCCACTGCTAGTGTTCATCCTTCCCTGGGGGCCAGTAGCCGCTACCTTTATTTGTCCCCAAGAACATGCCATCATTCCACCTCATTCACATGGGAGCCTGTAGTACTGCAACTCTGGCTGCCTCGCGCCTAGGCCCAATGGAACAACCAAGACCTCAATATCTAAACCAGTGTGGTATTTCTCTCCCATCCCAAGGAAAAGGCAAACTGGTCAGTAGTGAAACTGCCAAACAGATGGCAAGTTCACTTCTACCACACATGCCTGCACCCACTTCAGTAGCTAGTTGAGCTATGGCCCACCTCTTCAGAGTGCCTGCCACACAACCTGCTGTTCCATCATACCACCGTGCACCTAGCCCATCACCCCCACCCCCAGTAAAACCACACCACCACCATCACACACTTCCTTAGCCTAGGCTACTGAGGCAGTTACAAACATCAGTGACAAAGATAACAGCTGAAGAAGCTGTACAGAGACAATGATACTGAATTCACTCAGAGCCAAAGCCATCATATTATATCCAACCAATACCCTAGGACTCATCTACAGGAAAAAGCCTCTTCCTGTGAAAGCTATTCCATAAAATTGGGAAAACTGTCTGTTCCACTAGATGCACAGTTATGAACCAAAGCATACAAGAAACATGCAAAAACAAAGAAACATGGAGCCACCAGAGGAGCACAATTATTCTCCCGTTATAGACCTCAAAGGAAAGCATATTAATGAAATGTCTGAAAAGAAATTCACAGTGGTGATCTTAAAGAAATTTAGCAAGTTACAAGAGAACAAACATTTAATGAAATCAGGAAACAACTCATGATCAGAATGAGAAATTCAACAAAGAGATATTATTTAAAAAGAACCAACAAAACTCTTGGAACTGAAGAGTTAAGTGAATGAAATAAAAAGTACAACTGAAAGTTACAACAAAAGACTAAATCAAGCAGAAGAAAGAATTTCTGAACTTGAAGACAGGTCTTTTGAAATAACTCAGTGAAAGGGAAAACAAGAATGAAGAAAGCCTATGAGATTATGGTACACAATTTAGCAAAGAGTTGCATTATAGGGTGTCAGAGGGAGAAGAGTTAGAGAAACTCACAGATTATATATATTAATATATAATTATATATATAAATCTATATAATTATATATTGTATATTATTATATATTGTATAGATATATAGATATATAATATAGATATGTGTGTGTGTGTGTATAGAGAGAGAGAGCGAGAGAGAGATGGAGTCTCGCTCTGTCACCCAGGCTCGAGTGCAGTGCTGTGATCTCGGCTCACTGCAACCTCTGCCTCCCAGGTTCAAGCAATTCTCCTGCCTCAGCCTCCCGAGTAGTTGGGACTACAGCGTGTGCCACCATGCCTGGCTAATTTTTGGTATTTTGTTGTAGAGACGGGATTTTACTGTATTAGCCAGGATGGTCTCTATTGCCTGACCTCATGATCCCCTCCCACACAGCCTCCCAAAGTGCTGGGATTACAGGCATGAGCCACCATGCCCAGCAATATATTTAACAAAATAATACCTGAAAACTTCCCAAGTCTTAGAAGAGATGTGGACACTGGGATCAAGAAAGCACTAATGTCTCCTGTTAGAGTCAAATCAAAAATATTCTCTGGAACACATTATAGTTAAACTGTCAAAAGTCAAAGACAGAGAATTCTAAAAGCTGCAAAAGAAAAACACTGAGTCACATATAAGGAAATTTCCATTGGACTACCAGTATGTTTATCAGCATAAACTTTGCAGGCCAGAAAAGAATGAGATGTTATATTCAGAGTGCTGAAAGGAAAGGAAAGGAAGGAAAACAAACAAACAAAAACCTGTCAGCGAAGTATACTGTATCCAGCAAAGCTCTCCATTTGAAATGAAGGAGAAAAAGAGACCTTCCCAGATGAGCAAAAGCTGAGGGAATTTATCACCACTTGACCAGACTTACAAGAAATGCTTAAAGGAGTGCTACAACAGGAAATAAAAAGGTGAGAATCATTGTAATGAAAACATGTGAAAGTATAAAATTCATCAATAGAGGTAAATTTATAATAAAACTAAGAACACCCCAAAGCTGTAATGATACTGTGTGAATCTTTCAGTCCACTAATATGAAGATTCAAGGTCAAAATGGTCAAAAAAACAACTACAATGTTGGCTAACAAACATATAATAAATAAAAATGTAAATTAAGGCCACAGAAATATAAACTGTGTGACAGAGTGGAAAAGTCAAGAGTATTTTGATGTGACTAAAATTTAATTCCAGCAGATATACAAACAAAAAAGAGAACAAAACCAAAGCAGTAAACAGCAGAGCATGAAAGGAATAAAGGAGGTATAAAATGACCAGAGGACTGGGCGTGGTGACTGACACCTGTAATCCCAGCACTTTGGGAGGCCAAGGCAGGCAGATCACTTGAGGTTAGGAGTTCAAGACCAGACAGGTCAACATGGCGAAACTCTGTCTCTACTGAAAATACTGAAATTAGTTAGGTGTATTGACAGTCCTGTCTTTCTTACGTTTTAGACTGTGTGTGTGTGTGTGTGTGTTTCTTTTTTCCCCTGACCAGTCCTTCTATCCTTCTGATTTTTAATTTCTGTTTTTAGGAATTCCTCAGTTTTCGTTCACTAATATAATTCTTTATTTTCCAAAATGGTTTTTGAATTTTTACTTTTTCCCCCAAAATACACCTTTTTAAAACTTCTTGAAATTTTAGGCAAAACAAAAAGTTCAGGTGTGGGTTATTTGTCATTTTGATCTATCTTTCTTTACTTTTGTGTTTATTGAGTTTTTCTACTGATAACGTGACACTGTGTAGAAATGCAGTTGGGCCTGCAGAAATTCAGATTTTTATTGATTTGTTTCATGAACATTCCTTTGTGTTTTTTTTGTTTTTGTTTTTGTTTTTTGAGACAAGGTCTCACTCTGTCACCTAGGCTGGAGTGCAGTGGCACAGTTATGGCTCACTGCAGCTTCAATCTCCTGGGCTCAAGTGATCCTCCCACCAGAGCCTCCTGAGTAGCTGGGGCTATAGGCACAGGCCACCACACCTGGCTAGTTTTTAAAGCTTTTGTAGAGACAGGGTTTCACTATGTTGCCCAGGCTGGTTTCAAACTCCTGGACTTAAGCGATCCTCCCACTTCAGTCTCCCAAAGTGCTGGGATTATAGGCATGAGCCACCATGCCCAGCCTATGAACATTTCTTAAACACCTATCATAAGCAAAATCCTATGGTTAGTACTATGAACAAGGCCTTCTATCTGAATAGAGAGAATATAGTTTGTATGGGATATGGTCTGTTTGGGAATGAATATACTACTAACGAAGATGTAATGTTTTATAAAATGTCACAGTGGTTCAAAGAGGGAGAAATTACTTCTTCCTTAAAAGAATGAGGGAAAGCTTCATGGGGGAAGTCATTTTTATGCTGGTATTGCAAGTGGTGGTATCTGACCACATAGAGATTAGAAAGAGGATTGAAACAGTGGGAAGTACAGGTAGGAGAACAAGTCAAGGAAAGTGAATAGAATATTTTGAAGGGAACATAGAATACATGAAAAGGAACAAAGGGAGATTTAAAAACTGCCAGACCATATTTGGTAGAAATTGAGAGCCATTTAAAGTTTTGAGCTTAGTTTCAGCTGGTGTTTTTAGCTGATAACCAAATATTGTACATGGAATAATATGGGGCAAGGAGGCCATTTCTGGGGGAGCCCTGCTAGGAAACTGGTCATCTAGACTGCCAGGGCTTGACAATAGGTTGGATTTTCTTCAGAGCAGATTGTAAGAAATCATTAATGTTACTCAGTAGACTACAACTTAATCATTTTGACAGCCAAAGGGGGCTAATGATTAAAGGTGTCAATTTAATTATTAAAAACACTTGACCATATATGCTGAATATAACCTTATATCATTGTTTTACAAGTACAAAAGCATTTTTGAGTAAAAGAGTAACTTCGTTGGCCAAAGTTTGGAAGAGCCTGTTTGTATCAGAGAATACATCAGAGTCTCTGCCCTAGTTGTTTTTTTTTTTCTTCTTGTAGTATATTCTTTATGATAATCAGACACGTAACAGGAAGAACATCTCCATCTGGTAATCATTACCTGTAGGATGTAGAGCTTGTATGTGTCTTCTGGAAGTTAACTTTTAATGTTAAACAAAGGAAGCTGATCAAAACCAGCTGTAAAACCTTTGCATAGTTCATATTTTATACAGTCAGCATTACATTACCATTCACATGACTGTATGTCTGAAGTTTTCTAAAAAAGTAAACCTTTCATTAAAATTATTGTAATCCTGATTTTATAGTTAACACAACTTAAATGTTTCCCTGTTTGGCAGGAACATTTAACGCAATTGACATCACTGTGTATGTGGTTATACACCTTGGAGAAATAATGGCTCATTTATTAAACATATATGCCACTATTAATATATTTGGGATGCAGTCAAAATAAAAACAGTAGGTAGGTCAAAATATAATTTTCTAATTTAAAATTATGAGGTTAATAAATGTAGAAACTTGCCAGCTAAACATGTAACAGGCCATTAAATATATTATATGAACTAATTATATAGATATTGAAAATTACTCTAGTAATACCCCCTTTGACACATGGCATTTATTATAATCCTGGGTACACACAAGCATAGTAATTTTAGATCATTATTATTTATGATAAGAAATGGCTCAGAATTGTAAATCAAGAAGAAAACTTCTTTTCTTTCCCTTAATTGAATTTAGAACAACTATGGAACTTGGAAAAATAAAAAGTTCATCCTGGGCAGTGCTTTGCATTCTGCCGGTATATTGTAAATGTAAATGGTAATAGTTTCTTCTGCCTGGAACTTGCAGTCATTATAGAAGTAGCAATTTTGAAATCACAAAGCACATGAATTTCTAACAACACATACTTGTGAAAGATCTGTAACAACAGTATTGAGGATTTGCTATCATGAGATGGAATTTTGTGACGAGAAAATGTACCAGATAATGTAATGACTCAGGCAGAACAATCTAAGCAGAAGACAGTAAGCATTTCTCTCCCAAGGAAATATTTTGATATTCAGTGGTTGTTTTGTAAATGATTAATACTGTTGTATTGGAAATGTTCTAGTCTGGAGAAACCAAAGTATTGCTCACAAATACCAAGTAGTCAGAGAAGCCAAGGACCTTTCTGGTAGTTTAACTATAGTGTAACTGCATCAAGTATGACCATATCTGACATTAGGGTCACTGTTGCAAAGGGGCTTTTCTCAGGCCTTGGTTAACTGTCCAGCTTTAGGAAGGTATTTAAAAATGTACAAGTACATAAGTGGAAAGTAACTGATGGCAAACAAATAATTTTCAAAATATTGTAATTATAGTTTTCATTTCTGCTAATAGTAACATATTCCTGTTTTAAAAGATAAGGAATATATTAATTGTATGCTGAAAAGGCACGGAACCATGTTAGTCTCTGAGAATTGACAAGCAGTCATTCCATAGGAGAGAGATTTAAAGAATGTTCTACTTCAATCATAGTATTTGTGTCAGAACACTTAAGTAAATTTAAGACATTCATTTTTAACACAAAAATAATTTGTAGCGTGAAGCACATAGCAGAAACTCAGTATATGTATGTTTATTGAATTATTGTACCAAGAAGACTTAATTATATTTAACACCTTTCTTAAATTATATCTATGTGTGTGTATCTAATATATGTAAATACACATATTTGTATACATAAGATTAACAGGAAAAGTGCAGATTGTAAGTGCTGAACTCAGGGAGTTTTGACAATTCCACACTCCCATGTAACCAGCACCCCAAGAGCAGCGAATAATATTTCCTGTACTTTAGAAAGTTCTCCTTTCCAGTCACGACCTTCTTACTTCCCCCAGTGGTTTCTATTACCATAGTTTAACTTGTCTATTCTTGGATGTCGTGTAAGTGCAATTACATAAGTGTGCCCTTTTGTGTCTAGCTTTCCTTGGTTTTGTTAGTCTTTTTTATTTTATGTATTCTAATGGGTGTGCAGTATTATTGTGATTTTCATTTCTGTTTCCCTAAAGATGAATAAAATTGAGCACCTTTGACTTTGCTTATTGCCATTCGTATATCTCACTTTGTGGTGTGTCTATTCAAACTTTTTGTTCCTTTTTATTGGGTTATTAATACTTTCTATGTTTTGTCCAAGAAATCTTTGCATACCCAAAGGTCAAGAAGACTTTCTGTTAGGTTTCTTTATGGTTATATGGTATCTATTATCTTCATGGTTATATGGTACCTATTATGTTTATGGTTATAGATTTTATGCTTAATTTTATGGTCCGTATTGAATTATTTTTTAGGTATTGAATTAGACAGATAGTGGAGCTTTTTTTTTTTTTTTTTTTTTTTTTTTTTCCATTTAGCTGTTTCAGTGACATTTGTTACCCGTGTTTCAGCAACATTTTTGGACATAAATAAAGGACTATGTGACTACAATTATGCATAGAGTTCACATTTTTATTCACTTTCCTCCTTTGATTTTAATTGCTTTTCTATTGGTTTAACCACTAGTGAACCACTAAGCTATGTCTTTCATAGCATTTCAACAAATTGGTGTCAGCACACATTGCAGTTTTCTGTTCTCTTCCATAGAAATACTCAAAGATCAATTAATTCTGTCAATATGAAGTGATCTGTAGAATTGGTATCTAACTTCTATCCTGTATCTGTCCTCCTATTCTCACCTTTTTCTTTTTTCTTTTTTTTTTTTTTTATTATACTTTAAGTTCTAGGGTATATGTGCATAATGTGCAGGTTTGTTACATATGTATACCTGTGCCATGTTGGTGTGCTGCACCCATCAACTCATCAGCACCCATCAATTCGTCATTTATATCAGGTATAACTCCCAATGCAATCCCTCCCCCCTCTCCCCTCCCCATGATAGGCCCCGATGTGTGATGTTCCCCTTCCTGAGTCCAAGTGATCTCATTGTTCAGTTCCAACCTATGAGTGAGAACATGCGGTGTTTGGTTTTCTGTTCTTGTGATAGTTTGCTAAGAATGATGGTTTCCAGCTGCATCCATGTCCCTACAAAGGACGCAAACTCATCCTTTTTTATGGCTGCATAATATTCCATGGTGTATATGTGCCACATTTTCTTAATCCAGTCTGTCACTGATGGACATTTGGGTTGATTCCAAGTCTTTGCTATTGTGAATAGTGCCGCAATAAACA
Source organism: Rhinopithecus roxellana (assembly GCF_007565055.1). NCBI lineage: Eukaryota > Metazoa > Chordata > Mammalia > Primates > Cercopithecidae > Rhinopithecus > Rhinopithecus roxellana. The sequence goes on along the minus strand of NC_044552.1, from coordinate 38,959,445 downwards.
TACGTGTGCATGTGTCTTTATAGCAGCATGATTTATAATCCTTTGGGTATATACCCAGTAGTGGGATGGCTGGGTCATATGGTACATCTAGTTCTAGATCCTTGAGGAATCGCCATACTGTTTTCCATAATGGTTGAACTAGTTTACAATCCCACCAACAGTGTAAAAGTGTTCCTATTTCTCCACATCCTCTCCAGCACCTGTTGTTTCCTGACTTTTTAATGATTGCCATTCTAACTGGTGTGAGATGGTATCTCATTGTGGTTTTGATTTGCATTTCTCTGATGGCCAGTGATGATGAGCATTTTTTCATGTGTCTGTTGGCTGTATGAATGTCTTCTTTTGAGAAATGTCTGTTCATATCCTTTGCCCATTTTTTGATGGAGTTGTTTTTTTCTTGTAAATTTGTTTGAGTTCTTTGTAGGTTCTGGATATTAGCCCTTTGTCAGATGAGTAGATTGCAAAAATTTTCTCCCATTCTGTAGGTTGCCTGTTCACTCTGATGGTAGTTTCTTTTGCTGTGCAGAAGCTCTTTAGTCTGCCTCCTTAGCGCAGTAGGCAGCGCATCAGTTTCATAATAGCTCCTTTTTCTTGCCCTTTTCATAGCTGATAGTAAAGACACTAACTTCAGTACCTCACAAAACAACTCATAAGATCTTCAGTATTTTCTGAAACTATTTAGCTGTGGTTGTAGAACATGATGCCCCTAACACGTTAAGGTATTTGGTATAGTAGTATAAATCAAGGTATTTAGATATAGTAGTATAAATTAGTGACTCTTCTATATAAAATTTCCTAGCCATCTATGTTCATTTTGGGATGCATCCCAACAAAGGAGATGGATTTGTGGTTTTTCACATTAAATATATCTTATCAGTTTGCCATAAACTGACTTACAAATCGGAAGACCCATTTTTGGATTTGAGTTTTGAATTATTTGTGATTTTTATCTTTATTAAGCTTTTTTTTTGTATTTTTTGAGCTTTCCATGATAAACATGTATTGCTTTTATAACAAATCCATGAGGAGATTATATTCTCTAAACTTTTGGTAATGTCTAATTAATTAACAAGGTATATGTAGATACCAGGGCACTTTGATTAATGAATTCTCAAGCTGATATAAATAGAAGACAGAGAGAATTGACCTTCTAGAATGCTTTTAGTTGCTGTATTTCCTTATATTGTTTGAGTTATACAGACACATATGTTTGAATGACACTGCTCATGGAATACCTACATATCTTCAGCGTAGATATTGCAGACTGTCTGTCAAAGTAGCAACCAAAATCTTGTCTCTAAGTATAGATAAGAGATGAGAAATAGACTTTAACGGAGAAAGTCATTCCTTCAAATTCATATTTAGGCAAATAAACATCAGAAAACATCAAGAAATCTTAGAAATGATAGACCAATAAATGATACTATTGTTTCTTGGCTTCTAAGGTGTACTTTAAAAAAAAAAAAAAAAAAAGTTTTAACTTTCTAATGTTTGGATGTGTAGTGACACAGCTGTTATAGCCTGAGTTCTGGTAAGATAGAGAGAGGGCCAGTATCCAAGTTCGAAGAAGGTATCAGTGCCTCAGATTAAAACCCAGGAGCTTTTAATCTTAGATTGTGGGGGCAGCCTTGGTAACACAGAGGAAGATGGGTACCAATGATTTTGCATCAGAGAGATTCAGAAGGGTCAGACTCTGAATGTGAAAACATTTATGAATACCTTAACCAATTTTTTTTTTTTTTTTTGCTGCTGTTTTCCTCCTTTTCTATGCTGAAGTGAAACAATAATGCCCAAGTATGATCTATAATGATAATCTATGCCTTAAATTTAAAAGAACTTAAAAAATGAGAATAAAATAAAAATTCTAAGTCAATGCTTCTTAGACTGTCTGAAGCCAAGGTCTGGTTTTTTGTTTTCTACCTCCACCACTTTTATAAAGTATATTTGAAATTGTCACTGCAATATTAAAATGTTAGAAAACTTTCTAAACACTTTTATTTTCTGACCTTATCTTGTAGACTGATAACAGTTTATGGTCTGGCACTGGTCAGGGTCCACATTTTGAGTGGCACTGATAAGAAAACATTTTATCAGTTTAATTTTCATTGTATCTTTTTTTTCTTAACCTACCAAAATAATGGTGATCTTACACTTGGTGGTGTTAGAGGTTTGATGAAATAGTTGGTGTGTATTGCCTAATTTCTTTAAAAGCATTGTTTTAGGAGTCTGACTGCCTAGTTAATTTTGGAAAAAGTCCCGTATCATTTCTGAGCCTGAGTCTTTTGATTGTAAAGTGGGGATAATATTAGCTCTGACTTCATAGCATTTTTGTAATCATTAAATAAGAAAATTTGTGGAAATCACTTGACTGGACGAAGTAGGAATGTCATATATATTAAAGCATATTGTCGTACTCACCCAGACTTTTCCTCATAGGAACTCAATGACAGGGCACTGTAGAGAAATTATTAGCATGCCAGGAGATTACCCCTCCTTAAAGAGCTGGCTCTCAAGGACCTTTGAATTCAGGTATAATCCAGGTAATACCAACAGCCTTGCATTTCTTTGGTAGGTCTGGGCATCAGGGATCTGTGTCACATTGAAGGATGGATGTGTGAATGAGCTGAAGCAGGTCTTTAGTCAGCAATTGAGAGTAAGTCAAGATTCCCCCTTCTCAGAGAGAGGAATCTAGTAAAGACTTAAGATGGTTTGTCAGAACCCAGTTTGGACAGATCAGTGTTCTCAGTAGGATTCTAGTCCCAAAAGAAAACTGGAGTGCACCCTAATAACCGGGACAGATCCCCAGTCACAACGTATATGGGTCAGGGTTCTGGGAAAGCTGTTTCTTGGGTGACATGTGAACATACAATATCTTACCTGTCCTCTGCATTGGATATCTGACTAAGACAACCGATTTTCTTCCACCCTTTTCTGGCTGCTGACTCTTTCTCCTTGACTCCAAGCATAGTAAGGACTAAGATTGCAGATCAGTGATCTAATTTAATGGATATTGTGGGGCAAAACAAAGACAGGAAAATAATAAAGAGTTTACTGGGTTTGGTTAGGTAGGTTCCTCATGTGTAACTTTTGTAGTTTTTTTTTCAATGTTTCTAACAGTTTTAAAATATAATTTAGATTTTCTTGATGTGGGTCTGAGGAATCCTTGGTTCACTGACCTATGGGATGAATAAAACTTTAGGTTTCCCAGGTGTGTCTGTTAACTATGTTTTCATTGTTCATATATCCCAATTAACTGGAAACTCTTGCCAAACAGGAACCTGCCTGAAATGAAGATACATATTCTATTACTATGTCCATTTTTCTTCATTTTACATTCTCCAAAAAGGTAAACAGAGACAAAATACGAGAAACATCTTTTTCCATATTGGTTTGATTACTTTTTATCGTATTTATTTTAATAGTATAGCAAACATACTGATTAGGAATAAATGGCAAGAAAAGATTTACAAAGAATAGGGAATTTGTTTTGTGACTTGGATGTTTGTTGCTTATACATACCGCTTTGTTTCCTGTGAACTTAATGGTGATTTTAAATTCAGTAATATAAACTCTCTGCTATACACTGGTAGTAACATTTCTTCCTTGTCATCACTCCAGTTTGTAAAAAGAAATTGCTTTCATGTTGAGATTAAATCATTTATGTATGTATGTATGTATTTATTTATTTTTATTTATTTATTTATTGAGACAGAGTTTCGCTGTTGTCACCCAGGCTGGAGTGCAGTGGTGCAATCTCAGGTCACTGCAACCTCCACCTCCCAGGTTCAAGTGATTCTCCTGCCTCAGGAGTAGCTGGGATTATAGGCGTGTGCTGCCATGCTCAGCCATTTCTTTCTATTTTTAGTAGAGATGGGGTTTCACCATGTTGGGCAGGCTGGTCTCGAACTCCTGACCTCAGATGATCCATCCACCTCTGCTTCCCAAAGTGCTGGGATTGCGGCTTGAGCCACCACGGCCAGCCAAAGCATTTCATTTTACCAGCTGTTGTCCATACATGTGACCTCATCAACAACAAAAGTATATACCTCTGAATATCAAACAAGATTAGGTTGGATCCTGCTCTTTCCAAATTGGCTTTGAGTGGTCTTGAAAGATCAGACATCTTCTGTTGATCTGAAAACTCTATGTAATTCTCATAAATTTCAATGTGCTATAACTTCAATCAACATAGTGAATGTTTTTTGGATAAAATGGGTTTATTGGATAACAATGGTCATTTTCCCCTTAAGTTTGCAGATTATGTGAAGTAAATGATGATATATCATTGGATTCATAGCCTATGAAAACGTGCAGATTTTCTTCTATGCTTTGAGTAGCTTCAAAGCAGACTCTGATAGACGTCCTCCTTGGGAATGACCATGATATATACATACCTGGCATTGATCTGATGGCTCTGCCAAATGTGCCCACTTTGTTGCACACCTTTGCTGAAGTGAGCAAAGATGTTTCCTTTTCTGGCAGTTAAAAATGCTGCTAACAGTAGCTGTTGGCAGGCTCTTCTCTAGGCATATTTAAATCAGTGGAATGGAGCTAATGTATTTCTCCTTTGTGTTGTGGAAGTTATCTGAGACCTGCAGAAAATTAAATATTACCATTCAAATACTTTTGAAAAAATAAGACCAATTCAGTGACTACTTCTAAAAATAAATAAATAAGAGTTCTCTGCAAAATATAATTTTGTCAAGTTAATCTATGGATTTTTTGGTGGTTTCCTCTCCCTCTACTCATATATTTCAGATTATTTTTAGTATAATGCTTAGGCAGTTAATCTTTTAAAACTCTTCGCAGGAACTTTCTAGGAAATAAGAAGGTGACTATGAGTGTACTGTTTCCTTCCATTAGTTTACATATACTTATACGGATCATACTTACATTTTTTCCCTCCAAACACTTTTTAAACCAAGCCAAATATGCTATGCCAATTTATAGGGGCCTATAAATCTAAGTAATATTAGGACTACAGATCCATCCTTTTTCCTTACTCTCCTCTTACAACTGTAAAATTAGACCCGGTGATGATATCCAGATTTCAGTGTTAGTTCCTCTTGTATCCTCCCCATTTAACACATACTGTTCAACCTAAACACAGCTTTTATCATGTCACTCTTCCCTGCTCAGAGTCCTAGAATGTTGTCTAACACCTTCTGCATGAAGTGTTTGGTTCCTCTAATACAATTGGTTTGTGCTGTTATTGTGGTATTTACAATCTGTTATCCTGTTTTACTGCCTTTATAATTTTCTTGGTTATAAGGCCACAGATAATCCCTCTTTATCCTTCACCTTCTAATTCAGTGTTTTACATTCACATGTTCCATATGGTACTTATTGATTCTCTATTGTGCTCTAAGCATTGTAAAATACACTGGGAATCACAGGTGGAAGCTATACAGTGTACTCTTTAGAAGGTCGGTCTGCTTTGATGCTCTATTTAATGTGTCTTGCCTGTAATATTTGGTAGTATCTCAGAATTATAATTTTGTGATATTTATCATAATGCTCTGGATTTATGTCTTGAGAACTAGAATTTATTATGGTGTGGATTTATAATTTTTATTATTTCAACTTTTTCAAATGTTATTTGTGTTACTTTGTAAATTACTTTCTAAGATGTATGTACTAACTTCTCCCAACAGTATTACAACAACTTTATTATGGACTGAATTGAAATAATTCACCTAAAAGAGGCATCTATATCCTTTGCCATATTAGACACCAGTGTAAATACTAGATAAGGTGTATATTTATATAAAAATTTGTTTACTTGGTGTTTAAAAGCGAATTGATAATGTCTAATATCAAAAAATTTGGATATTAAATAACACTCTAATTTTAATAGTGTGTGTTAGGGTTAGGTTGTCTTTTCACTCTGATGATAGTTTCCTTTTCAGTACAGAAGCTCTTTAGTTTAATTAGATCCCATTTGTCAATTTTGGCTTTTGTTGAAACTCTTTTGGTGTTTTTGTCATGAAATCTTTGCCCATGCCTGTGTCCAGAATGTTATTGCTTAGATTTTCTTCTAGTGTTTTTATAGTTTTGGGTCTTTAATCCATCTTGAATTAATTTTTGTATAAGGTGTAAGGGAAGGGTCCATTTTCAATTTTCTGCATATGGCTAGCCAGTTCTCCCAGCATCAGTTTATTAAATACAGAATCTTTTCCCCATTGCTTGTTTTTGTCAGTTTTGTCAAAGATCAGATGGTTGTAGGGTGTGTGGTCTTAATTCTGAGATCTCTGTTCTGTTCCATTGGTCTTTGCATCTGTTTTGTCCCAGTACCATGCTGTTTTGGTTACTGTACCCTTGTAATATAGTTTGAAGTCAGGTAGCATGATGCCTTCAGCTTTGTTCTTTTTGCTTAGGATTGTCTTGGCTATACGGGCTCTTTTTTGGTTCCATATGAATTTTAAAATAGTTTTTTTCCTAATTCTGTAAAGAATATCAATGGTTTAATAGGAATAGCATTGAATTCATAAATTACTTGGGTACTATGGCCATTTTCATGACATTGATTCTTCCTATCTATGAGCATGGAATGTTTTTCCATTTGTTTGTGTCCTCTCTAATTTCCTTGAGCAGTGGTTGGTAGTTCTCCTCAAAGAGATCCTTCACTTCCGTTGTTAGCTGTATTCCTAGGTATTTTATTCTTTTTGTGGCAATTGTGAATGGGTGTTCATTTGTGATTTGGCTCTCTGCTTGCCTGTTGTTGTATAAGAATGCTAGTGATTTTTGCATACTAATTTTGCTGAAGTTTGCATACTGAGAATTTGCTAAAGTTGCTTTTGAACTGAGACTGATGGGCTTTTTTAGATACAGGATTATGTCATCTGCAAACAAAGAAAATTTGACTTCCTCTCTCCCTATTTGAATATGCTTTATTTCTTTCTCTTGCCTGATTGCCCTGACCAGAACTTCCAATACAATGTTGAATAGGAGTGGTGAGAGAGGGCATCTTGTCTTGTGCTGGTTTTCTGGGGAATGCTTCCAGCTTTTGCCCATTCAGTATGATATTGGCTGTGGGTTTGTTACATATGGCTCTTATTATTTTGAGGTATATTCCTTCAATACCTAGTTTATTGAGAGCTTTTAACATGAAAGGATGTTGAATTTTGTCAAAGGCCTTTTCTGCGTCTATTGAAATAATCATAAGGTTTTTGTCTTTAGTTCTGTTTATATGATGAATTACATTTATTGATTTGCGTATGTTGAGCCAACCTTGCATCCCAGGGATGAAACTGACTTGATCATGGTGGATAAGCTTTCCAATGTGCTGCTGGATTCGGTTTGCCAGTACTTTATTGAGAATTTTTGCCCTGATGTTCATCAGGGAACAATCCCTAATTTCTGAATAGGGTGTATTCAGTGCTATATATCAAAACTTGGTTCTGTGCTTTGTAGAAAATACTATGAAGGAAAGGAAAGCAGAGATTAGTGAGATTCAGATCTTACCTTCCTGATGCTTCCTATCTTACACCTGTATCATAAATGTAAGTGTCATAAAGAAAAAGGTACAAAGTGCTTAGTCAACCAAGAGAGCGATCAGACCTACTTAATTCATCAAAAACAGCCTTATAAAGCACTTATAATTTTGGGTAGGTCTTGCTGGATGAATAAGATTTCACATGGAGAGATGGATAAGTGGAGAGGGAAAACGTTCAGAGTCAAAAGGAGCAGATAGGTGTTCATATGAGCAACTTCATAGACTATTAAATAATGAATAGTGAGTTTGGCTAGAGCTAAAAATGATGGGGCAGGGGAAGGGATAATGAATCTGGAAAGGGAGCTGAAGTTACACTGCAGTGCAGTGTTTCTCAACAATAGCTGAACGCTCCTTTTAGTAGGAAGGGTTGGAATCTTAAAACCAGTATGTAAGATTTCAAAGAGCCCCACAGGTGCTTCTGATAAGAGCCTCTCCAGGGTGTATCCCCAAACTGAAAGTCATTCTGTGTAATATAACAGTACGTTGTGCCAGACACTGTACTAAGTACATTGCATCCATTATTCTAATCTTTACAACAATTGTATGCATAGCATATTCCTTAGAATATAGAAGGTGTTCAGTGTATATTTGTTGAATTAATAAGAGTTTAAAAAGTGAATATAAATTATAGTTATTAGTGTTTCTGTTTTCCAGATGAGGAAACTAAGGTACAAAACCTTAAGTATAAGAAATCAGTTGCTAAACTGCCAAAAATGTGCATAATTTCTAGGACTAAGAGTCTGGTGTGAAAGTTTATTTTAGGTGTGGAGGCTCTGATCTCACATGGATTATTTTATTTTCATCTTTTTCATGTCTTATCTTACTCTTTCCAATAATACGGAGTTGAAAATGGAATCTATTTTCTGTCAAAATAATCCACTAATGCACATTAAAGTTAAAAAATAAGCACCCCATAATTTTCTCACATTTGTGTGTCTAAAAAGATACTTTTAACTTAGATACCTAACTTACATCACTCTCTAATTGGCATTGTTTCATGTGCGTAACTAAAATTATCAACATTTTTGGGTAGTAACTGTCACATTGATATGTCAGATCTCTCTGGAACTGCCTGTACTGTGTTTACTTAAGCAATTCTTTGTCCTAGATTTTTCTTTTTTCTTGTTTTGGATCCTACTGATTAGTTAAAGTGATGTTTTCACCCACACACTGTGGCTTTTCCAGCAGTTTGTCTGCAGGAATGGTAGTCTTTCACAAATCCAGGTTTTCAAAGTAACTGTCTGTGTTCACAGACCCAATAATTAAACTTTATATTCCAGGCCCTGCAAAATATGTGGTTATCATTTGTCCAACCATTCTTTGTTTTTTCCCAAATAAGAGACACATGACTACTGAAAAACTATGAGTTATACTGAGCAGCAAAATAAATACTGCCATCCTCTCAACTCTGAGTCCTCCTCAAGGTAGAAGTCTAAAGCTTAGTTTAGCATTTCACTTTCTCAGGCTCTACTTTAGATTAGTTTTTGTATCATTACAATACCTTCTATGTTCCAATTCTTTTTTAAGAAAAAAGCTTGATTTTTCTAAGTGAACATTGCTGGAAACATTGCTTTATTTAATTAAACGTACTTTACATATGTCTGGAAATTAGATAAAAGACTAATATAAACTTTGTCTTCAAGTTATAAAATATGGTACCATTACCTGATTTCTCTCTAGGAAGAATTGATAAAAGATTGGGTCCATAATTAGAAGGATTTTAAAGAGCAAAAAGATTATCAAATAAATCAGTTAAACAATTTAAATCAATATCTTTTATTTTTAGAGTGAACTTCTGTGTTTACCTAAGGATATAGCTCATATTATTAATCTTTAGGTTTTAGAAAGATGATTATATTTGTTTTAGGTCTTCATGAAATACACTCAAATACATCTTTCAATTCTGTGTTTATAATACCTTATTTAAAGCCTTTGTCTCCTAAGTCCAACATCTGAGCTCTCTCTGAGACACTTTTTATTGATTGCCTTTTTTCCTGTGTGTGGGCTGTAGTTTTTTCTCTTTCTTTGCATATCTGGTAAATTTTTTGTTGTTTAAAACTGGAACTTTTTTTAAATTTCAATTGGTTTTGGGGAACCAGGTAATGTTTGCTTACATGGATAATTTATTTAGTGGTGATTTCTGATATTTTGGTGTACCCAATCACCCATGTAGCATACACTCTCCCCAGTGTATATACTCTTTTATCCCTCACTCCATCCCAACCTTCCCGCCAAGTCCCCAAAGTCCATTGTGTCCCTCTTATGTCTTTGTGTCCTCATAGCTTAGCTCCCACTTGTAAGTGAAAACATACGATGTTTGGTTTTCCATTCCTGAGTTGCTTCACATAGAATAATGGTCTCCAGTTCCATCCAGGTTGCTGCAAATGCCTTTATTTTGTTTACTTTTATGACTGAGTAGTATTCCATGATGTACATATACATTTTCTTTATCCACTCATTGACAAGCATTTGGACTGGTTTCATATTTTTGCAATTGTGAATTGTGCTGCTATAAACATGCATATGCAAATATCTTTTTCATGTAATGACTTATTTTCCTCTGGGTAGATACCCAGGAGTGGGATTGCTAGATCAAATGGTAGGTCTAGTTTTAGTTGAGGAATCTCCACACTGTTTTCCATAGTGGTTGTACAGTTTACATTCCCACCAGCATTGTACAAGTGTTCCCTTTTCACCACATCCACGTCAGCATCTACTACTTTTTGATTTTTTGATTATGGCCATTCTAGAAGGAGTAAGGTGGTATCTTATTGTGGTTTTGATTTGCATTCCCCTGATCATTCGTGAAGTTGGGCATTTTTTTCTTATGTTTGTTGACCATTTGTATATCTTCTTTTGAGAATTGTCTATTCATGTTCTTAGCCCATTTTTGATGGGATTATTTGTATTTTTCTTGCTGATATGTTTGAGTTCCTCGTAGATTCTGGATATTAGTCCTTTGTTGTAATATTTTCTCCCATTCTGTGTGTTGTCTGTTTGCTGATTATTTCTTTTGCTGTGCAGAAGTTTTCAGCTTAATTAAGTCCCATCTGTTTATCTTTGTTTCTGTTGCATTTGCTTTTGGGTTTTTGGTCATGAAGTCTTTCCCTAAGTCAGTGTCTAAGAAGGGTTTTTTCCAATGTTATCCTCTAGAATCTTTATGGTTTCAGGTTTTAGACTTAAGTGTTTGATCCATCTTGAGTTGATTTTTGTATAAGGGAAGAGATGAGGATCTAGTTTCATTCTCCTACATGTGAATTGCCAATTATCCCCACACCATTTGTTTAATAGGATGTCCTTTCCCCACTTTATGTTTTTGTTTTGTCGAAGATCAGTTGGCTGTATTTGGCTTTATTTCTGGGCTCTCTATTCTGTTCCATTGGTCTCTGTGCCATTTTTATACCAATACCATGCTGTTTTGGTGAATACAGCCATGTATTAATAGTGTAATTTGAAGTTGGGTACTGTGTTGCCTCCAGATTTGTTCATTTTACTTAGTCTTGCTTTGTCTGTGCAGGCTTCTTTTTGGTTCCATATGAAATTTAGGATTGTTTTTTCTAGTTCTTTGAAGAATGATGATGGTATTTTGATGGGAATTGCATTGAATTAGTAGATTGCTTTTGGCGGTGTGGTCATTTTCACAATATTGATTCTACTCTCCATGAGCATGGAACTTTTAGATAATATATTTTAGCAACTCTCAGAATCACTGCCACCTCTAGAGTTGTTGTTTCTCATATTTTTGTTTTTTTAGTGACATTGCTAATTCCATAAAATCTGTCTTCCCTTCTATATATAGCCACTGAAGTCTCTGCTCAGGTTTTTTTTTTTTTAAATTCAATTCATAATTTTTAAATTTAATGTTATGGTTAAAGATGGCTTTTTAGTGATGACCCCCCCCAGGGCAGCAAGCTTTAATAGTCAGCCAGTGATTAAAAGTTTTCTTTAAACATTTTGAACCCATAAGCCTTCCACTTTTGCTGAGAAATCTATATGTATATTAGGGCACACATTCAAAGTTCAGGCAGTTTACAAGTCTGCCTATGCTTTTACTTCATAGTCTGCTCAGGATGTACAGGATCTCGTGGTCTACAATTGATAAGTAGGCAGCTGAGGTCTTTTCTGGTCTTTCCTAAGCCTGCATGTAACCTGGTGCATGTGTAATCTGTTCAGATTCCCAGGAATATATTGGAACTTTTCAAAGCCCCCGATGGCTACATAGTGGCAGGAAAAGATGTATCTTTTCCTCACTTATTGCCAGGTTCATGACTGAGACATTTATATTAAAAGATAGACTAACAAAAGAAAAGCATACACATTTATTTCATATAAATTTTACATGACACAGGAGCCTTCAGAAATTAAAACCTAAAGAAACCAGAAAAATTATTTTTATGCTACATTAAATGAAGAGTGGACATTTGTGCAGAAGTCTGATTGGATAAAGAGAGATATGATCTAATAGTAAGAAACTGGAGAGATTTCAGCAAGGCCTTTTTGTTCAGAGTCTTCTGTATCCCTGGGCAATATTCCTTGCCTGTGTGTGTGGGGTACATGAGGGCCTTAAGACCTACTTCAGAAAAAGACCAGAGAATTATTTTATGCCTGCTTCAGATGAGAAGGGTAGTAGAAGGCAAGAGAGACCTTCCTACTACAGCTTACAGGGGGGGAAAGATTTCTCAGTCATTTCAAGGTTCATGACTGAGACCCCTATAACAAAAGACAGACTAACAATAGAAAAGCGTGCAAATTTATTTAATATAAATTTTAAATGACATGTAAACTGGAGGGAACTTAGCAAGTCCTGTTTGTTCAGATTTTTCTTGGCATTTCAGCTCCTTCATTCCCACTCTCTGGGTATAGGCCAGGTCACCTGTTACCTGAGGGTCTTCAGGGGAGAAGGGAGGGAGAAAGTCAGAGTGACTTTTTTTTTTTTTTTTTTTTTTTTTTTTTTTTTTTTTGAGATGGAGTCTCTCTCTATTGCCCAGGCTGGAGTGCAGTGGCTCAGTCTCAGCTCACTGCAAGCTCCACCTCCCAGGTTCACGCCGTTCTACTGCCTCAGCCTGCCAAAGAGCTGGGACTACAGGCGCCAGCCATCTCGCCCGGCTAATTTTTTTTTTTTTTTTTTTTTTTTTTTGTATTTTTAGTAGAGACGGGGTTTCACCATGTTAGCCAGGATGATCTTGATCTCCCAACCTCGTGATCCACCCGCTTCGGCCTCCCAAAGTACTGGGATTACAGGCGTGAGCCACCACACCTGGCTATCAGGGTGACCCTTTTAGGATTTATAGCCTGCTTCAGGGAAGAAGGGTGAGGGGAAAATGAGAGTGGCCTTCCTGCCTCTGCTATTTTCTCAGTTTTCAAGGTGCCTTATTTTGGAGTAGTGTTTTTTGCACCTCATCATACTGTTCTAAAATGCTGAGGTGCCATATTTTGGAGTAGTATTTCTTGAACCCCATCAGGGATTTTCTGCAGATTTCCATTTTAAATTTTTGGTTGCTTTTCTGTTAGGCACACTTGGTATTCCTGATTACTTGCCACCGATTGCTGTTGTTTTCAACAATGCCCTTGAGAACAGGCAGGAGGATCTCTTGAGGCCAGGAGTTAGAGACTAGCCTGGGCAACATTGTAAGACCCCATCTCTACCACAGGAAAAAAAAAATTAAAAAAGCAAAACAGACAAAAAAGCTGGGTACAGTGGCACATGCCTATAGTGCCAGCTACTAAGAAGGCCTAGGCAGGAGGATCGCTTGAGCCCGGGTGTTTGTCGCTGCAGTGAGCTATGATTGTGCCACTGCACTCCAGCCTGGGCATCAGAGTAAGACTCTGTCTCAAAAAACAAAACCACCAGAAACAGGAAATTATTCTCAACTCTCCTGTCTCCCTTTTTACCTCCCTTCTCCTCCTCCTTCTTTTCTCCCTCCCCCTCCTCTTCCTCTCCTCCCTTCTCTCTACCTTTCTCCCTCTCTCTTCCCCCTCTTCCTTTTTCCTCTCTCACATCACACATACCTTTTTTACCCCCTTCTGCATTGCCTATTCTATCTGAAATGTCCTTATCCTCTTTCATACTCTTCTACTCACCCGTCCTTTTCTGGTCTGTCTTGCCCATTAAACTATGATCTACCTAAGGTAAGGACCACATTTTAGTCATCTTTGCATTCCCAGCCTCTGGTGTAGTGTCCAGTACGGGAGTTTAGGGTAAGGTATAGTCTATGGATTTATTTCTCATGACTTTAGGACTAAGGTAATGTCTGTTGGTAATAATGGGGCATTTTCTAAGAACCGTATTTATGTAGAGGTTTTGTTTTGCTATTGCTTTAAATTTAGCTAAATAAGAGTGTCTGAGTCAAAGGTGTCTAATTACGTTGACAGTCATCCACTGAGAAACGCAGTCAATACAAAATGCTACTGTTTGTATGATTGGATTTTTTGCAAAGCTACTGAAAGGCAGTCATGCCATAATCTGGAAATTGTATTCAGCACATTCCTATAAAACCTTTCAGTGTAACTTGGTATGGCTATGTATCTGCAACAGTCCTTCTTAGCTCTTGTCACCTGATAAACAAGTTTCGTGCTTTTCTTTAACTTTAATTTAAATTTCAAAATGTATATCACAACATAAATAAATTACAGCCATCTCATTTTTAAACAGGCTTTTTAAAAACTCATAGCTACTTAGGTTAATTATCCCATTTCAGAAAATATATTCCAAATCCTCTATCACCAACTCTCTTCAAAAGAGCTTTTTGTTCACCTCCTTGTAACTAAATATATCATTCTGTCAGACAATACTGCCAAATACCTAGGTGATTCCCTCTGATTTCTCAAAAGATTTTATTGTCTGGCTCATTGTTCTTTTGTCTATAATACTCCTGTTAGAATTCTTGATCATTTCAGTAGCCACATGCATGATCCTTCCAATATCCTGGACTTTCAGTTTTTCATTTTCTCTCCAATGGCACTGTCCTTCAATTTATTTCAGCCATTAATTCCATGATTGTACCCTAGACCTTGTTGTTTACAATAACTGCAACTCCTGTGTAACTTCAATTTAGAGTATTCTACTCTCCAATCACCACCTCCCATTGTCCATCACCTAATTTAAAATTTTATGCTCAAATTATAATTACTCCTTTGCATATGTACTTAATACCCTTGGCCTCATTTCATTTGTCTTATTCACCTGGCAGTACTCTACACTGGTTAAATTCTGCTCTTTAGCAGCTTTTAACCTGTACCAATGCAGCTGTATATTGCTAGAGATAAACACAACATGGCTTACAGTAATTCTTGACCACTAACTTTAGAGTTTTAATGAGTTGTTAATACTGTCCTGTGATATATGTATAAATATATAAATAATATATTTAATAAATATATATCATACATATATATACATTTTTCCCTGTTTATTTCATTCTCCCAGTATCCTGGATGAAGTGTTATACCTTTTTCTTTTTCTTTAAATTTCTAACAGGTTGTTTCCTATCCTGATTCTCAGCTTATAGCTGTGCTTCCTACCTCTCTAAGGAAGTATGAGGAAATATTCATATGTTTCTACTTCATCTACTCTTTTCCTGTACATATGCCCACATACCTGCCTTCCCTCCTCTTATTGTAGCTTAACTGTCTATTCTCCACCTTCTCCACTTGTGCTTAAACTCCCATACCCTCGGGCCGGGCGCAGTGGCTCACACCTGTAATCCCAGCACTTTGGGCGGCCAAGGGGGGCGGATCACGAGGTCAGGAGTTCAAGACCATCCTATCCTGGCTAACACAGTGAAACTCCATCTCTACTAAAAATGCAAAAAATTAGCCAGGCGTGGTGGCAGGTGCCTGTAGTCCCAGCTACTCAGGGAGGCTGAGGCAGGAGAATAGCGTGAACCCGGGAGGCGAAGCTTGGAGTGACTCAAGATCGTGTCACTGCACTCCAGCCTGGGCGACAGAGCAAGACACCGTCTCAAAAAAAAAAAGAAAATCCCATACCCTTTTATACACACAAGGATATCAGCACTTTTCTCTCCTGCATCATTACGTTTCTACTCTTTACTAGATTATTCTGAGAGTAATTAGCCAACATACAAAGTTAACATCAAGTTTCTAAGTATTTGAACACTGGGGAATGTGAGAAAGTAGCTTTTGAAATGTAACATGCCCACTCATTGAACTTGTGTTATCAACATGCAAAATCAGAAAACTGTCTTCCATGAGACTTTAAAATAAAATTAATATCAAATATATGTGGCATGGTTTATTTTCTACTGAATACTGCAGTGGAGACCAAGAACATTTTAGTAATTGTATTTAATTTATAGGTTCAAATGATTATTGTGCCTCCCTCTCTTCCGCTACCCTCCCCCCCATGAAAATTTCCTAAATGGAAAACTAAACTATGGGTTTTTTTTTTCTTTGCCTTTTAATGCTTCTGTATTAACTTCTTGTGTTATTTTGTGCTAATTGTGTTATGCAAATATTCTTGGAAAAATGTCCCATGATCCCAGATGATTTTGTGGTTTATAGATATTTCAAATGGAAGTGTCTTCTTTTTATACATACATACACACACGCACACACACACACACACACACACTGCAGAAAAGGCAGTGTTTGCTAAACCATGTGTGTGGACGACTGGCAAGGTGGCTCTCAGTATCCTGTTTCTTAAGCTATAGCTTACCTAGATAATCTGCTGCAGTGGCTTTTAAACTGTCTTTTATAGAAGTACTTCAGGAGATTTTACTCAGGAGATGATGATGACCTTGTGGGTGGAATCCTAGACTTCCCATACTTGGAGTACTTGAATTAAAGGAGCTCTGTTTTTACCTGTTCATGATAAGGGGGTTTCAGGTATGATTGCATTTTCCCCAGAACATTCTGCTGCTTAAAAAGGGGGTACCAAATATATATCTTACTGTCAAGTAATTAGTCTTATTTTGGTTATTCTTTTGGTTCTTATTTTATTGGTGGATAAATAACATGAATTTTTCCATATTATTATGTAACTATTATGCAAATTGATGTATATTTTAATCATAAGGAACTGCTTTAAGAGTATATTATCAATATTGTCCTTATTTTATAAGGATTAGAATTGGATAGAAATAATTCCATCAGGAGGTAAATGTAGTAAAAAGTGAAGGGGTGTTTTGCTTGTTTGTTTTTGTTTTCTCATCTGAGTTAAGCTATAAACAGTGAAGCTGCTTGTGTATACTGAAAGACTATTTTAACCAAGGCCCTGCTCTTATAGTCACTTAAACTCTGAGTTGGCCAAGCTGTGATAGGTTTGAGTTTGGTTGCCAGCTGGCAGGCAAGTCGTGAAATGTCATTATAGTTTCATTTGATACAAGAACTTAGGAAAATAAAAGGGGACCTAGAAGATTCATACCCCTTATTTTGTAAAGGTAAAGTTGAGTTCTGGAAAGGAGAAGTGACTGATGGTGTCACAGGTAGACCTGACTTCCTGTTTTTATCCCTGTGAATGAGTGTAACTTGTGCTGACTGTTTGAGTAAGGCTGATTGTGTGGGACAGACGCCCCTTGGGGCATCTCTGAATAATGAAGATTATCTTTTAAAGGATCCACATAAATGAGATCCAACACCAGAAGGCTCAGTATTGGAAGCAGATCAGTGGCTGAACTCTTGGCATCCTTCTTTTCTTCTCATTTTCTTTCAAAGCTGATTTTTAAAAAAATTGTTTTAATTGACAAGTAACAATTGTATATGTTTGGCATGTACAACATATTTGTAAACACGTGTACATTGTGGAAGGGCTAAATTGAGCTAATTAATATATGTATTACTTCATATATTAATTTTTTTGCAGTGAGAACCCTTATGCACTCTTAGCATTTTGCAAGAATACAATACATTTGTTATTAACTATAGTCACTATGCGGTACAATTCTCTTGTATGTTTTCCTGTGTAACTGAAATTTTATGTCCTTTGGCCAACACCTCCCCAACCCTTCTTTAACCCGTCCCTCCCCCTCAGCTCCTGGTAACCACCGTTCTACTCTCTACTTTGGCGAGTTCAAACGTTTTAGATTTTACATATGAGATATTGTGACATTTGTCTTTCCATGCTTGGCTTATTTCACTTAACATAATATCCTCTAGATTCATCCATGTTGTCACAAATGACAGAATTTTCCTACCTTTTTAAGGCTAAATAACACTCCATTGTATATAGCACATTTTCTTTATCCATTTACCCACTGATGGACTCCTAGGTTGATTCCATCTTGGCTATTGTGAATAATGCTGCAGTGAATATGAGTAACGCTACCTCTTAAACATGCTGAGTTTACTTCTTTTGAATATGTAGCCAATAATGAGATTGATGGATCATATGGTAGTTCTGTTTTAAATGGTGTTGAGACAACTGGATATTCACACATAGAAGAATGAAATTAGACTCTTATCTCTATGCAAAAATCAACTCAAAATGGATTAAAGAGTTAACTGTGAGACCTGAAACTATAAAACAACTAGAAGAAAACACAGGAGGAAAGCTCCATGACTTTGATCTGGGCAATGAGTTTTTGGAATGAACCCAAAAGCATAGGCAACAGAAGTGAAAATAGACAAATGGGATTACATCAAACTAAAAAGACTCCGCCAAAAAAAAAGAAAGAGAGAGAACAGAGTAGAGAGACAACTTACAGGATGAGAGAAAATATTCACAAGCCATATATCTGATAAGGGATTAATATTCAGAATCTAAAAGGAACTCAACTGTAAGAAAATAATACAATTAAAAAATGGGCAAAGACTCTATATAGACATATCTCAAAAGAAGACACAGAAATGGCCAACACGTATATGAAAAATTACTGAACATCACAAATCATCAGAGAAATTCAAATTAAAACTGCAATGAGATATGACTTTGCATATGTTAGAATGGCTGTCATTAAAAAGATGACAGATATGAAGTGTTTGAGAGGATGTGGAGAACAGAAAACCTTTGCACACTCATGGTGGGAATATAAATTAGTACAGCCGTATGGAAAATAGTACGGATTTTCCTTAAAAAAGTTAAAGATAGATTATTCTTATCAGAGTAAAGACATGCTCTTATTTCTCCCATCTGAAAACTCCTTTTTTAAAAACTTTCTTTCTATAGCTGCTACCCTTAATAGCAAAATTCCTTAAAATAGTTGTTTGTATGGGCCATCTCTGCTTCCTATTTCCCCATCACTTTTCCTACAGTCCAATCCTTGCTTATTTTGTATGTTATTCTCCTTTCTTAAATACTAAGAACTTGATTACCAACAACCTTAATATACTTATTTATTTGTTCAGTGCTCTAATGCCTAAGAAATGGTTGCAGGATTGCCATACCAGTACCTCTACCAATACAAACCTACTTAGTAAAGCTCAAAACTGAAAGCCTTCACCTTAAGAATGAGAACAAGGCAAGGATGCCCCTTTCACCAAGTATCTTGACTATCTTGTATCAGATGCCCTATGCCTTGCGTAAGGAACAATAAGAAAAAATAAAAGCCATAGCAAATAAGAAGAAAAAAGTAAAACTGACTTTAGTTGCAGGAAACATAATCGTATACATAGAAAATCCTATACAATTTACCAAAGAAGTTTTTCTAGAATTAATAAGTGAATTTAGCAAGGTCAAAGATACAATGTTAATCTACAAAATTCAGTTGTAATTGTATTTTTATATACTAGCAGTGACATCAGAATTTAGTACCAAAAACATAAGGTATCCAGCGGTAAATTTAACAAATTATATATAATACCTGTACACGAAAAATTGTAAAACATTGCTAAATGAACTTTAAGAAGCCTTAACTATATTGAGAGGAGTAATTTTTCAGGAACTAGAAAGCTCAATATTGTTGGGCATCATTTTTCCCCAAGTTGTTCTATAGATTCATTGCAGCCTCTATTAAAAGGCCAGCAGGCTGTTTTCTAGATACTGACAGCTAATTCTAAAATTAATATGGAAATGCAAAGGACTTAGAAAGTCAAAACACTTTTAGAAAAGAACAGTTAGATGTTTCTTTTAAAACTCACTATAAACCTATAGTAAAGCAGTATGGGCTGGGCGCGGTGACTCACGCCTGTAATCCCAGCACTTTGGGAAGCCGAGGCAGGTGGATTACTTGAGGTCAAGAGTTTGAGACCAGCCTGACCAACATGGTGAAACTTCCTCTCTACTAAAAATGCAAATATTAGCCTGGTGTGGTGGTGCACACCTGTGGTCCCAGCTGCTTGGAAGGCTGAGGTGAGATTATCACTTGAATCTGGGAGGCAAGCAGTGTGGTAATGACATAAAGATAGACATATATATGCATCAATGAAACAGAATAAGAAATGCAGATATAAAGACAAGTATATGTTGAGTTGAATTTCTGCAGTTTGACAGGTTAGATAATTTAATGGGGAAAGGTTATTATTTATAACAAATGGTACTGAAGCAACTGGGTGTCCATGTGGAAAAACAGTCTCAACCCTTTTTTCGTGCCATGTGCAAATATTAAAATAGCTAAAATTATTAAACTTCTAGAAAAATGTGTAGGAGAAAACCTTCACCTTAAGAATGAGAACAAGGCAAGGATTCCCCTTTCACCAAGTATCATTACTTCAGTTAGGCAGACTTCTTAGATAGAACATAGAAAGCATGAAGAACAACAAAAGAAAAAGTGATACATTGAACTTCACCAACATTAAAAAATTTGCACTCTGAAAGATACTGTCAAGAAAATGAGAAGGCAGATTACAGACAAAAAAATATTTGTGATGCATATGTCTGACAAAGAATTTGCCTTTAGAATATATGCAGTACTCTTTATTAATCAGTAATAATGTGACAAATAATCCAGTGATAAATGGGTAAAAAACTTGTATAGAAACTTTATAAAAGAATATAAGTGAATGACCAGTAAGCACATGTGGAAATATTGGAAGCTCTGGCCAGGGCAATCAGGCAAGACAAAAAGGATATTCAAATAGGAAGAGAGGAAGTCAAATTGTCTCTGTTTGCAGATGACATGGTTCTGTATTTAGAAAATCCCAGTGTCTTAGCCCCAAAACTCCTTAAGCTGATAAGCAACTTCCACAGTCTCAGGATAAAAAAATCAATGTGCAAAAATCACAAGCATTCCTATACACCAACAGTAGACAAGCAGATCTACATTTGCAACTACATGACTACATCCCATGAACAAGGTAGTTTGGGGTAACGACAGTATTTTAGAAGAATTTAGAGGTCTTAATACTTTGATGTTTTTGGCTCGAAGGACTGTGTGTTCCCCCAACAAAAAGATGAGTTCCTGAGGAGGAGGGAGTTTCATTTCTTACAACGGTGGTTCTCAAAGTATGATCCCCGTAGACCACTGATGGTCTTCTAGGATTCTCTGGGTTGTCTGCCAGCCGCTTTCTTGAAATTCTAAGGTTTATAATATGATCGTATCTGTAGTCTTTTTATGGCATGGATTAATAATTTACTTGGGACATTCTTAAGTATTTTCTCAGATGCCAGTCTTCCCATGAGTCATGATGAGGTTTCTTTTCAGTGGCATAGTGGATGATGGAGTTGGTCACTCTTTTTCCTCTCGTGAAATAATCCACAATATGAAATTGAGAACTGCTACCTTAGAGATGTCAAACTATTTATATGATTAAAGCTTTGAGAAGTCCTTCACTGACAATTTGTAACACTAAAATAATATTTATTTATTAACTGAAATCCCAGTTTGCATGCTTAAAATTGACTCCTCAGTTGGCCAGAGAGAAGTGGCTCTATTTTAAAACTGGAAGTGATCCCATCCAAGAATCTAAGACCTAAGAATCTAAGATAACACTTTGAGTTGAAAGCGTAGGGTCACCTGGCCTGAAACCCAGCAGGCCTGGATTTATTTCTGATTCCATCACCCAGTAACCATGAGACCTTGATCATGTTATATTCCATCTCTGAAGCTATTCTTAGCAGTTAAAATTTTAAAGTATTTGTTTTACCATAATTAAATTCCTGGTATAGTGCCTGACTCATTCATTTAATAAGTAATATACTGAGTGTGTCTTCTAATGATAGCTGTTTGGATGCATAGTAAGGTAAGATGTGATTCCTTCCTTCAAGTAATTTACAGATAAGTAGTGGAGGTAGAAAAGGAGAGCTAGCCTAACAGTACAGTGCTGTCACCTATTCCCTGGTGCTGTAGATATCCTGAGAACCAGGGGATTAGAGGTCTCCCCGAGGATATGAAACCTGAGCTCAGTTTCAAAGGTTGAATAGGAGTTAGTTAGACAAAACTGGAAAGATTATTCCAACCTGACAAAGGATTCAGAGGCACACAAAGCAGGATTTGTGTAGAGAACTTTTAGCCTTGCAGTGAAAAGTGCATATGGGTGGGGTTGGAGATGATAATAGAGATTTGCACAGAGGCTTAAGAAATCAGTGAATGGACGCTACCATTAACATTAACACTGCACCGCCTCTACTACTATTACTGCTATTTTATTAGCAGCATTAGCATTTTAGATGGTTAGCTAAATGGGAGGGAACTGTAGTAGCTTAATTTGAATGAAATAATTCAGCATACTTTGTTACAAATAAAAGTATAGGAAAAATGTATTTTTCTTAACTTACATACCTGAAATTAATAAATTCTGTTAATATGGTATATATTTCTGAGTTTCTCATTTTTAGAAAGGCACTAAGGGGTTCTTTAAAGCCCTGAGTTGTTTGTAGCTTCAGTTCATTTAGTTAAGTTTTATTCATAGTGAGTAAAAGCTGAATTTCAATGTCTACCATGCCCCAGTAATTATAAATTTGAAATTAGAGAAAGCTGAATTAATATGATTTCATCAAATAGTAATGGTGCATAGCTATAATTAGATCATATTTATTTGTGAATTTCTCTCCTTTTTTTTTTCAGCCTTTAATATGTGTGTAGTCTCCCACAGTAGAATAAGTTCCTTGAAGGCAAGCTGGGACATTTTTGCTTTCCAGGTTTTCAACTCTTTTTATTCTTCTTTTATTTCCAATTCTAAATAGCATCTAATATTGTGTCTGAGTGTAGAATAAATGTTTAGAATTTATGTCATGAAGGGATTTGTAACTTACGTGTAAGTCTCATCATTGCTCCCTGTGGGAATTTTGCCTGAGGAGGAAAAGGACTGTGCTAAAATTAACATTATCAGGTACTGTGCTCACTACTTGGGTAACTGGATCATTCATACACCAAACCTCAGCGACACGCACCTCACCCATGTAACAAACCTGTACATGTATCCCTGACACTAAAATAAAGGTTGAAAAAATAAATAAAACTGTTTATTTATATTTATATGCATTTGTCATTTCTCTCATTTTCATGGAGCACAAAACAAAATTAAATAGGCATTAAGTTAAAGATTTTATACTCTTTTTGTAATTTGCCTTCGTTTTGGTGTTTGTGTGTGTGCATGCACGTGTGTGTGTGTGTGTATAAGATGTAAGGCTCCCAGAAAAGTATACTTCTTATGGGATACTTCAAGTAACCAATTAAACAGAAAAGATTCTTTTTTCATGATGCTATTTTGCTTTAAATATTTAGTAAGGGAGGACACTGCCCTTTTGTAAAAATCCTTCTTTGAACAAAATGTTGAGAAAGGGTAATTTTTTAATAAAATAAATAATTATAGGTATACAACTTAGCTTCTAGCAGTTTTTTTAAGCATTAAAAACTGATTTTCCCTTATAATACTAAATATGAGTATCTGCTCTATTCCAGACATATAGTAAGCAGCCATATCATGTTCTAGGTATGCATTTACCACTATAAGGAGGGATTAGACTGAATGGATTTTGTTTTGTTTTGTTTTGTTTTGTTTTGTTTTGAGACCAAGTCTCCCTCTTGTGCCCCAGGCTGGTGTGCAATGGCGTGATCTCGGCTCACTGCAACCTCTGCCTCCCGAGCTCAAGCGATTCTCCTACCTCAGCCTCCCAAGCAGCTGGGATTGCAGACACCTGCCAAAATGCCCAGCTAATTTTTGTATTTTTAGTAGAGATGGAGTTTCACCATGTTGGCCAGGCTGGTCTCAAATTCCTGACCTCAGGTGATCAGCCCACCTCAGCCTCCCAAAGTGCTGGGATTACAGGTGTGAGCCACCATGCCTGGCCAGACTGAATGGATTTTTAAACAAGTTTGATGTTTTTTAAAAAGCTTTCTTTCTTAATACTAAATTCAAATTTTTTATTCTGTGCCATAATGTGTCTGTATTTAACATAAAAATAAGTATTTACTCTCTCTAATATATTTGACACTTCTGGAAGACGTGCTGCACACTTACCCTTCACCTTATTTTACCCTTGTGTGTAGGCCTGTGTACCATGATATCTTTATACCCTCATAGGATAAGCCCATAATCATCTCATAACCCTAAGAAGGAGTAGCCATTATTATCTAGTATTTGAAATGAGGACATTGGAACCCAGAAAAATTACTGAGTCCTGAAAATATACAGATATCTTTACAACGTCCTATTGGTAGGAGACACTTAATTTTACCTGTATTTAGGGCTACTGACTAGTGAGGAAGAAATGTTTAGATGTTAAAGAAGAAAAAGAAGGTGGAAAGTGAGAATAAAGGCATGTGTTTTCTTTGCATTTTCAGCTTCTCCTGGAAATTTCTGTTTTAAAAGCAATTTTTCTGATTTGGAAAGTTTGACATTTATTATTCATTAATTTTGAAAGTTTATAAGCAAATAGCCAACACTGCCCTGCATCAGTTGGCAACTGCCTTTTTCTGTGTCCTCACTCATTCATTCTTATTTCTCTTTCACCATTGTCATCTCTCTGTTTCTCATGTAGACCAAGTTATTTGCTGTCCAGAGATCTGTAGACATGTTCTTCCCTCTACCTGGTATGCTACTCACCACCACTCTCTCCCCAGTGAATGCCCTTTGAATAACCAGAGCTCTGTAATCCTTTAGATTTTAAGTCTCAGCTAAAAGGTCACCCACTTAGAAAGGCATTCCTTGAAACCATTGTCTAATGTAGGTGTCTCCCCTGCCTTTAAGTGCTGTTTCGGTGAACTGAGATTTTTATTTTACTTATTATGACTTGTTATTTCATTTATTGATTTACTTATTCCCTAACATAATGGAAGCCCTTTGAAGGTAGGGATATTTCTCTGTTTTTATCATGATGGCACCCTAGTTCCTAGCACAGTGTTTAGTGTACAGTGGGCACTCAGTAAGTATGGTTAAGTAAATGAATGAAAATAAATTGAAACTAAAGCTCACTTTAGTCTTGCTTCTCTAGGACAAGATAGAAAATAGCCACCAGTTCTCTGGTGAGATATGTTTGCTAAGATTTTGAAATGGAAAAAATAAATTGCTCGTTGAGAGCTTGGGGTCCAACTACTTGGCCTCACATATAAGGTAGCGAAAAATCTCTCAAGAGAAGGAGACAGAGAATATTCAGTTTAAAACTAACAAGTTAAAAACTTGTGACATATTGTGGGTAGTGTGAATTTCCGTATCGTCCTCAATATATTTAATTAATCACACATGTTAAAGTTGTGGGGCTTTTCTGTTATTCAACAGGATTATTGATAATTAGTATTATTATTTGAGAGCAAATGAGAACAGTAAAAATAGTATTTATTGTGTTGTTCAAGAGTATGAATTTCTCTTTGAGAAGTATTTTTTGTTTGTTTCTGTGTTTGAAAATCAACTCTGTGTTGGTAATGGTGAAAGCATTAGGAGAAAACAGGACTTTGCAAGTACATAATTTGTAATTAACTGTCAACATTTCCGAATGCTGTCTTAACAGTACATCATACCGTTGTGTCAAAACTTTCAAACAACTAATCATTTCTTATTGTGACTATTCTTAATCTGCATGTACAAATATGGATTGCAATAAAGTCTAAGTTCATGTTCAGTACTGCTCGTTTTTGTTTTACATTATAGTATAGCATTTTTCCTCCCACTGTATAATTTTCATTTTTCCCCACAATACAGTAGACCAGGGGTCAGCAAACTACAGCCCATGGGCCAAATATGGCATTCTTTGCTTATTTTCGTAAATAGAGTTTTGTCAGAACACAGCCATGCTCATTCACTTATGTATTGTTTGTGGCTGATTTCGTGCTGCAACCTCAGGGTTGAATAGATGAAACAGCATATGGCCTAAAAAGCTGATGGTATTTATTATTTTGGCTCTATATATTAAAAGTTTGTCAAACCCTGCTGCAGATGGTATAAGGGCAGTGACTGTGTGATCACTATTCATCCTATAAGTCCCCTGACAGAGTCTGACCAACTACAAAATCCTGTTGCCAGTTTAAAAAGCTGAAAGCCTTTGTTCTTATTTATATAACAGTTGTCCTAATCTGGAACATCTTGTGCATTTTATTCAAGCATAGCAAAGATAAACCCTATTTAACAAATTTTTTTTTTTTTTTTTTTTTGCTGTGATTAGGTCGGAGGGTTCTTTTTTTTTTTTTTTTTTTTGGTCACCAAGGCTGGAGTGCAGTGGTGCAATCTTGGCTCATTGCAGTGGAACCTCCACCTCCCAGGTTCAAGCGATTCTCCTGCCTCAGCCTCCTGAGTAGCTGGGATTACAGGCGCACGCCACCATGCCCAGCTAATTTTTTGTATTTTTAGTAGAAATGGGTTTTCACCATGTTGGCCAGGCTAGTCTCAAACTCCTGATCTCAAGTGATCCACCAGCCTCAGCCTCTCAAATTGCTGGATTACACGGCTGGCCCAGGAGTTGTAATTTTTTAAAGTTAGGTGATGGAAACATTTAATTTTTGCAGAGCAAAAATTAAATTCTTTAATAGTACAGAAATAAATCAATCCTAGCAGTTTTTTTAATTCCTTCAATTTTGACATTTTGCTATTTTGTTTTGATTTTTTGTTTAAAACCTATCACACATACCACCTCAGCAAAGTAGATTTGAAATGTTTGGACAATACCCATCCACATATTAAAACACTTTTCTTCCCAGAGGAAGTATAGTAATTTATTCTTTTCGGAGTGTTGTGACTTAAATGCGTCTTTTTCTTCCTGTTTCTTGATCCAATGTAATTAAATAATAGATTTGATTTCATAACTTTTCAGAAGCAATAAAGAGGAAATTATGTTCAGCAGATTTGTTTATTTTTTTTCTGTGCCCTTCCAAAGTTTAAATGGGATCCTTTTTCCTTGCACTAACGGGAAGCAAAATAGCTCTTTCAAATCAATGTCCTTGAGAAATGAGTGTTAATTTAAAAATACACCTTAAAGAACAGAAACATAATTTTTCCCTGGAAATATCTGATGATTAAATCTAGTTAGATACTACTTTGAAATAATACCAAGATTTTAATAACTATTCAATTATTTAAAAATCAGTGCCATGCAATATATACACCCAGTAAAGTATAATTTAATGAATTGCCAAATTAGTCCTTATCAAGTTTTAGTTTTTATACCAAGGTGTAATACACCTTTAAACTTTGTCAAAATCATTTCCTTCAAATTGTGTATGTGTATCTTATGTGGTGTATTCCCTTACCTTGTTTATGTTGAAAAATAGTTTTCTCCTAATGTTATTAAAAAAATAATTGCAGAATTAAAGAAGTCCTAATACCCCAAACAAGGTAAGAACCAGAGGAGTCTTTCCTGTTTACATATGATGAGATAGCTATTTGTACATGTTTTAAAGCCAAAAGTGGACTCAGTCACTTACTAAGCAATATTATTCAATGTTTCTAGGTACGATGAAGTAGAAATCATTCATTTCTGATTTTTATGACAAATTATGTAAAAACACAAAATATGAAGAGCTCTCAATATGAATAGCTACTCTAATCATTAGGCATTGCGAGCTGTTGGTGGGTGTTAGACACACAGCTCTTTTCATCCATTTTGATTTTACAACTTGTCATGTGTGTTTTAATGCTAGTAAAACCTATCTAAAGAAGAAAGTACTTTGATTTTTGGAGGACCTTGATGAATTAATTTGAGTACCCTCTAAGCCAGCCAGCTAGCAGTTTCTCTTTCAGGCCTAGGGAGATAAATTTGTGACTATTGATAGCATAAGTAAAACTTCAGTAGTTTTTGTAAATGAATTGCATATCTTTAGGGTATAGTTATTCTTTTTAATTTTATCTTTCACTGATTTGTCATGGATGTTGTTGAGACTCTAACAAGACTGTGGATTCCCTCCCATCTAATACATTTTTACGTATGATTTCAGAAAGTCCATGAGCCCCAGTTAAAATTTCCTCAGTGACAGTATTTACATGATTAAACTTATCCTTTAAACTTGAAGAGATAGTTGAAAAGCATTAACTGTATAACTGGATTAGTGTAAAAGTAAGAAAAGTTAATTGTAGAGAATTTGAAAAATGCAGAAAGGTATAGAAAATAAAAATCACATATGATCTCATTATCTAGATATAACTACTCCTTAGTATTTTTTTTTTGAGGCTGAGTTTTGCTCTTGTTGCCCAGGCTGGTTAATTAATTCTGTTTTCCCACTGAAATAAACTACTTCTTTTAGTTTATCTTAAATTCTCATATATTTCACTTATTTTTTATTTTATTTATTTATTTTATTTATTTTGAGACAGAGTCTTGCTCTGTTGCCCAGGCTGGAGCGCTGTGGCATGATCTTGGCTCACTGCAACCTCTACCTCCCGGGTTCAGGTAATTCTCCTGCCTCAGCCTCCCGAGTAGCTGGGATTACAGGAATGCACCACAATGCTCAGTTATTTTATTTTATTTTATTTTATTTTATTTTATTTTATTTTATTTTATTTTATTTTATGTTATTTTATGTTATTTTATTTTATTTTATTTTATTTTATTTTATGTTATTTTATGTTATTTTATGTTATTTTATTTTGTATTTTTAGTAGAGACGGAGTTTCACCATTGGCCAGGCTGGTCTTGAACTCCTGACCTTGTTATCTACCCACCTCGGCCTCCCAAAGTGCTGGGATTACAGGCATAAGCCACCATGCCCGGCCATATATTTTTATCTTATCATTATGTTCATCTATTTTTATAGTCTCTTCTTTTTTTTTTTTTTTTTCCTGTATCTTTGCTTTTCTCCCTCCATTTCTTACCCCTCTTCCACTGCAGCCACTCCTACCAAAGCTTTCTAATACAATTATATCATAATTTTCAGTTAATTTATTGGTCTTTGTCTTGGCTGTGAAATCACCTGAATTCACAGCTGAATTTTATATGGTACTATATTTGCATTTTCTTATAATTTTGTTTTGTTTTCCTCACAACAATGATTCCTTTGTTTGGTTTTCCGTGTACCAGTAATTCATACCCAGCTCTCAGTGTGACTCTCTTGTCAATATAAATAAAACAAGTATTTCCCACAATATCATCTTTTTAGGGAATACCTCTCCTAGATTCTTTTGTCTGCTTGCTTTGGAAGTTGCTCTTTAAGCTTCCTGCACATCCATCCTGGGATCTACCCTTACATCTTGGGGTTTTCCTCTATTCCGTTTGGGCCCCTTACGTCCTATCTTACTTCTTAGGCATAAACCAATGAAAAGTCATCTTCTTACTTGGATTTATTCCCTGATTTTGCTGGAATACATCCTCTACTTCCTGAGAAAGAGTCCATGAGTGATGAATTTTTATATATTTTGCATGTCTTAAACTACCTTAATCTACCATCATAGGTTTTTGACAGTTTGGCTGTGTGTGAAAAACTTTTAGGTTTAAAATTATTTTTCCTCAGATTATGAAGGCGTTTTTTTCATTATTTTCTGGAGTTTAGGATTATTATAACTTAAACAGAATGAGATGGCAATGTAACTTTTTAAGCTTTACTTGTGACCTCATTTTTTCTTATCTCTGTTTTTGGTATTACTGTTATCAGATTTTTGAAATTTCACAATAATATGTCTAGAATCTTTTACATGACATGTCCCCCACCCCACCTTGGCTACTTTTCTGATGTCATCCCCAGCCACTCTCCTTACTCTCAGTATACTGTAGCCATGTTAACTCCTTCCCTTTCCTCCAACATGTTCAAGCAAAGTCTTGCCTCAGAACCTTTGGACTTCCTATTCCCTCTTCATGGGATGTTCGTGAGTACTGCCCTCATTACCCTGTATAAAGTAATCCACAAACTCCCCTCACCTGATCCTGCCTACTCTTCTTATTTGGCATAGCAGTTATTATGACATTGCAAGTTGTATATTATTTGTCCTCCTGACCACTAAACTATAAGCTTCATGACAACATGGACGTTACCTGTTTTTATCCAATGCTGTGTCCCTGCCATCAAGAGTTCTGTTGGATTTTCAATACAAATAAGTGAATGTGACTTGGTATGGTCTCTTTTCATCCATTGTGCCTAAGAATTATAATAGTAGATTCAGTTTGAAAAATCCTATTCTTCATTTCTGGGAAATTTTCTTGTATTGATTCTTCAATAGTTTCTTCACCTCTTTTTTTTTTTTTTCTTTCTCTTCCAGAACATCCGTTTTGGGATATTGGAACTGTATTAATCCTCTAACTTATCTTTTTTATTTTTCATTATTTGTCTTAGTTAATTACTAATATGCCATATACTAGGTTCAAGTGTTTTAAGAGAAGCAAATTAAAATGGAAAGTGAGTTTTCTACACACAGTTATTTCTCAATCTATAATATTTATCATGTCACAATGTCACTAAAATAAATACAGTTTTGGATAATTTTTCCCTTCTAATTCATACCTGTGACTGTGGTAGTACATTAACTAAACGAAATGTTAAAATACATGATATAAATATTGATGGAGGTAAGGAAGTAATCAGAGTCTGTACGTGAATGACATTGGCATCCAGTTAAGTTGGTAACAATTCCCAACTAAGTACCAACTCCATCCTTACCTGGTAAGGAGTCAGAGTGCTATTACTTTTCATGTTACCTCTCCATACAACCTGTTAGACATAAAACAGTGAGGATACAAGTGAATATTTCTTGAGAGTCTGATAATAAACAGTACCAGACACTTTGTATATACAGCTTAATATGGTCCATACACACTCCTGAAGTGCAGGTATCGTTACATCCATATTAAAAGTTGGGAGATTGAAGGTAAGAGACATCAATTACCTAGCACAAAGTCACATAGCCAGTGTCAGATCTAATCCATCAACTGAAAACTTTGAATTTAGTGAAAATCTTAGTAATGTGTTTTAAGAGTACAAAATTCTTACCTTACACCAAAAACAAAACATGTTTACATAGAAATATTTACAACTTTAAAAACTCCACAGAAACTAATTCTGTGTAAGTCCTATTATGCTGGATGTTGATTGGTCAAATTACTGAATTTTACATATTTAAATATTTACATTTTAATATTTAATTTTACATATTAAATACTAAATATTTACATATATTTAAATATTAGCTTCCATGAGCAAACTATTAAATATTAGTTTCCTAGGGAAAATGGGGAAAGTTGTCTACTAGCTGTGGACTACAGTCTAGACAGAGAATTATTGTCTGATAGATTTGTTCAAATCCCATTTTTGTCACTCAGATGTTCTCAACTACAGATTTCTTATCTGTAAAATATCTATTAAAAATAATAAAATACTGACATCACCTAACAAGCTTTTGCAAGGGTTAGTAGAACTAACAATTTTGTAAAAATAATGTGTCAGAAATTTCATGTTGTTTTCAACAAATGCTAATTTATGTTCTTGTTATTGTTATTATTGGTGTTGTATTTTCTTGGAATCTGGAATTACAGTTTTCATCACTGGACCATAGTGTTTATCTGGTGCTGGACACCTCGCACCATTTATGTTTTTAAATAGTCTGAACAGAACTACTTTTAAAGAGGAATAAAAACATTCTGCTTTAATGTTTTAAGTGGAAAGTGGCCCTGCTGAGGCTATTCTTGATAATTCTAAAGACTTATATGACACTGGATGTCTTCTCTTTCTCCCTCTAGATCCTTTTTTCACACTTTGTTCTTTTCTGTGTCCCAGGGGGCTAGTCTCTTTGGATCTCTCTTGCCCTCTGACTTCTGGTTGATTTTGGCCTGTGGAAGGGACTGGGGAGTTCTGAGAGTGGGATGAATGTACAGGGTTGGTTGTATCCCTATCAGGTGGGCTTTTCTAGCCTCCAGCTTCAGGTAACAGCTGATTCCCCCTTAACCCTCTAGGCCTAGGTTTAGTAATAGTTTTATGCTGTTGTTGCAGAAGGAAGAGGTAGGATGGTGAGGAGGTACCACAGTCTCCCTGGTCATTTCCCTAACACCTTCCCCACATTTTTATAAACAGTTCCTGCATTAAGCTCTTCTTAAGTTACACAGTTTAACTTGCTGTTTCCCTCCAAGCCCCTGACTAATAAACATATATTCAAATCAATATTGATACTTCCATTGGGGTCATCCCCAAAGATGCCTCAGACACACATATATTAGCTGAGATTCAGCCAGTTAAATTCTGAAAATTGAACTTTTTCCAAATCCTGATTAGAGGCTTGGAGGCATAATCTGATTTGCCTTCAAGCTTAAAATTCATTATGGCTAGTATCTAACTGAACACTAACTCAAGATGGATAGGAATATTTTCTTTAGATATTTTAGATAATCTGTGGCAATCTCTTTGAGACACTTAAAATCCATAACCTTAATATAGTCTGACTTCCTTGTGCAGCTTTTAGAAAGATGTTAACTTTACACACTCCTCAATATAGTATATAAGTTATGATACCTATCTTGCAGTTCTCTGATTTCTAGCATAAACTTGTTGAAATTATTTTAGAATAAACTTTTCATAGTAATAGTCATAATATCTGTACATTTATTATACATCTTAACTTAAAAGTAATCAGTCTGTTTAGCCCTGTGAGGTGAAGGACCATGTTTTCATTTGTTTTCTTCTTTTTGTTGTTTGTGGGCTTGCTTTGGTTTGCTTCTGGTTAGCATAATTTCCATTCTCAGCCCCATGACTGGCCTATACTAGGTGCTCAATAAGTATATATTGAAGGAACAAAGAGGTTACTAGTGTTTAACTAAAAATAATAGATTTTTTAAATCTCCATGCTTGTTTATTTTATTTTAGGTTCAACCACAATACTGTAGTTGGAAGATTTTTCCTTCTATGACTTCTCTTTTATGATGTTACAGCCCTAAGAATCACAAGATAGAAATAAAAGGTTAATATATGTTGGAATGTTACTATATTTCAGACATTATCTTTTCAATGTTTTTTTCCCCTTACTTGTTCTTTCAACATATCTGCAAAGAAACTGGTATTACTCTTATATTTGCTTTTTTGTTTTGGTGAGTTAGTACAATCTTCTCTATATTTAGTTATGACCACATTCACACAGAGCCCACAGCAGGATCCAGCAGTGCTTAGTCTTCCTACTCTACTTCCTGTGCCTGTTCCCCTACATCTGCCATACAACTCAGAGTCTTCAGAGGCTTTTACTGAATTGCTTAAATACTGTTTTAGCTCATTCTAACACACATTAATGGAGAGTTTGCATCCTATTAGAAAGGGAGCCGCCTTCTTATAAAGAGAGCTTTGTAAAGTAGAGTGATAAGTGGTAAGGTGCCTGAAGTTATATGAGGACCTGGGCAGTACAATGGAAAGGGAGTGCTTAGGTCTATGCTTGTGCTAGAGAAGACCTCAAAGAGGCAGTGATATCTCACTTATATTTATGAAGGTTATGAGGTTCCATTTTCTCTACACTGTTTGCTTCCTTAGAATGCAACTGTATGAGTGTTGGATAATTGTACCATTTTATCCTGATGTGAATGAATCTCCCAGGAATATCCTGATTTTGGTTTCAGTGACCAGAACTAAATGCTTTCTTAGCCTACCAAGTTATTAGTGGAATCTCTTTTCCTTTTCTATATACATTGTTGTTTTACCTTCTCCCTAGCCAAAAATGAGCCATCCCTAAGCAATACTTATGCGGGTGTAGTGTTTTATAGTTCTCTATTTGTCTTTACTACATTATTTCATTTGATCTTTACAGTGATCTGTGAGTGTAATAAAATCTGTACTTTGTCACTTTCTTGAGCCCTTTTTAATAACCTGATAGTGGAATATGAAACTGACATCTGAGCTTAGGGAAACCTGACTTTTCATTTCATTTTACATGTACTGCATCTAATTTGATAAATAATGTATACAACATGTATTGGTTTTCCTATGCAAGCAGTCTTTTGATACAGAATTTGAATAAGGGCTACTTTCTCTGACAAACTGAGGGAGAAGTATATACAAATTATCTCTGTTCATCATATGATGAAAGCATAGGGCAGATGAGAAATGGATAGAGACCAATCTCTTTTACATATTAATTAGCAATTGCATTGCTGTAATCCCATTTTGCAACTGTCTTTGGCTTTCAAATATACCTGGAACTATTGAATAGGATACTAAAGTAATTATATCACCTGCTGATTTGTGTACCATGGTAAACATTATGGTAAGATAAGTCATTACTGCTAAATAAGAACCCAACCCCAGACTTCCTTTCATGCACATGCAGCTAGTTGAGCTGGTTGCTATTTCCACTGGTATGACTAAGTGAGTTTCCCTTAGAGCGTTGACTCCCATCTGCACCTTATGAAGTTGCACCATTCTTTCTTATGATTCTTCTTTATTTTTTCTATTATTGATGTAAGTGCTTCATTATGGAACCAAAACTATACCCAGGGTTAAACACTGGAATCAGAAAGGAAAAATCAAAAGGATCTTTGGAGCTTATTTGATATTCACCTCTCTTTAGTTCTCACTTGAAGAACCTGAGGACCAGAAAGGTCGGCTATTCTGTTAAAAACCATAACTACAAAACTGTGCACACTAATGTGTGCATTGTATTTCATTTTGAGGTAGTTTTATATGAGAAATTATTAGAGAAACAATTAGATCTCTAACAAGAAAAAGCCCACATTATTTTTCTCTTTAAGTTTGGATGAAAGTTAGCTTACATCTTACAAGAAACTGATTCTAGTGATGTACAGACATGTGTGGTATCTATGTATACACACATATGTATTATAATTAAGGATAAAAACATCACACATATACACAAATACATTTATCCACAAATTATTTACATCCTAAATTTTTTAATGGGAAAATGTCATTAATGCGTATTAATAATTTGGTAATAACCTTTAATCTTTGTGAGTACTAAAAGGTATAAACTTTTTTATGAGTTCCTCACAATTTATCTTTTCTAAATAAATGTCAATAACATTTAAATCGGGTTAACTATGTGCTGTATGATGTTACCTCACTAAAACATGAAATCATAGGCACTTAAAAAATGTTATGAGACAAAGAAAGTCAAGATAGTTTGGGAAACTTTTTCAAAGTAATGATTTTTAAAGCTTCTTAAAGTGCTTGTTAAATGAAATTTTATAGTGCAATAGCATGGAGATAATCTACTGTATTTGACTATAACTTGGAGGTAATAATCTAAATGTTCTGCAACACTCTGCAGGATATACCACACTAACAGGGGAGGCCACATTTTAACAGAGTTTCATAGCAGATCCTTGCCCTCATCATGGATCAGGTTCTTAGATCCAGCATCAGAAGCTGCAAATCTAAAATTGGCACTTTCTCTATATATTTTCTCAACAAAAAGACAAAATTACAAAGTTTCTTTTGCCAAAACAAGGGTAATTAGTAATAGAGATAAAATTAGATATCAATTTTCCTTACTCCCCGTAATTATTCTTCAGCAATACTTTTATTCTTTCCATTTGGTAACTTTTCTAATCATTACATTGGCCTGTGTGTGGTCTGGTGTAATTCAGTACTTTTAATACCCTGATCTAGCCATGAAGACTTAGCACAAGACCTGTGTTTATTCCTGAACATTCTAGGGTGAAATGAAATAAGGATATCTTGTAAAAAAAATCAGGAAGAGTTCTGAAAAAAAAAACTAAAATTCAGTCTCTTATATGTTATATTTTTGTCCTTTGAAGAAACAAGTAAGGGCTGCAACCCGTTCAGCAGATGCCTGTTTACAAATGTGAACAGAAGGGAATATAGAGAGGGATGTGGACATGCCAAGAAGTAAGCTGAGAAAGAAGAGGCATTATTAATGTAGTCAAGTAAAGCACATATTATGTAGGCTACCAAAATATCTTATGGTTCTGAATTTTAAGAAATGCAAATGAAACCTTTTCTTAGACTTCAAAAATATATCAATTTCCAGTTACTGAGTTACCAAAGGATAACTATATATTATGTTGAACAAATTCAAGGTAGGCTTCTGTCGTTCTGCAATTTTAATTGTATTTTAGATTCAGTAAATAGTCAAATTGTATTTTCATTTTAATAGTTAAATACTAAATAGTTAAATTTTAAAGGGACTCTGTGTGGTAGCTCACACCTGTAATCCCAGCATTCTGGGAGGCCAACACATGAGTATCGCTTGAGCCAAGGAGATCAAAAACAGCCTGCAATAAAGTGAGATCCTGTCTCTACAAAAAGAATACAAAAATTAGCCAGGCATGGTGGCATGTGCCTGTAGTCCCGGAAGCTCTTCAGGAGGCTGAGGTGGGAGGATCATTTG
This sequence comes from Rhinopithecus roxellana, assembly GCF_007565055.1. Lineage (NCBI taxonomy): Eukaryota > Metazoa > Chordata > Mammalia > Primates > Cercopithecidae > Rhinopithecus > Rhinopithecus roxellana. The sequence continues at coordinate 38,923,423 of NC_044552.1, read as the reverse complement.
AGCCCAGGAGTTTGAGGCTGCAGTGAGCCAAGGTGGTACCACAGCACTCCAGCCTGGGCAACAGAGCAAGACCCTGTCTCTTAAAAAAAAAAGAAAAAGAAAAATTTTAAAACAGTTATCAATTACAGTTAATTAATACTAAAATACTATATTATTTAAACTATGACTTTATTTAATTTCCACTTTAAAAAATTTCTAAAATGTGCCTTTGCTTACATTCAAAACAGATATATTTAGAGTTGAAAGTTGCTTATGAATAGCTTGTATGCAAAATAGGTTAAAAGAAAATGTTCAAATGATTATTGCTTCTTGTTCTCCTAATTTCACATTTAAATCACAGAGTAACAACAGAATTAGTTCCATGTTAAGGCTGCTATCTTCATACAGTAAATATATAGTTATTGTTTATTGGATTTTTTTAAGCTTTAGAGGCTCACATTGATTGCAACTGAGTAATTCATATATATACACATACAATATATATACACACACATATATTTTAAAGAATATGTATATATAGACACATACATATATGTCATATATATACACACACATAGTATATATGAATGCATTTTTTGAGCCATGAGATCCTGATAATTACAGCCTGATAGTATTTTTTAAAACCTGACTTAACTGTGCTTGACTTACTCTTCTAAAAAGAACAGTTAAAATGAAACTCTAAAAAGTTAGGCATATCTTTTATCAATTTATATACTCATTTATGTTTCAAATGTCTAAGACAACAGAATACCAATCATCAAAAAAGAATAAGAATATTCTATGTCAAATATCTTAAATGCAGAGTATTCTGAGTGTTAACTTTAGTTACAAATACGTTTCCCTTCAAATACTTAGCTCACAGTCCTAAGCTGGGTCTGCATGGAGCCACTGGCCTGGATGTTTTGATCCAACCCTTTTTTGTTTTTTCTTTTTCTTTTTTTTTTTTTTTTTGGCAACTGTTTATTCACCAAGAAAGAAAATGTTTTGAAAGACAAATAAACGTTTTTATGGATAGACTTTTCTGCGCAATGTAAGGCTTGATTTAGTGAATGCATCTTCCTCTATTCTGAATAAGAAATCTAGGAGAGAAACATGAATGGCTTAATGTTAAACATGTATTACTTAGTAACAGTTTTGTGTGTTTGGACATCTCTAGTAAGTTTGTTGTGAAGGCTAAATGAGATAATATATGGAAGACATGAAGCATAGGATAATACATTCTATAAATGTTAGCATAAAAAACGAGTGCCAACTTCTTGTTAAATATGGGTAGTACATATGCTTCAAACTCTGAAAACTCCACTAAATAACAAAATAATTTTAAGCGTATAAACTTACAAGACATAGAAAATGGAAGAGGACTAAATAGCAGATGAGAGCTGTCAAAAAAAAAATTCTGAAAGCTTAAAGTGGTAAACAGGCTTAACAGACCTGAGGAAAACAAAACTTTGGGACATGGAAAAGTTTGGGATTGAAGGTTCCTCTAAGAAAGAAGTCTTGTGTAGACTAAAAACAGGAAGATTCATAAAAGGCATAATTTTATCCCAATATCCTATCCAAACCATGGAGGCCATTAACTACTCCTTTGCCATTCTGGCAAAATAGTATAACTTTACTTTGTGGAAAGGTGAAATAAAATGATCTCTAGTATTAGAAATCCTAGACACGAGTCCACCAGCATTCAATTAATAGACATTTCAGGAAAACAAACAAAACAAAAAACAGACAATAGAAATTTTCAAAGTAATCCAAGAACATTTTTCAAATGTAAAGGACAAGAACATACAGGTTGAAGTATTGTTGTGAGTATTTAGTAAAATATTTCAAGATAGACCTTCATCAAAGAAGCATCATGAATTTTCAGAACTTGAAGTATAATGAGAACAGTAGTAAAAGTTTCTCAGACTAGGGGAAAAGTCACGTAAAGGCTTAGGAATCATAATGTAATCCACTTGTCAACAGCAACATTTTAAGCTAGAAGACAAGGTAGCAATGCCTTGAAAATTCTGAGGGAAAATTATTTTTAATCTAGAATTCTGTACTCAGCCAGATTATCAATTGAATACAAGGATGACATAAATACATTTTGAGACATACAAGATTTTTAAAAATTTATTTCCCTTGCATCCTTTCTCAGAAAACTGTAATATCAAGTATATTTCAACTGTAGCCCACCACAGGGGAGAAAAATATGTTGCAGTTTGAATCCATTCTGGTTAAGTGCCTATTTTTTAGTTTTCAAAGGAATACAACAAAATCCAGAGTTCTTACAGTATATTATTCACAATATCTCAGATAAAACACTAGATTACTTAAAATCTGAAATAACAGGAAAACATGACCCAAAGCCAAGAAAAAATAGTCAATGGAGACTGATTCCAAGATGACACAGAATTTAAAATTAATATACAAGGATCTTGAAGCAGCTATCATAACTATGCTCATGAACTAAAAAGGAAACTTTCAGATAATATGTTCTGCTGAAATAAGGAAGTAAATTATGAGAGTGGGAATGGGGTCAAGAAAATAAGAATCCAGGTCTGGGCACGGTAGCTCCTACGTGCCTGTAATCCCAGCACTTTGGGACACCGACCCAGCCTGGTCAATGTGGCAGAACCCTGTCTCTGCAAAAAAAATACAAAAATTATCCAGATGTGATGATGCATGCCTTAGTCCCAGCTACTCAGGAGGCTGAAGTGGAAGGATCTATAGCGTCTAGGAGGTTGAGGCTGCAGTGAGCTGTGATCACACCACTGCACTCCAACCTGGATGACAGAGTGAGACCCTGTCTCAAAAAAGAAAAAGAAGGATCCAAAGCAAAAGAGTAGAAGGGAAGTTTGGAGGGTTCCAGATGAGATGTCTCATCAGTAAACAAAAGACACAGTAAAACTGAAATAAATTCTGATACATTTCAAATTTTTCAAAAATAGTTTGGTATAATATAAACACTGTATATTGATTTAACCAAAAATTGTATTTCATAGGTAAAGTCAAGAGGAGAGATGGTCAAATTTGGGGTGTCTAAGAACACTAAATCTTTTTCACCTCTCATAATAGGAAGTCATCTGATAATTTTTAAAACTGAAAAATAAAACAAGTATTATAAACTTGTTTCAAATATGTTGGTAAATAACATAGAAACAAGCTTAAAAAGTTAAAGGTGATTGCCACTGGAAGCAGAATTACAGATTCAGAAGAAGTGTGGCAAGGTATTCCTATCTGTCTTTATACAATTTATAGTATTATTTAACTTTTAATGTTTTATGTATTTTTTAACTTAGATATAAAATTTAAAAGTTAAAATTAAATATAAGACACATAGCACAGCACCTGGCACAAATTTAGGGACACAGTATATGGCCACTATTATTACCACTAACATTATAATTCTCCTACTAGTCATTAAAGTCATTGATTACCCATTTCAAATAAAAGAGAAACATAAACCCACAAATGTAGAGAAGTTATTTGATGTATCTAAGGTTGTGCAATCACTTAGTGATGAAACTACACTGGAGTTTCCCAACTCCAACTTAGGAAATTTAACTCCAGGTTCTTTCAGTCTCATGGAGGATTTAGAGAAGACCTTTGAGGTTATCTCTGGCTAGCAAGTATCTGCTGACCATTCATAGCCTAACCTAGAATCTAGCCTGATAGATAATGAGTGCTTAATAGATAGACTGATAGAGGGAAAAATAAATAATTTTAGGTCAGGTGACAACCTTACCTAGGATTCTGCCTCTTCATGATACTAGCTCACCGCAACTCCTACTGTTTACCATTTATCTTCAAAAAGGACAAATCCAGGGTCTTAGGCAAAACCTAAAGGAAAGAGCTGCAATGGAAATCTTATTAAAATACTTTCAGTAGCTTAGTAATTGTGGAATAATCAACTTAATTCTGTTGTACATTTTAAACCTTGTAGAACTTTAGAGAAATCTTTATGCTGAATTTATGTGGGCCCCAGCCAAATGCAAAGTCATCGATTTTACGTAGCTTAACTCATTTCTGTTACATTTAAATGGAAAAACTGAAAATCATGGAGGGGAAGATGGATTGCCACCATTTAACAAACATTTATAAATTGCCTGTTCAGGGTCAATGGTTCTGGACCTACATGTATAATTCAAAAGAAATTTGGGAGGCAGGAGTGTTATGAAACTTGATAACAAGTGCAATGAAGACATAAACTGTGCATTTAAGTTTTCTATCTACGTTAGATGAGAAACACTGTTGTGTGAAAATAATCATAGGTCTTATTTTTCTGACAAAATTATTTTAAAGCTTGTTTTTGTTGGTTTTTTTTTTTTTTTTTTTTTTTTTTTTTTTTTTTTTGAGACGGAGTCTCGCTCTGTCTCCCAGGCTGGAGTGCAGTGGCCAGATCTCAGCTCACTGCAAACTCTGTCTCCCGGGTTTACGCCATTCTCCTGCCTCAGCCTCCCAAGTAGCTGGGACTACAGGCGCCCGCCACCTCGCCCAGCTAGTTTTTTTGTATTTTTTAGTAGAGACGGGGTTTCACCGTGTTAGCCAGGATGGTCTCGAACTCCTGACCTCGTGATCCACCCACCTCGGCCTCCCAAAGTGCTGGGATTACAGGCTTGAGCCACCGCGCCCGGCTAAAGCTTGTATTTTAAAGAAAAAGTGCCACATCTTAAAAAGAATCAAGATTTTCTCATAATTTGAATATAGTACTGTATTAGAGTTCAGCAGTATGTGTGAGTGTGCATGCCTGTGTGTGAGAGATTTATGTATTATTATAAGGATAATAAATTATAATTATGCAGTTACAAAGTCTGAGGATTCCCAAAATCTTCATTTGGCAAGCTGGAGACCCAGGAAAGCCAATGTGTAGATGTGTATTTCCAGTATGAAAGCCAGCAGCCTCAGAACACAAGAAAAAGTGATGTTTCAGTCTGAGACCAAAGGCCAGAAACGGCCCAGTGTCCCAGGTTATGCATTCAGACAGAAGGTGTTTCCTGTCACTCAGCCTTTTCTGTTCTATCCATGTCTTCAACTGATTGGATGGGGCCCACCCACATTAAGAAGGACAGTCTGCTACTCAGTCTACTGATTAAAATTTAATCTCATCCAGAAACACCCTCATAGTGACTCTCAGAATAATGCTTGACCAGATGTCTAGGTACCCCATGGTCCAGTGAAATTGACACACAAAGTTAACCATCACAAGTACACAAAGGTAAAAAAGAGCCAAAATTATTGGAGCCTAAATGTAGAATTATATGAGAGAGAAACAAGAAATATAATTAGTGGAAAGGCAGGGAAAATATGTGCATCATTCAAGCTTTAAAGACCACATTGAATTTAGATAATAGGGAATTATCATAAATCTCAGAGCAAGAATTCAGACATTACATTTAAGGGAGATTATAGTATAACAAATATGGTGGAAATAGCACATTCAAGACCCTGAGAAGATGCAAAGAAACAACAAAATAAACAGAAATTGGTGAAAATATAACGCAGTGAGAAAAAAATGAATGTCATGGATAGCAATGTGAAATTGAGAACATATTTATTTATAGGGTCAAAGATGTGACATTTGAGGTGACATGTAATAGTGTACCTTTTAATTCTCAACCTCCTAATGAACTATTATACTTAAAATGTAAACTTGAGTTTTAATATTTTAGAGAATGTTTTACTAACAAAGTTGTTACAAGTTAATATTGTATTTTGTTTACTTTGACAAATAGAAGTAATATTAATCAGAAAAAAAGAAATGCTATAACTGAACTGCTGTTAATACTGAAGGTTTGAGGAACATTTGTAATATTGGTTTCCCAGTTCTACTGCTGTTTTCACATTAAATGCACCTGTGGAATTGGACTGCCCAGTTGCTCACCTGTTTTTTGTTTTGTTTTGTTTTTAACTTTTATTTTAAGTTCAGGGATATGTGTGAAGGTTTGTTACCTAGGTAAACTCATGTCACGGGGGTTTGTTACACAGATTATTTCATCACCCAGAAATTAAGCCCACTACCCAAGAGTTTTCTTTTCTGCTCCTCTCTTTCCTCCCACCTTCCACCCTCAAGTAGGCCCCAATGTCTCTTTCCTTTTTTGTGTTCATAAGTTCTCATCATTTAGCTCCCACTTATAAGTGAGAACATGTAGTATTTGGTTTTCTGTTTCCGCATTAGTTACCCTCCGACTCCATCCATGTTCCCAGAAAAGACATGATCTCATTCTTTTTTACGGTTGCATAATATTCCATGATGTATATGTATCACATCTTCTTTCGTCTGTCATTGATGGGCATTTAAGTTGATTCCATGTCTTTGCTATTGTGAATAGTACTGCAGTGAACATTTGTGTCCATGTGTCTTTATGGTTGGATGATTTATAATCCCTGGGGTATATACCCAGTAATGGGATTGCTGGGTCCACTGGTAGTTCTACTTTTAGCTCTGAGGAATCGCCATACTGCTTTCCACAATGGTTGAACTGATTTACACTCCCATTAACAGTGTGTAAGTATTCCCTTTTCTCCACAACCTTGCCAGCATCTGTTATTTTTTTGACTTTTTAGTAATAGCCATTCTGACTGCTGTAAGATGGTATCTCATTGTGCTTTTGATTTGCATTTCTCTAATGATCAGTGTTACTGAGCTTTTTTTTCATATGCTTGTTGGCCACGTCTATGTCGTCTTTGGAAAAGTATCTATTCTTGTCCTTTACCCACTTTTTAATGCTCACCTGTTTTTAAAGTTTGTATTGTTAAGGAAAACTTTCTTTAGTCTTTCTGGTAGTAGGCAAAAATTTTCAGGAGAAGTAAACCAATGCATAATAACACAGTTGACCCTTGACCAACTTGAACTTGAACTGCATGGGCCCACTTACATGCAGATTTTTTTCAACCAAACATGGATGGAAAATAGGATTCCTGAGTGTGACACTCCTCTATAAGGAGGGCTGAATTTTCATGATACACAAGTTCCATAGGACTGAGTGCAGGACTTGAGTATTTTGGTATGGGGATAGTAGATGACTTTTGTTTGAGTTACTTTAATTAGCTAATAAGATTGCCGTCTTCACTTGGTAGAGAAGAAGAGGTCAAAGTTTGGGAGAGGTAATTTTGGGATTTGGGACACATCCAGGATAGGCAGGCCTTGGTAAGGTAACATAGTGATACTTTCAGTTCCAGAGACATACTAACTAGGCAGAGGTCCAAGGTAGACTAGGGAGTGGTAGCAATGCTAGTCCTAGTAAGGATATTATGTTGTTTGAGATAAATTAGAAAATCAGATAAATAAAAAACAAAGATAAACTTTTCCTGCTACATATGACAGCACAACCATGATATAAATTCCAGATCCTTACAGTGGTCATGTATTGGTTCTGAAAAAAAAAAAAAAAAAAACAGTGATTCCAAATGTCAAACTCTTCTGTGTCTTTATTTTCTATTTTCATACTTATCCTGGTTAATATGTTTGTAAACTAATACTTTGGAGAATATTATGAATAGAGATTATTTATATGTAGTGTGCATAAACTGCTGATTAATTGGGAAAACTATTTAGGGATACATATTTCTCCTGATCCTTTCTTAATGTGTGTAAAATTACATATGTCTGTATAGTGTTTTTCAGATTTCAAATGATCAGCATTCTTCATTTAAGAAAATAAATGTACTATGTATGCTTCCAGACAAATGTATATATAGCCCATATTCTTCTCAACACTGATTACCTATATTTTAGACTGTGATAGAAATGTTTTTGTTTGAAAAGCATGTGTACATATATTTCCCTCACACTTCCAATTTTTAGAAAAAATATGTTCATGCTTGCTGAAAACTGTTAGTTTCTGAGTAGATAACATCATCTTTTTAAAAACCTTCCCCCCCCCAACATTTCTTTTTAAATGGTTCACAGTTAAATTTAAATTTCTATATTTAGATAGGATTGTGTTTATATACCAACCACAGTATCCAGGAAATTCAGTGGTAAAGCTGACACATAGCAAGTTTATAGTCTATTTTGTAGTCTGTGTATTTAGAGAAGGTTTGAAGCTTACTTAGCAAAATGGATTAAACATTCAAGCAGAATTTCTTTAGCACAAATGTGCTATTTGATTTCATATATTTGTTGAGATAACAGTGTGTCCATTTTTAAAGATTAGTTCTCAAGAATATATGTTATTTTTATCCTTTAAAAGAAGTATGCATTCAGGAACAGCTTTTATATGTAAACATTTTTATAATATTTCATATTGTATAGACTTGGTTTGGTGTAATCAGTATGATTTTATCAAATTTGGAAAAAGTTACAGACACATTTTTATAGTGTTTTCTGTAGCATCTTTATTTTTTTCAGATGGGCATATTTTATATTACTTCCAAATAATCAAAATAAGAAATTGAGTTTGCCTGTGCCAAAAAATAGAACTATCATTTTTCACATTCTTTTATTTTCCAGGTCATTTTTAAGTAAGATTATGTTTCTAGGAGTTATGAATTCCTGAAAATTCTTGACTTTGTAGATATAAGGGGCTAGATGAACATTTCAGGGGGAATCTGACTTTTCATGCAGTAATGTTTTGTGTTGTACATTCCAGATACAGTTAACTTTTTGTGTGCATGTGATTAGTATGGAAAGAAATTAATGCAGTCCAGTATTATGATTTATGGACTGAATCCTTTACCCACTGAAGACTTGCCAAAACTAAACGTATTTTTTTTCCTTTGGATATTAGAAACAGCTACTGTTTTTGTTGATCTTTTAAAGTTCTGAATGGGCCTATTTCAAATCAGGGCAGCATGGGAGCTCAGATTAATAATATACTTATTCAACTAGTGATACTGAGTGAAACCATTGCTCACATGAGTATGAAGGATAAAATTTCATGAAATTATTTTCAGGTGCATTAATGCATTTCTGGAAGCTGTGTATGATTTTTCTCTTGCATGAAAGAAAAGATTTCTTTTTATTGTATTGGTTACAGGTGGGCTCATAATTTAATTGCGTGTTTTATATCTTAAAAACATAAGACATTTTGCTCTTAAAAGCAGTAATGTGATTGCTGGATTATTCCCAAAGGTTTTTAACTCAGTATATTTATCTCTCTAGGTACATCATGACTGTAATTTATATTACTCAGTAATTTATATTACTGAGAAAAATTTCTGAATTTTCATTATTGTTAGTTACAGCAAGCCGCTGAAGTTTCTCAACTGCGGGGAGCAAGGGTAATCACTCCTGAAGATCTTCTGTTTTTGATGCGCAAAGATAAGGTAATACAACATAATTTTATTGTATTAAAATCCAGATGTTGTGTTTAATTGAACTTGTATGTGGAAACTATATATCCTTGTTATATAGCTTTCAAATTAAAATAATAACTATTGAACTGATGTTTTAGTCTTCATAGTTTGCAAAACAAAATGAGTTTACAAAAGAATTGATATTAATTATGTGGACAAAAGCACTTATATGAAAACTGTGCTAACAGCGAAACCTCGCTTATCCTTATGTGTCTGTATAGACACTTTCATTGCTACATGACACTCACTAAATATTGACTCTATGTTCTGTTGTCATAAGTGGGATATAACTGAATGGCATATTTATTTTTCTCCTCTTCTTACAGATTAACATTACCAGGATTATAGACTTTCCTAGAGTAAATTTTTAAGCCTGAAATACAAAGTTTAGTCTGTAGCTCTACCTTATTGAAAAAAGCAAATTAATTAAGATTAATTTTCAATGGGATAAATATATACCATAATTTCTGTTTTTGAACAAAGACCTACCTTTCTTACTCTTTGAAATCTGATATTAAAATATTTAAGCTGATATTTGTGTATCTAATTTTGTCATAATTATTTTTCATGAGTAGGTAGTCAAAAATATTCTCTAATATTTTACGTTTCAGTTAATCAACTCTTAGATGATATGAAGAATATTAAAAAATGGAAAATCTTCACTATTAAGAAAACTTATGATTTGGTATAGGGTATCTTTATGATTTAGTTGAAGAAGCATTTTAAGACTCATGAAATGTCAGGGTTGTATGATTAGATGGAGAGACTGTAGGATTTTTTGAAGTGAAAGTTTCTGCCTAGGGTGAGGCAGTCTTAGGCACAAGGCACCAGATGCAAAGAAAGTATTGAAGATATCAAATGATGTGCATGTAAAGAACTTTGTAAAATGCAGTATTTTTCAGCTATTAATAGAAATCTTGAACGTGAAGGTCAGGAATGAGTGATAATACATTCTAAGTGTAAGCATACAACAAGCTACAAAGGATTATCAGTTACTTTTAAAATTAAGCAGTATTATGGTCTACTAAATCTAAAAAAGGCCACCATTAACACCTATCATTCATCAGCTTTGAATTTCATAAAACTACATTTTTCGGGTTTACAGATTGTTTTCCATAAATATAATACATAAACCAAATCTTCTAACAAAAAGATAAGATTCTCAGAGAATAAAAAAAAGTAAAAAGGAATTTATTGACTTTTAAAGCAGCTTTTATACACTCACTGTCTAGGTATTTATAAGTTAATTTTTTAAAATAAAATTTCATCGAGTATATACCAAATTCTATAGCATAAGTACAGTCAGCTTGGTATGAAGACTGATAATACAGTCTTCAACAAAAATTAGAACTTCATTTATTTTATTTATTTATTTATTTTTTGAGACGGAGTCTTGCTGTGTCGCCAGGCTAGAGTGCCGTGGAACCATCTCAGCTCACTGCAACCTCCGCCTCTCAGATTCAAGAGTTTCTCCTGCCTCAGCCTCCCAAGTAGCTGGGGCTACAGGTGCATGCCACTATGCAGCTAATTTTTGTATTTTTAGTAGAGACAGGGTTTCACCAAGTTGGCCAAGATGGTCTGCATCTCCTGACCTCATGATTTACGTGCCTCAGCCTCCCAAAGTGCTGAAATTCAGGTGTGAGCCACCACACACAGCCTAAAACTTTTTATAAGATTTTAAAAAGCAGGTCGGGTTTGGTGGCTCACGCCTGTAATCCCAGCACTTTGGGAGGCCAACGTGGGCAGATCATGAGGTCAGGAGATTGAGACCATCCTGGCTAACTAACATGGTGAAACCTTGTCTCTACTAAAAAAAAAATACAAAATATTAGCCAGGTGTGGTGGCGGGTGCCTGTAGTCCCACCTACTCAGGAGGGTGAGGCAGGAGAATGGCGTGAACCCGGGAGGCCGAGCTTGCAGTGAGCCGAGATGGTGCCACTGCACTCCAGTCTGGGCGGCAGAGCAGGACTCTGTCTCAAAAAAAAAAAAAAAAAAAAAAAAAAAAAGCAATTACAGTCAGGTACCACATGATGAACTTTTTTTTCAACAATGTACTGCAAATATAGCAGTAGTCCCATAAAATTATAATGGAGCTGTATAATTCCAATTATCTAGTGATGTCATAGGTATCATAATAACATTGTAGTGCAATGCATGACTCAACTTTGTGGTGGTGCTGGTGTATACTTGCTGCACTGCTGATGGTATAAAAGCCTAGCACATAAAATTATGTATAGTACATAATACTTGATAAAGGTAATAAATGACTGTTACTTGTTTATGTATTTATAATACTCTTCATCATTATTTTAGAGCGTACTACTTGCAAAATCACTTAACTGTAAACCACCTGAGGTTGTTCCTTCATGAGATATTCCAATAAAAAAGCAGTTATCAAGGGAACTGACAGTTCCATGCATGCTACTGCTCTTGAAGACCTTCCAGTGGGACAAGATGTGGAGGTGGAAGACAGTGATATTGACAATCCTGACCCTGTGTAGGCCTAGGCTAGTGTGTATATGTGTGTGTGTGTGTGTGTGTACACACACATCTTAGTTTTTAACAAAGAAATTTAAAAAGCTAAAAGAAATTTACAAGTAGAAAAAAAGTTTATAGAATAAGGATATAAAGGAAAAACGTTTTTGTACAATTGTAGAAGGTGTTTGTGTTTTAAGCTAAGTATTACTATGAGTCAATTTTTTAAATTAAGTCTATAAAGTAAAATAGTTACAGTAAGTAAGCTAAGGCACATATATTATTGAAGAAAGAAAAATTTTAAATATAGTGTAGCCTAATTGTACAGCTTTTTTTAAAAATAAAGTCTTCAATAGCATACAGTAATGTCCTAGGCCCTCAAATTCACTTGCCACTTATTCATGGACTCAACCAGAGCAACTTCAGATCCTACAAGCTTCATTCATAGTATATGCACTCTACAAATGTATCGCTTTTTGTCATTTACATGGTATTTTAACTAATTTTTCTATATTTAGATATGTTTAGATATACAAATACTTACCGTTTTCTTACCCTTGCATACAGGTTTGTAGCCCATGAACAGTAGGCTGCACCATGTAGCCTAGGTGTACATTAGACTGTTCCATCTAGGTTTGTGTAAGTGTATTCTGTGATGTTCACAAAACGATGAAGTCTCATGAGGATGCATTTCTTGATCCCCATCATTAAGCAGTGTGTGACTATTGTGATTCTGGAACATCCAGATATTTGTAAATGAAAAATGCTTTTGAAAAGACTTGTATTTTAGCCTTTGTGTTTGATGACTACCTTTTTATGTCATAGCAGTATACTAAGGATTACTTTATTTTCTCTGATATCATGAGGTACAAGTTTATTAAATTTTGTTATAGTAGTCTTTAATCAGTAAAATGAATATATGTATAGGTTTTCTTATTTATGTATTTTATATTTTTAACAGAAAAAACTTAGAAGATTGCTAAAATACATGTTTATCCGAGACTACAAATCAAAGATTGTCAAAGGCATTGATGAGGATGATCTTCTCGAAGGTAACCAAATCAAAACACAAAACTAAAACTTTAGCTTATGACACGTGTGGTGGTAACACATTTATGCAATTCCAATGTAGCTATTCTCAAGAACAAGTTAATTTTGTTTCCTGTCAGCAAATCAAGTGGAATGCCCTTGCAAAAGTATATATTTCTGATAAAATGTATTATACCGTGTTACCTATTTAATATTACTACACTTCTTATAGAATCTAATTCTTGAAAAATAGTTCTGCAGATGAATTGAAGTGTTTCTTTTTATGGAGCGCTTAGTGAATACAGACTTAGAGTAAAATAGACCTGAATTCCAATCAATACCAGTTCTCTGCTTTCTGTGTGTGACCTTGAAGGATCAGTTTCCTCATTTATATGGAGGGAAATCATATAACATGTGTAACATGTGGAGTGCTTAGGAGAGTTTAGCATAACATGTGAAAGCACTTGCCACTGAATAAATGATAGCAGTTAACACCATGCTTCAGATACCACAAAGCTCAGGGTGGTCAGAGCAATACTCAGTTTTGCTAAACCATCATATTAGTTTGATGTCCTCTCATTCATTTTAAATCTTCCCTCCTTATCTTCATTTGTATATTCTAATTTTGTGTGTCTTATAAAAAGCACACTAAAACTTTAAAAAAACAGTTGATAGAAATTATAAGATAAAATATTCAGGCCAGGTGCGGTGGCTCACACGTGTAATCCCAGCACTTTTGGAGGCCGAGGCGGGCGGATCACGATGTCAGGAGATCGAGACCATCCTGGCTAACGTGGTGAAACCTCATCTCTACTAAAAATACAAAAAATTAGCCGGTGTGGTGGCAGGCACCTGCAGTCCCAGCTACTTGGGAGGCTGAGGCAGGAGAATGGCATGAACCCGGGAGGCGGAGCTTGCAGTGAGCCGAGATGGCGCCACTGCACTCCAACCTGGGCGACAGAGCGAGACTCCGGCTCAAAAATAAATAAATAAATAAAATAAAATATTCAGGTAGAACACATCTAATCTTGAGGTGGGACTTCTGAAATGGCTATGTAAGGAGCATGGCAGAGTCTCTCCCCAGTGAAACACATTTAACTGGTAAAATTTTTTTGAAATAATTATTTAAAGTCTCTAGAAATTGTCCTAAGCACATATAGCAAGCAGGGCAACACATATTCAAGATCAACTAAATCTTGTTAAGAACAGTATGAGAGTCTTTCATTTAAACCATGACCTGCTCACATGATCACTCTCCAGCATTCTGCCACCTTAACTCAGTGTGACAGAAGCTCTATTCTGAGTGAGTGTAGCTGGCCCCTCCAGTTATTCTAGAGCAACAGTTTTACCCCAGAAGGGGCAAAGAGGTAGGCATCTCTTATCTCCCCCAGCCCCATGTTGCAAAAGCTTTTTTCTAGGCAGGCACAGCTAAGGTGACTGGGGCTCCCTTTTCACACTTAACCTCAACTCATAGGATAAAAGCTCTACCTCACACATGGTGGGCTGAGAATACTGGGCTCTGATTGCCACCACCCTACCTCTCATAGGGAGCAAAGCTACATACCAGAATAGACAAGCCTAGAAGACTAGGGGTTGCTTCCCTTTCCAGATCCCCATTCTCAGATACAGGGAAGCTTTTCCAGGAGAAGCTAATTTCAGGTCCACCTTCAGCTTCAGTACTATGGTACAGAGGTTCAACTCAGACCTTAGGAGCAGAAAGCTCTGCAGCTCTTCCACATCACTGCTTGGAACAGAGTATGTAGAAGTTCATACCTAACTTCATTGTAAAAACAACAACAGCAACAACAACAATGAAGATCCTGGTGATGAGTGATTAAGAGGGGACTGGTAGCTCCATGATACTGGTAGCAAAAAGCAAAACAGTGGGTCACCTAGATGTTAAACAAAGAAAACAAGGGAAAGAGATAGTTAAAAAGAGACCTCCTGCAGTCAGAGCAAAACTTAAAGACTGACAACATTTCAAAGGGGCCCAATATTATTTAGATCAATCAGTCTCTGGAGCAATTTATGCCCAAGGGTATTATCAGAAGCAGTGGAGCACACAGCTGGCAATTAGTGGTGGCTAACAGCTGTATGTGATATCAGTAGAGGCAGAGCAGCCAGAAACTTAATGGGGAGATCAGGGAAGGTAGCAGCCAGAGACACCCTGACTAAAACTACAGTCATCTGTAGTTATGGAGGAGATTGTTTGCATACTCAAGGCTGCACCCTCTGAAGAACATCAGAGGCTGCATACTGCAAGGGAAGAGATTTCATTGTACTAGTTCAGTCAAGTCATGAAATAAATAATGACAAGCCCCAGGAAGGGGAGGAAATTATCTAGATTTGCTACACTATATTATCTCAAGTATCCATTTTCAACAATAACAGCAAAATACTTGATATGCCAAGTAATAGACAAGTGTTATCCATAAAAAGGAGACAAAAAAAAAAAAAGCAGACAATAGAAACTGCCTTTTGGGGTCCCAGATGTTGGACTTAGCAGACAAAAACATCAAAGCAGCTATTATGTATGTGTTCAAATAACTAAAGGAAATACAATTTTTAAAAAGGAACATCTGATAATAGTGTTTCACAAAGTGAAGAATATCAATAAAACCAATTTATTTTAAAAAATAGAAATTATGGAGTTCAAGAATACAATTAGTGAGATGAAAAAATTCAGAAGGGCTCAATAGTTGTTTTCAGCTGGCAGAAGAAAGAATCTGAACTTAAAGACATCATTAAAGAGTATACAATCTGAAGAAAAAGTGAAAAAATAATAAAGAAAAATTAACAGCTTCAGAGAAATGTAGGGTATCATTAAGTGTGTCAAAATACACATAATGAGAGTATCAGAAGATGAGAGAAAAAGGAGTAGAAAAATATTCAAAGAAATAATGACTGAAAACATCCCAAATTTGATGAAAACTACCAGTCTACTAATTGAAGCATATGAACAAGCTCCAATTAAGATAAACATAAAGAAATCTACACTAAGACACTTTTACCAAAAATGTAGGAAGACAAAAACAGACAAAAAATCATGAAAGTCACAAGAGAAAAGCATATACAAGGGGACCCTGACAATATTGATGGCTGACTTCTAATCAACAATAGAGGTCAGAAGGCCAATGGGATGATATATTCAAAGTGCTGAACGAAAAAGAAACTGTCCACCGAGAAACTTATATCGAGCAAAACTATCTTTCAAAAATGAATGCAAAATACATTCCCAGATAAACAAAAACCAGGCAAATTTCTTGCTGTCAGACCCATATAAGACAAGTTTTTAAGGCTTAAAGCAAGCTGCACCAAATAATTTGAATCCACACATTTATAAAGATAATTAAGTACATAAATATAAGAGATAGTATAATTGTATAGTTCCTTTCCTTTTTAAAACTGATTTATAAAGCAACTGTATAAAACAATATATATGTAAAAATTGTGATGTTGGGTCTGTAACATTTGGAAATATAATATATTTGACAGTAACAGCACAAATGATGTAAGTGGTAATAATGCTGTACTGGGGTAAGGAAATGGCATCTCAAGTTATAGAAAGACATGAAGAATCAGAAGTGGCAAATAAAATGGTTAGTATAACAAACTATATAAGTATATAGTTGGTCTACTATAAAGACTCAAACCA
This sequence comes from Rhinopithecus roxellana, assembly GCF_007565055.1. Taxonomy (NCBI): domain Eukaryota; kingdom Metazoa; phylum Chordata; class Mammalia; order Primates; family Cercopithecidae; genus Rhinopithecus; species Rhinopithecus roxellana. The sequence goes on along the minus strand of NC_044552.1, from coordinate 38,906,985 downwards.
CTGAAACTGAATCAAGAAGGAATGGAAAATCTGAACAGGACAATAGCCAAAGGTTAAATCGGTAGCTTAAAAATTTCTGCAAAGAAAAGCTCAGTCACAGATTATTTCACTGTTGAAATCCACCAGATATTTAAAGAAGAATACCAATAATTTCCCAACTAATTCTATAAAGGTAATAAAGACTGAGCCTGATAAGAAAACCAGACAAAGATATCACAAGAAAAAAAAAACCGGCCGGGCGCGGTGGCTCAAGCCTGTAATCCCAGCACTTTGGGAGGCCGAGACGGGCGGATCACGAGGTCAGGAGTTTGAGACCATCCTGGCTAACACGGTGAAACCCTGTCTCTACTGAAAAATACAAAAAGCTAGCCGGGCGAGGTGGCTGGCGCCTGTAGTCCCAGCTACTGGGGAGGCTGAGGCAGGAGAATGGCGTAAACCCGGGAGGCGGAGCTTGCAGTGAGCTGAGATCCGGCCACTGCACTCCAGCCCTGGCGACAGAGCAAGACTCCGTCTCAAAAAAAAAAAGAAAAAAAACCACAGATTGGTATCTTTTTCAATAAAGATACAAAAATTCTCAACAGAATGCCATTAAACTGAATTTAGCAAATGTAGAAAGGATTAAAACCATGACCAAATGGGATTTATCACAGGGATATAGGTTGTTTTAAACGTAGGAAACAATTCATGTAATGCGTCGAATTAACAGAATAAAGGAGAAGAATCACATGATCACCTCAATAAATGTAGGAAAAGCATTTAACAAAATTCCAGTGGCACGATCTCGGCTCACTGCAAGCTCCCAAAATTCCAAAAGTTTTTAATGAAAGGAACATTCAACAAACCAGGAAGAAAAGGAAACCTCTTTAACTTGATAAAGATGATTGCATGGACTAAATGTTTGTGTCCCTCCTCACCCTCTAAATATATATGTTGAAGCCTAATTCCCAGTGTGGTAGTATTTGGAGGTGAGAGTTGTGGGAAGTATTAATAATTAGGTCATAAGGATGGAACCTTTATGATTAGGGCACTTCTGAGAAGCAACACAAGAAAGGTTGTTTCCTCTGTTTCTGCTGTCTGCCATATGTGGACACAACAAGGTCATGGTCATCTGTAAGTCATGAAGCAGGCCTTCACCAGACACTAAATCTACTGTCACCTTGAACTTAGACTTCCCAACCTCTACAACTGTGAGAAATAAATGTTTGTTGTTTAAGCCTCCCAGTTTATGATGTATTTGTTGTAGCTTCCTGAGCTAAGACAGACATATATGGAAAACCCACACCTAACATCATACTTAATGGTGAAAGACTGTATGCTTTCTCTTACAAGATCAGGAACAAGACAAAGATGTCCATTCATGCCACTTACATGCAATATTGTACTGAAGGTTTTAGCCCGGTGTTTAGTCAGAAAGAGAAGTGAAGGGCATCCACATTAGAAAAAAAAAAAGTAAAACTATCTCTGTTTACAGATGACATAATTTTGTGTATAGAAAATTCTAAGAAAATAAAAACTATTACAACTAATAGACTGGTTGGATATGTTTGCTGGATAGAAGGGAAATATGCAAAAATCAAGCATAAAAATATATCAGCAGTGAACAGCTCAAAAATGAAATTAAGAAAACAATGCCATTTACAATAGCATCAAAAAGAATAAAATATTTTGGAATAAAATTACTAAAGACTTGCAAGATTTATGTACTGAAAACTACAAAATATTGTTGAAATAAGGCCTAGATGGTAATGGAAAGACATCCTATGTTCATGGATTGGAACACTGAATATTATTAAAGTGTTAATACTCTCCAACTTGGCCTACAGATTTCATCTGCTTTTTTGTAGAAATGAATACACTGATTGTATGAATCATGACTACACTGATTCTACCAATCATATAGAAATGTCAGATGCTGACATGGAAATGACTCATCTAGGTCATGAGGGAACTAGAATACCCAGAACAATCTTAACAAAGAATAAAGTCAGAGGACTCATGCTTACTGATTTCAAAACTTACCATAAAGCTACAATAATTACAATAGAGCAGTACTGGCATAAGGGTAGACATATTTGTCAATGAAATGGAGTGGAATGAGAGTTCAGTAATAAGCATTTAGGGTCAGTCGATATTGACAAGGATTTCAAGAGAATTTGATAGGGAAAACATAGCCATTTTGACAAATATTGCTGGAGCAACTGGATATCCATATACAAAAGAAAGAATTTGGACACCTACAACAACACAGTACACAAAGTTAACCCAATATGGATCATAGACCTAAATATAAGGGCTCAAACTATAAAATTCTTAAAAAGAAATACAGGAATAAATGTTGATGACTTTGGATGAGGCAAAGCATTCTGAATGTATGACACCAAAAGCACAAACAGCAAAAGAAAAAAAATAGAAAAATTGGACTTGATCAATTATTTCAGAGTCAAAACAATGACCAATAAATTAACTGATCAATTTTAAAACTTTTATGTTTCAAAGAGCAACATCAAGAAAGTGAAAAGACAAACCACAGAATAGGAGAAAATTTTTCTTACATATCTGATAGGGTACTTTTGTATAGAATATATCTAGAATAGGTACAACTCAACAATAAAAAGACAGGTGGCCCAATTTAAAAATGGGCAAAGGGTCTGAATAGGCATTTCTACAAAGAAGATTGACTAATGGACAATAGACACTGAAAAAGATACTTAAAAATCATGCCTGTAAGTAATCCCAGCACTTTAGGAGGCTGAAGCAGATGGATCACTTGAGATAGGGAAAATGGAAGTGTTCTGAAGGTCTCTTGATACTGGAAAGGGGGAAATACTAGAAGAAAAAGTTGATTTGTTGGGAAAATGTTACCTCTTGGTAGGGGTATAATTGATACCTTGTTTTAAATAATAATGGAAACTGTCATTTAAAATATGTTCAAGCAATGTGTCCAACCAGAAAAGAGCGAGGTAAACATTAAAGAAAATGGAAAAAGGGATGGTAAACATTAACAGAATAGAAAAGTATATTACAATTTCAAATTAACAATGAGAAGACATGGAGGGACTGTCAACATGGCCAAATCATTAAAAATGAAGAAAAGGAAAAAACAAGAATATGAAATAAATACCAAACATAAAGCAAGAGAAAATAATAAAAAGAAATATATTGGTCATTGCACTAATTATGAAATGGATTAAATTCTTACATTAAGAAAGATTATAAACAACCACAAAAATAAAACTTAGAGATAAAGAAAGATTATAAATAATGGGATGAACAAATAAATGGTAGATAAATGTATACACAAATGCAAAGAAAGCAGAAGTGGCAATATTAGCATCATGCAAGCTATAATTAAACATTAAAAGCCCAAACAGGGTAAAGAGGAATATTTTATAGAAGGATAAAGGGGAATAATAATAAAACAGGATAAAGAGGAATAATTATAGAAGATGCAATTTTTAACATAATAGACCCATAAGCACTAAATAGTAAATCAGCAAAATAGCAAGATATGCTTAGACCTGTATTTATCTGGAATAGAATGTCTATGAATTTTTTTCAGTATATCTACAGAACATTTACAAAACTTAATTGTAAAATTGTCCACAAAGTGAACCTTTACAGATTTAAATAAGAATAGATATCTGGGCCGGGCGCGGTGGCTCAAGCCTGTAATCCCAGCACTTTGGGAGGCCGAGACGGGCGGATCACGAGGTCAGGAGTTCGAGACCATCCAGGCTAACACGGTGAAACCCCGTCTCTACTAAAAAATACAAAAAAAAAAAACTAGCCGGGCGAGGTGGCGGCGCCTGTAGTCCCAGCTACTCGGGAGGCTGAGGCAGGAGAATGGCGTAAACCCGGGAGGCGGAGCTTGCAGTGAGCTGAGATCCGGCCACTGCACTCCAGTCCGGGTGACAGAGCGAGACTCCATCTCAAAAAAAAAAAAAAAAAAGAATAGATATCTTACAGGATCCATTCCATCTGTGTGAGTGGAGAGAAGTCATCTCAAACAAAAGTTATTTTAAAAAAAAGATGAACTTATTTGACAATATAGAAATTTAATTTTTTTTTTTTTTTTTTTTTTTTTTTGAGATGGAGTTTTGCTCTTGTTGCCCAGGCTAGAGTGCAATGGAGCGATCTCGGCTGACTGCTGCCTCCGTCTCCCGGGTTCAAGCAATTCTCCTGCCTCAGCCTCCCGAGTAGCTGGGATTACAGGCATGCGCCACCACGCCTGGCTAATTTTGTATTTTTAGTAGAGACGGGGTTTCTCCATGTTGGTCAGGCTGGTCTCAAACTCCTGACCTCAGGTGATCTGCCTGCCTCGGCCTCCCAAAGTGCTGGGATTACAGGCGTGAGCCACTACGCCTGGCAAATTTTAAATTTTTTAATGGCAAAAGATGCTTTAAAATTCATAGGCAAATGAAAGACTAGGATAAACATTTTTAACTCAGATAACAAAGGGGTAATATAAAAGATCCCTTTAAATTGTTAAGAAAAAGACAACCCAGTTGAAAATGGGCAAAGGATAAAAATAGGCAATTAACAGAAAGACTTATTCAGATAGCTGGCAAACATATGGGAAAAAAATGTTTAGATTCATTAGTGAAATTAAATATTTTAATCACAATGACATATCACTTTACATTTATTAGACTTTTCTCATGGAGAGGAAAAGCATTCCTCATTACTCTTGGAAACTTGAAGGGTTAATGCACTGGTAAACAATCTCTTAACCTCCATTAAAATGTTTGTACCTTTTAACTCAGTAGTTCCATCCTTGTGAGTCTATGCCATAAACATTAAGCCAACCATACAGAATGCCATATGGATGGGATGTTTATTACAGCATTTCCCCGGGGTAGCAAAAACCTGAAACAAAGTTTATGCCCATCAATAGGGGATTGTCTGGAAAGCTATGGTGCATATATACTGTCAATTATTACACAACCATTAAAGAATCAGGGCTCTACCGTTGACTTGAAGGAATTTTTTTCCATAATTGACAAAGAAACATGAAGTGCAAGACAAGAAAGAAATAGAAGGAATCTCATACCCTTTTCTAAAAAGCATAAATGAATAAAACAGCTCTATAAATGAATGTATTTTTATGGATATATGAGCATGGAGAATACATATTGGGTGGTAGTAATATGAGTTACAGGATCTTTAGTTGGAGTTTGATCATATAAAAGGGAAGGAAATGGGAAAGAGTAATCAAGCAAAAATGATATGTGGTATCATTTTAATATATTTTAATTTATAGATATTTATAAAACTCTTTGATGTAGAAATTTAAAAGAAATGATAAAAATGAAGAAAAATGATCTATGGACCTAAGAGAATAATATAGATTCTTATATGTATATAGTTGTTAATGTGTTTAGAGATAAATATTTTTTAAATCTTTTGTAACCTTAAGTTGTCAAATTTTGAAAAATATATTCAGATATCTCACAGTAATTGTGCTTTTTATTAAGATTTCCTTTGTGTTTTCATTTTGCTATTATTTGGTACGTAAAAGTTTATGGCTGTTTAAAATTCCTTTTATTATTAGATACTATTTCACCCTGTCTCCTTTAGTGTTTTTGGTCTTGAACTGTATTTTCTAATGTTAATGTTACCAGTTCTGCTCTCTTAGCTTGTATTTGCCTAGCATATCCTTACTCATCATTTTTTGTATTGTCATTTCATTTCAGAGGTGTTTGTTATAAATACTGCAGAGCAGTATTCTTTTTCCAAATCTGAGCACACCACTCTCTGCTTTTTATAAGGGATTTAATTAGCCCTTTCACATTTATTTTGGTAATTGATCATTTGGTTCTATCCTCTCAGTCTGATTTGTGACATGAATAAATGATTTAATTCTGTATGACTTTTATTTTGGATGCAAGAATTTTTTTAAGATTATTTTCAGAGAATCCCAATTCTGAATTTGGTATACTATATTTAATACAGGTAATAATTAGTGCCGATGTAAACCTATTGAGAACATTTCTTTTTTTCTTTACCTTGACTTCATGAAGACAAATTGAGTGGCAGCAATAATACGAACAAAAGACAAAAAATTGCTCAGGACTTCCTCAACTCTATTGACCAGACAGGAGAACTTTTAGCAATGTTTGAAGATGACGAAGTTGATGAAGTTAAACAAGAAAGAATGGAGGTATAGTACATTCTTCCCTTTTTACAGAAATAGAACAACCACTACAGTGCCTATGCTATTTGGTTCTATTCTCATGTTCTTTAAATGTTTGAAATCTCTAAGTCAGTGGTTTTATGTCTGACGGTAGAGATGTGCAGAGGATCATGATCACCCCTGAAGTGGGAGTCAGATCTACCTTCAGCATCAACTTTGGGAAATGACTTCTGTTTTCCTTTCCTTATTTCCTTTTTTTAAAAATGAGTAGGTTTCCCTACTCTGGATCTGACATTTACTGATTTTATTTTATTAAGCTCATTTGTAATTAAATATTTACCTTTTTTTGTTTCAAATCATCCAGTTTTATTTGTAAACAAAACTAATTCTTATTGCTTTTATATTGGCATATATAGTGTGAAGAGCTATTCTTCTGGCTATAGTTGCAGACTGTGATTGGACTCACTAGCTAGGGTAGTACCCAGGGCAATTACATGCTTTATATCACTGCAAGACAAAGTTAGTGACATTTATTTGGATTCCCTGGATATGTCTTAACAATGAATTTGAAAATTATGTCTTCTATTTACCTTAGCTATCTATACATAAAATTATTATTTCTTTAAACACTAAAGGAAAAAATTAAAGTAAAATGGTTTATTTCATTTCAGTGCCTTCCAAATTACAAGACAGTATTTTCACAGTTCATATTGCTATTATCATACTTTCACATATAAGGAATCTCCATTTTCCCCTTCTCTTTCAGTTGGGCAAGAGAAGTAATTTCAGAATTACAAAAGATTGTGCTAAGTGCCAACTTTATTATAGTTTCTATGCATGCTGAAAATATAATTATTTTGTGTTAAACTTTGGAGGAGGTCCAGTAGATATACATGCTTTATAAACTTCAACAACCTTTAATGAATTAGCATGCTTAGATCATGAACTGTGATCTAAAGGCAGTGTTCTTTTAGGTATCAATTACTTTAGAAATGTGTGGTTATCTTGGTTTGGGACAACTGCAAATGGTTTTAGTTCAACTTTGCCTTGGGCCAAAAACATGCTAAGTTGTCCAAAGCAGATGATAAACATGTATTTCTGATGTCATCATTGCCTAAACAGGATATGGTTGTTTAGTGGCATGGTTTCACTTATGATGCATTACACAAAGAGAAAATATTGTTTATGCTTTATTTTTAAATATTTTTATATTATAAAAATGGCCACTGAGAAAGGTTCATTAAGGAATAAAACATAATACATAAATCATTAGTAAAATTGAGCAGGTAACTTTTCAATTTTGATGGGAAAATCTTGGCTAGCCAAACCTGTTTCCTAAAAGGGCATTCCACAATCAAGAAGAGAAGAAATGGAACTTTTTTTTGCTCTATAATAGCAGGCTACTGTACACCTAGAAAAATGGGGGTCAGCAGGGTACTAAAGTCAATAAAATATCTGGAGATGCAGGGTAGAAAAAGCTTGGGTACTTACGCAGCCTGTACACTTCTTCTTTATAGTTATGTATTACATACTGGTAACCAGGATAATAAAATATCAGAAGTTGATAAAAATAGTTACAGTGAAAGTCTTCATATGTACAATAAACATAAGACTGGCAACTTCGTTAAGCTTTATACCATAACAAAAATCTTCTCTGGCCAACATAACAGAGTAGCGTTTATATTCTACTCATCCAAATAACAGTTTAACTGAAAAAAAATACGCTGGGCTTGTAGACCATAACTGGGACAGTAGAAAGTGGAACCGTTAAGAGCATAGGCCTTGCCTGCTTCTAATTTGATAGGTTATAGTTTCTAGAGTAAACCACAACTGTGGCAGTTCATATGAAACCACTTTGGACTCAGAGACTGCAATCTCTTGCCTTTTTTTTTTTTTTTTTTTTTTGAGGCGGAGTCTCGCTCTGTCGCCCGGACTGGAGTGCAGTGGCCAGATCTCAGCTCACTGCAAGCTCCGCCTCCCGGGTTTACGCCATTCTCCTGCCTCAGCCTCCTGAGTAGCTGGGACTACAGGCGCCCGCCACCTCGCCCGGCTAGTTTTTGTATTTTTAGTAGAGACAGGGTTTCACCGTGTTAGCCAGGATGGTCTCGAACTCCTGACCTCGTGATCCGCCCGTCTCGGCCTCCCAAAGTGCTGGGATTACAGGCTTGAGCCACCGCGCCCGGCCGCAATCTCTTGCTTTTAAAGTTCAGTAGAATAATCAGTCCTAGCATCATTCAGTGACTTAATTTTCCTCTAAGCATCACTTATGGTTGCAGAAACTTTGTTTACTACCTTCTCCCCTAGAATGTATGAAAATGGTATGGACCTACCAACAGGCTTCATTTTAGTTTTCTTTCTTCTTTATAGATATAAAAACTCACTTGGTATTCTAGCTTCTTCTCAAAACATTGAGCAAATATACAAAAAACAGTCTAAGTCCTTTCCTATTGTTTTCAGTTGATGTATGTGTGCATGACTTTAGTTTCATCCATAATTTACTTAATTACTATTAATTTATGTGACTTGAAATACAAAAAAAGTCTGAATTTTTGCATCCATTTTGTCTTACTAGTTCATCATCGTGACAGTTAGCTAACTCTTACACATTTATTTTTCTCTAGCACCAGATTCTGGGTATACCTATAGTAGAGATCCATGATCTCAGAACATCCTTTTAAATGATCAAATAAAGATTAAATAGTGCTCAGAGTTCTTTTAGTGTATCTGAGAGACTGAGAAAGAAAAGCAGGGAAATACATACAACTATAGCTTCCCTCCAACCCCACCCACCTCCATCCCAAAATAAGGCAGGTGTGTCTAAGTGTAGCTAATGTTACTTTCATTCTAATTTTTTCAGCTAATCAAATAATTTGTGACTGTGTCAACCAAAGTCTCAAATAGCTTTGAGTTTTCTTGTCAGTGAGGAACTGTGGTCACCCCCAGAAGAGCTGTGCCTAAGAACCTGCTTTGCTGCTTATAAAGGAACCTGAGAAGCTCGGGTTTGTCATTAATCAAGTAAACTCTCTAGTCTTGTAAGCCACTAAGTTTGTAAAGAGATGTAAACAATAGATGCTTAAAAAGTTGGGAGAACTCTACCTTCAGACTAATCCTCAAATTGATAAAAGTAAATAAGAGAGCAAAGATTAGAGCTTAGAGAGAGAGCTTTTAAATAGTTTGGGGGTACAGAAAATCCCTAGGGACTTTGTATCTCGTGTTTTCATATCAGGCTTAATAGTGGAATCTAGAGAAAAGCAGAGTGATACACATAACATTTAAGGCAGCTTAAAATTTGTTGATAATCAGCTTTAAATTGAGTAAGGTGCCAGGTGGTCATCTGAATTTGCTTAACCTGAAAGGAACTGACCATAGATTTGAAAACATAGTTTCTTATACAGGCTGAATAATAAGAGAAATCAGGTGTATCATTCAGTTGTGCCCAAGTGTAGCATGGTTATGATTCCTGGGGATTTTGACTCCCAGGGTTATGGTTTTTGGAGGTAAGTGGACTAGAAAACTCATTGAAGAAGAGATAGGTGGATGCCTGTAGAAGTTGTCCATCTTCTCCTGTTTTTGAAGTCTTTCTACCATTCCCATTTGTACCTATCATGATTTCTTTTAATTATAAGGAAAAGGAAAATAAAATGCCTTTAAAGCTAACAGTCCAAAAATATCTTAGATAAGACTTAGCATTAAAGAAAAAGGCTAATCTCAGTAAGATAAACATTCACAAATACCAGAAGAGTTTAAAAGGTTGAGTTAAAAACTGAAACTCTTAAAAATCTTAGAATATATAGGACTATGAAATGAAGATAGAATTATATACTACAAAGATATATGTAGTTTACATATGTACATAATAAATACCTGTATGTATATATGTATATATATACATTTATATTTGCATATACATTTATATATGCCAATTCATTTGCATATTTGTATACAGTATGCCCATATATACATACATAGAAATAGAAATGAAATTTTTCTAGATTATTTAAAGGGAAAAGTTAAAGAACAATCAGAGGTATATCATACAAATTCTGTAATACTGGTGCTTACAATATCAATTTCAGAGAAAAGAGAATTTAGGGAGAGAAGCATTAAAATGGAATAAAGGCAATAATTTTATGTTACTAAAAAATACGGCTATAGTGAAAATATAGTAGGTGCAAACTGTCAATCATCAAACTCCGGAGAATTGAAACCTTCTGGTAGTGTGGGGAGAGGTCAGAGAAATACATTTGTTGTGGAGACTAGAACATACCATCCCAATCCTTAACTGATTAATTGAAGGGAAATAAAAAGACTTTAATAAATCCCAGAACTTTGGGAGGCCGAGGCTACACACAAAGGGTTACAAACAAAGGGAAGCCAATCGGACTAACAGCAGATCTCTCGGCAGAAAGTCTCCAAGCCAGAAGACAGTGGGGGCCAATATTCAACATTCTTAAAGAAAAGAATTTTCAACCCAGAATTTCATATCCAGCCAAACTAAGTTTCACAAGTGAAGGAGAAATAAAATCATTTACAGGCAAGCAAATGCTTAGAGATTTTGTCCCCACCAGGCCTGCGCTACAAGAGATCCTGAAGGAAGCACTAAATGTGGAAAGGAACAACAGGTACCAGCCATTGCAAAAACATGTCAAAATGTAAAGTCCATTGATGCTAGGAAGAAACTGCATCAACTAGTGAGCAAAATAACCAGCTAATATCACAATGACAGGATCAAGTTCACACATAACAATATTAACCTTAAATGTAAATGGACTAAATGATCCAATTAAAAGTCACAGACTGGCAAATTGGATAAAGAGTCAAGACCCATCACTTTTCTGTATTCAAGAGACCCATCTCACATGCAGAGACACACATAGGCTCAAAATAAAGGGATGGAGGAAGATCTACGAAGCAAATGGAAAACAAAGAAAAGCAGCAGTTGCAATCCTAGTCTCTGATAAAGCAGACTTTAAACCATCAAAGATCAAAAGAGACAAATAAGTCCATTACATAATGGTAAAGGGATCAATTCATCAGGAAGAGCTAACTATCCTAAATATATATGCACCCAATACAGGAGCACTCAGATTCATAAAGCAAGTCCTTGGAGACTTACAAAGAGACTTAGACTCCCATACAATAATAATGGGAGACTTTAACACCCCACTGTAAACATTAGACAGATCAACGAGACAGAAAGTTAACAAGCATATCCAGGAATTTAACTCATCTCTGCACCAAGCGGACCTAATAGACATCTACAGAATTCTCTACCCCAAATCAACAGAATATACATTCTTCTCAGCACCACATCACACTTACTCCAAAATTGACCACATAGTTGGAAGTAAAGCACTCCTCAGCAAATGTACAAGAACAGAAATTATACCAAACTGTCTCTCAGACCACAATGCAATCAAACTAGAACTCAGGACTAAGAAACTCAATCAAAACCACTCAACTACATGGAAACTGAACAACCTGCTCCTGAATGACTACTGGGTACATAACGAAATGAAGGCAGAAATAAAGATATTCTTTGAAACCAATGAGGACAAAGATACAACATACTAGAATCTTTAACACACATTTAAAGCAGTGTGTAGAGGGAAATTTATAGCACTAAATGCCCACAAGAGAAAGCAGGAAAGATCTAAAATTAACACCCTAACATCACAATTAAAAGAACTAGAGAAGCAAGACCAAACACATTCAAAAGCTAGCAGAAGGCAAGAAATAACTAATATCAGAGCAGAACTGAAAGAGATAGAGACACAAAAAACCCTATCAAAAAATCAATGAATCCAGGAGCTGGTTTTATGAAAAGATCAACAAGATTGATAGACCACTAGCAAGACTAATAAGAGAGGAGAATCAAATAGACACAATAAAAAATGATAAAGGGGATATCACCACCGACCCCACAGAAATACAAACTACCATCAGAGAATACTATAAACACCTCTGTGCAAATCAACTAGAAAACCTAGAAGTAATGGATAATTTCCTGGACACTCACACTCTCCAAAGACTAAACTAGGAAGAAGTTGAATCCCTGAATAGACCAATAGCAGGCTCTGAAATTGAGGCAATAATTAATAGCCTACCAACCAAAAAAGGTCCAGGACCAGACGGATTCACAGCCGAATTCTACCAGAGGTACAAGGAGGAGTTGGTACCATTCCTTCTGAAACTATTCCAATCAATAGAAAAAGAGGGAATCCTCCCTAACTCATTTTATGAGGCCAACATCATCCTGATACCAAAGCCTGGCAGAGATAGAACAAAAAAAGAGAATTTTAGACTAATATCTCTGATGAACATCAATGCAGAAATCCTCAATAAAATATTGGCAAACCAAATCCAGCAGCACATCAAAAACCTTATCCACCATGATCAAGTGGGCTTCATCGCTGGGATGCAAGGCTGGTTCAACATATGCAAATCAATAAATGTAATCCAGCATATAAACAGAACCAAAGACAAAAACCACATGATTATCTCCATAGATGCAGAAAAGACCTTTGACAAAATTCAACAGCCCGTCATGCTAAAACTCTCAATAAATTCTGTATAATAAGAACTATATATGACAAACCCACAGCCAATATCATACTGAATGAGCAAAAACTGGAAGCATTCCCTTTGAAAACTGGCACAAGACAGGGATGCCCTCTCTCACCACTCCTAGTCAACATAGTGTTGGAAGTTCTGGCCAGGGCAATCAGGCAAGAGAAAGAAATCAAGAGTATTCAATTAGGAAAAGAAGTCAAATTGTCCCTGTTTGCAGATGACATGATTGTATATTTAGAAAACCCCATTGTCTCAGCCTAAAATCTCCTTAAGCTGATAAGCAACTTCAGCAAAGTCTCAGGATACAAAATTAATGTGCAAAAATCACAAGGCTTCTTATACACCAGTAACAGACAAACAGAGAGCCAAATCATGAATGAACTCCCATTCACAATAACTTCAAAGAGAATAAAATACCTAGGAATCCAACTTACAATGGATGTAAAGGACCTCTTCAAGGAGAACTACAAACCACTGCTCAGTGAAATAAAAGAAGACACAAACAAATAGAAAAACATACCATGGTCATGGATAGGAAGAATCAATATTGTGAAAATGGCCATACTGCCCAAGGTTATTTATAGAATCAGTGCCATTCCCATTAAGCTACCAATGACTTTCTTCACAGAATTGGAAAACACTGCTTTAAAGTTCATATGGAACCAAAAAAGACCCTGCATTGCCAAGACAATCCTAAGCCAAAAGAACAAAACTGGAGGCATCAGACTACCTGAGTTGAAACTATACTACAAGGCTACAGTAACCAAAACAGCATGGTACTGGTAACAAAACAGAGATATAGACCAATGGAACAGAACAGAGCCCTCAGAAATAATACCACACATCTACAACCATCAGATCTTTGACCAACCTGAGAAAAACAAGAAATGGGGAAAGGATTCCCTATTTAATAAATGGTGCTGGGAAAATTGGCTAGCCATAAGTAAAAAGCTAAAACTGGATCCTTTCCTTACTCCTTATACAAAAATTAATCCAAGATGTATTAGAGACTTAAATGTTAGACCTAAAACCATAAAAACCCTAAAAGAAAACCTAGGTAATACCATTCAGGACATAGGCATGGGCAAGGACTTCATATCTAAAACACCAAAAGCAATAGCAACAAAAGCCAAAATTGACAAATGGGATCTAATTATACTAAAGCAAAACAAACTACCATCAGAGTGAACAGGCAACCTACAGAATGGGAGAAAATTTTTGCAATCTACTCATCTGACAAAGGGCTAATATCCAGCACTTAAAAAGAACTCAATCAAATTGACAAGAAAAAAACAACCCCATCAAAAAGTGGGCAAAGGATATGAACAGACACTTCTCAAAAGAAGACATTCATACAGCCAGCAGACACATGAAAAAATGCTCATCATCACTAGCCATCAAAGAAATGCAAATCAAAACCACAATGAGATACCATCTCACACCAGTTAGAATGGCAATCATTAAAAAAATCAGGAAACAACAGGTGCTGGAGAGGATGTGGAGAAATAGGAATGCTTTTACACTGTTGGTGGGACTGTAAACTAGTTCAGCCATTGTGGAAAACAGTGTGGCGATTCCTCAAGGATCTAGAACTAGAAATACCAGTTGACCCAGCCATCCCATTACTGGGGATATACCCGAAGGATTGTAAGTCATGCTGCTATAAAGACACATGCACACGTATGTTTATTGTGGCACTATTCACAATAGCATAGACTTGAAATCAACCCAGATGTCCATCAGTGACAGACTAGATTAAGAAAATGTGGCACATATACACCATGGAATACTGTGCAGCCATAAAAAAGGATGAGTTCGTGTCCTTTGTAGGGACATGGATGCAGCTGGAAACCATCATTCTCAGCAAACTATCGCAAGAACAGAAAACCAAATACCACATGTTCTCACTCATAGGTGGGAATTGAACAGTGAGATCACTTGGACACAGGAAGGGGATCATAACACAACGTGTCCTATTTTGTGGAGGGTGGGGGGAGGGATAGCATTAGGATGAGTTAATGGGTGCGGCACACCAACATGGCACATGTATACATATGTAACAAACCTGCACGTTGTGCTCAAGTACCCTAGAACTTAAACTATAATTAAAAAACAGAAAAACCATATGATAGTTTTAATTGGTAATAAAAAGACATATGACAAAATTCACTTCCTAGCCTTTTTGGAAATTCTTAGTAAACTAGATATAGAAAAGTCCTTCTACTTTATGATAAAAAATCTCACTTAAATGAACAGACATCAGGATAGTTTTAAAAATATTAAGAGTTCTATTAAATTCTGAATATGCACTGTTACTGCTTTTATTTGCCAGAGTTCAAGGAGCACTAGGCAGTGTGATAAAAGGCATTGCTATTGGCAGGAGACCAAAATTTATCATTATGTACAGATAACGTAATTTATTAATTTTGGTAATCCTTGAGAATCAGTATAAAAAGTACTGAACCCAGTAGAAGTTTTCATTAAGTCAGAGAGACACTGACCGAGATTAGGAACTTCTTCCATAATTCTGTAATACTTGATAATAAATTCAGTAATAGTCAATAGTAAAATTGAGAAAAAAAGGCAATGTCGATCAGAATAATACAATAAAAAAATTATTTGGAGATAAACTTTGTATTAACAATAAATGTAAAAGAAATATATAACTCATTTTTAATAATGTACTGAGACATGAGTATATAAATGAAAAAACACTATGTTCCTGGATACAGACTAAATGTTGTAAATTTCAGTTATTTCCACATTAATATATTGACTTAATGTTGTTTAACAGAAATCTCAGCAAGATTAAAAATAAAAACTTTTTTCACTGATATTAGACTTCACCTGAAGTTATAAAATTTACGATAGCCAAGAAATTTTCACTAAAGAAGAGTAGGCGATTGAGTTTAATTTAATGGCAAAACTGCAATTACTTTTGCATCAACCTAATACCACCAAATAATATAAGATTCCATGAAACTACAACAGTCGAAATAGTGTGGTACTGGCGTAAAACCCACAGGCATGCCTGTTCCGAGAATAAATGATACAATTAACTATAAAGAAGAATTAGTCACAATAAAGATGGCATTAGACACCAGTGGGAGAAAGATGCCAAGACAACTAAAGAACTATCGGAAAAGAAAACATAATGATAACTCAACCTTATACATCTATCAGAATACATTCCAGAATATTAAAAATTTGGTATAAAAAGTAAAACCATTTTTAAAAATTAAAAATAACCACAGGTAATATGGAAGGACTTTCTAGGCTTTCATTTCAGAGCTTTTGAGAAATACTACTCCTCAAACTTTTGACACATACACTGTGGGAGTAGGGAATGGTCTGTTTTCAAATAAGTTTGTGAAATGCTAAGTTCAAATTTTTCAGAAGGTTCTTTTAGGAATTTTCAGAGGGTTTTGTATGCTAAATTTTGTGAATTTTTCAAGAGAGGAAATAGACTCTATTAAAATATTCTGAAAGGTCACTCAGAGCCCAGTTTGGGGGTGAAAAAATCACAAAGGAAGTGACTTTTAAATTCGATCTTATAAAAATTATGTCTGTGTTTCAGAAACACAAAAAATTATTAAAAGGCAAATGCATAAAAATATGACACAACTATCAGTATCATTTATATAGATCTTTTAAAATCAATAAAATATAACATTCTAGCAGAAAAATTGGCAAAGGATATGAAAAAGAAATAAAAATAAATATATAAAGTATCTACTTACTGGAATTGAAATAATGCCATTTTTGTATATAAAATGTCAAGAGTAAGATGGGAGTGGTAACACATTAACTGTGGAAATGTAGATTAGTAAAACCAAGAAAGTATTTTAAAATATCAATTCAGTTAGAAGCATTAATATACTGCAACCTAGTAGACCTACATTTGGTAATTTCTCTTTAGATATCAGGAATTTTGTTCATATGCACATTCATACGCACAAAACTCTTCATCACAATGTCTTACGTAATATTGGAAATGGAGTGAGAACCCTGTTTACCTGATGATAAGGGAATATTCATATTTCGCAAACACATTGAAATTAAGACTGCTAGGAGAAATATACCAACATGCTCATAGTGGCTGACAGTGGAGGATGAGATTTACAAGTTTATTGAATTTATAAATGTATGCTGTTTTGAATTTACATATTTACCATCTCTGTTATGTTTCTCTTAATCCTCATTTGATTTCCTTTGTTCTGCAGTTTATCTTTTCATTTTATTTTTCCCATCAGAAGTATTTACTTTATAAGTGGTGCTGAAGGATACGCTTTATGAGGCAAATTAAATTGGCTCTTTAGATGCTTGCAGTTAAGACTGAACAGATGAATGTATGAAGCAATATACACATATAATATGCATGTAAATACAAGTAAATGTATGTTGTGGAAAAAGATGTACCATTGATTTTATCTCTTCCAGAGAAGGTGCCTGTTGCCAGATTGAAATACTAGCAGTTAGAAACTCATAAAATGTTCGTTAAGTTTTAGACATAAGAAAGTATGGTAGTTTAATTGTGATTTGCTAAGTAGGCAGTTGTTTCTTATGTATGTTTTTCCTTTTAATTGTCCCTTGTTTCTAGATGCAAGATAGTGTAAAGAGGTAGGGAATAAAATAGATCTTTTGGAAAAAAAGTTGTCTATGAATTGTCATACTGGGAGCAATAAAGTTTATTTTGCATTTGATTTGAGGCTTGATTATATCAGGAAGATTCTAGTTTCATGGGTATTTTTGTATAAATGCAGTAGCATCTATTAGATGCTCTCAATAAATAAATATCTCAATAGATATTAATATTGGTGTTGATTTTTAGTCCTTTAAATGTTTTATTCAGCTATAGTTTGAGTTTAGATTCTCAAATATTTCAGAAAGCTGCTATTCCAATTTGGAGGATGTATAGGTATAATATTGTCATAATAACTGAAGAGTAGGAGACTATAACCCTACATAGTGTCATACAGACCATCTTCAAAGCAGTAATAATGATGTAAAAGTTGAAAACAGTTAATATTTTTGCATGATGCTATTGATTGCAGTTAATAAAATAAAAAAAAAAAAGACAAAAACAATTCAAACAAAATTAGGCAGTTAGGGAAAGATTTTGTTTCAGATAACAAAGCCCAGAGGTAGATTTGGCTTCAAGCGAGGTTTAATATTGAAGTTCACAATGTCCATTGGATTGAAGATCACGATGTCCACTGAATATTTATAGGAGCACAAATGACTATAGAAGTTTTAGGTCCAGGTGGAGAGATAATGCCTTTGTCCCAAGATTTATGCTTAAAAAGATTTGGGTCACAACGTCTCCCCAGTCCCTGCCAGTGACAGTAGCTAGTAGGATGAAATGTCCTGCCTGGCTTAGCCTAAGTTGTATGCTTCATCCCTGCAGTTGAGTATACAGTCAGACTCCAGCAAAACCCTGGATCTCTGGAACTTTAGGAAGAAGTAATGGGTGTGAAATGATAGCCACAAAGGTCCTTAAGTGTAAAGATCTTTAACATTATGGCAGTGTGAATTGACAGAATGATGTCTTAGAATCTTGGCACTCTGTTCAACTCTCTAGGAAGTTTTCTCTAAGACACAACATGGTAAAAACGAATGCAAATCATTTTCTTTGGAGTCAAGCAAATCATCCATCCATCCTTTCACTCTTTTGTTTATTGGACATTTATTTTTTGAGATTTTGTTAAGTCAATCACTGTTCTAGGGCCTGAGGCTGTGACTCTTAAAAAAAAGACAAAATATGGCCTTTGCCCTCACAGTCCTAGAGTAATAACTGACCAATCAAAAGTAAGTGTCTAGTAAAGGTAATACAGCCTCAACAAATGGGTTACTATTCTAATTATTACTCTATTTGTTTTTAATTTTGAACCTTCTTAATGGATTGTTGGTTATTGAGCCATATATTTTCTACTTGCTATATAATTTGAAATTTAGTTTATTCTGACATAGGGCACACTACTTCTTCAAGACATTTAGGCAGGGTCATTGAATTAGCTTCAGTGTGTTTGCAAAATAAACTTGAAAAGGGCTAGGGTGCATTGAAAAACATGAAGCAATGTAATATGTCAAGGTTAGTTCCTGGAGGAGTTTCATTAGGATAACTCATTGTTATGTTTATTAAAGGTTAATTTTTGTTCAAACAATTTCAAAATACTTATGAAATTATTCTCCAGGGAGTATTACTAGAACTACCAACAAGATACCTGTGGTAAATCTAGCTGCACAGAGCAGAATTAATGTCATTCAGTGTATGTTATTCTGGCATAGGAACTGCAGAACAGGTAGTATTACTTAATTTAGAAGAACCCAAAATCGATGTAATACGTAGCTCTGAAAGTGATTTCCATCTGTGACTTTATATACTATCAAATTACATTTTACCCATAGCTATAACTATCCTTTTATGATATAATGATAAAGAATTGTGTATTTGTTGTCTTAAGTGCTTGTCTAAAATTGGGGAAAGTGTCTTCTGGAGAAGGCATTTTTCAGTTAATGAAATAAAAAGCAAGTTATAGATCTATAAAAATGGAACTCTAACCTAACTCTTACCTAGGTCCTTATTTTTCTGTAGCTTACTATATCCGATTTGAAGATGGCTCTCAAGGGATCTTTTTATGCTTTTCTTAACCTTGTGAAATGTGAGCTTCTGCTGAGGGTGGAGTCTGACTTCTGCTTTGATGATTAGAGCACCTCACATACAGGTGTCAAACTAAAGTGGTTGTATTTGTTTTATTCTGTTTTTGTTTTGTTTTGTTTTAAAGACAGAGTCTCCTTCTGTTCGCCAGGCTGAAATGCAATAGCCCCGTCACAGCTCACTGCAGCCTCAACCTCCCAGGCTTGACTGATCCTCTAGCCTTAGCCTCCCAAGTAGTTGGGACTACAGGAACGTGCCACCACACCCACCAAATTTTCATATTTTTTGTAGAGACAGGGTCTCACTATGTTGTACAGGCTGGTCTCAAACTCCTGGGCTCAAGCAATCCTCCCATCTTGGCCTCCCAAAATGCTGGGATCATAGGTATGAAGCACCAAGACTGGCACTGTTTTTTAATCATTCTCTAACATTTCTGAATATATAATCTCTTACAGTTGTTGCTTTGCTGTAGAGAAATTTAATAGCAGGATTAATTAAATGACTGCCATCTTTTTTAAAACAATATTAGTACCATTCCCATTTGTCCTCCACCCTCGGACCTATTTAGATTCTTTACTGTTAGTTTTTGGATGCAGTTTAAAAGTTTTCTTCCCCCATTCCTTTCTTTAGTCTGCAGGAGAGCAAAATACATGGTGGCAGCATTGAAACCGTACTCATAATAATCCTATTTTTCCTAATCCAGATCAGAATATATGATCTGATATTCACAAGTATCTTTTGTTATGGGGACAGGATATTTTCTGTCTGGATTTGGTAGGAAAGCATTGGAATAATGATTGCTATTTATTTCCACCTTTCCTACGTCAAGGGAAGTAAAACAGAGTCATTTCTATGGATAGAGATACACATCAGCACTGCACACTGTAAACACTCGTGTCCACTGTTGGTGATGTGTGGTGCAGGCCTTACTGGGCTGCTGTTTTTAGTCTTGCCTAAATGGATATTTGACTGCCACATGGTGATTATACTGTTCAATTAAGTGTTTTGTAGAATCAATCAATATTCTCTGTCTGAAGTAATTTCAATTTGTTCTTTTTAAAATGAAATCCTTCTCTTTTAAAAAATACATTTCAAGGGTTTTCTTAGAGATCAGTCTTCTAGCTTGTTTATAAAACACCTTGGCAAAGATGAACTTTAAAATATCATTGAATTTAAGAACACCACAAGATTTGCCACTAATTTACATTTAATGTTTATAGTTCTCAAATTGTGGTTGTTGTAATAACCAAAATATTTTTGCCTTGAATATTTTGTGGATTATATTTCCCTATTCTTTCTCCTTACCCACATTCCCCACAGTAGGTGGGCAGATTGTTGTTACATAGTTTGGCCTTTATTTATCTTTATTGGTTTAATCTCACCAAGTTTGTGTTTCTAAATATGAAAATACGTGTATTCTCTGGCAAGATTTTTGTCTTTTTAATGTTTCAGTTTATTTAGTGGAATTAGCAGATCATTACTTGTTTGGTATAGATAATTATCCCCATATCTTTATGTGCATCCATGCTGAGGAGCTGCCTTTAGCTTAATTCTTATTGTTGCCACTACTTTACAGGAAATGTGCAAATCAAGCTGTTTAATGTAATTAGATTTTTTTCTATATCATTGTGTTCCTCATTTAGAATTAATAATTTTGGATTCACGCTTGAACCCGCAAGGCGGAGGTTGCAGTGAGCCAAGATCGTGTCACTATACTCCAGCGTAGGCAACAGAGTGAGACTCCATCTCAAAAAAAATAGATAAATAAAAAGAATTTTGGATTAAGCCATAAATATTTAATAATTTGTATAATCTATTGTATTAGCATGTCTCTTTGGAACTTTTCCCAGCATCGGTCAAAAAGACAGATCAGATCCTACCAGCCTTCTCCTTTTCATGATTCTCCATTTTCTAGAGAGGAGTCTTCATTCCTTAGCATGGGATTAATATGATTTTTACTGTCACTACAATGGCACTTATAGTCAGTTACAAAGGGCAGTGTTTTGCATTGCTATAGAAATTCTGAAAATTTTTGCTTTCACAATTAGTAGCCATGAAATAAACTTGTGGTTGTTTAATTCTCAGATAAATAGTTAAGTATTAACAATTTGGGCATTTCATCTCATTCTTTTAAAATATTTATTGTATCTTACTTTTAAATGTCCTACCTTGAAGAAAGGACTTTTATTTCTTGTAGTTACTCTCACCTCAAATAGTAGAAGACAGTCATGACTAATGGATTCATTGAGGTGCTCTCAAATATAGAGGTTAAATTACAAAAATGACCACCTTTAGGAAAACAAACTTTAGAAAAATCCAAAATCACTGGGTAATTCTTTTTATTTTGCAAGAATACTTTTATTACATAAAAGTTTAATGATTACTATTTATTTTTAATAAATAACTTATTGTTTATTAAAATAATAAATTTATTTTAGATCATTGTTCTTTTAAGTAATTTAAAATAGGACTTTGCCAAAATTTAATACGTACACAAATATCTGCAAAGAATGCTACTATATACCTTTACTGTAACTGTAGAAGTTATTGAAGTGAGAGAGAGACAGAAATAAATGAGGTGGGGGAAGAAAAAAAAGAGAGATGATTGGATGAAGAAGTGAAGCCTTTTTTTCCTAGAGAGTAGTTTTGTGTAAAATTCTATTACCTATTCGTTATGGACCTGCCCCCATGATTCAATCACCCCCAACCAGGCCCCATTTCCAACACTGGGAATCACATTTTGACATGAGATTTAGAGGGGAAGAATATCCAAACCATATCAGCAACCTTGAGAAAGAACAAAGGTGAAGGCATCACACTTCCTGATTTCCAATTATGTTACCAAGCTATAGTAATCAAAACAGTACCCTACTGCCCCACCTCCAACACTGGGAATCACATTTTAACATGAGATTTGCCATAAAAACAGACACAGAGACCAAAGGAACAGAAAACCTAGAAATAAACCTACACACATGTGGTCAACTAATCTTCAACAAAGGTGTCAAGAATGCACAATGGGGAAAGGATAGTCTCTTCGATAAATGGTGTTGGTAAAAGTAGATGTCCACATGCAATAAAAAAATGAAATCGAATCCTTATCTCATACCAAAATTAACTCAAATGGATTGAAGATAAACATAAAAGTTTAAAAGTCCTAGGAGAAAACATAGGGCAAAGCTCCTTGACATTGGCCTTGGTAAGATTTTTTGGATATCACACCAAAAGCTCAGGAAGCAAAAACAAAGATAAACAATTGGGACTATATCTCTCTTAAAAGCTTCTGCATGGCAAAGGAAAAGGTCAACAATATGAAAAGGAAACCTGTGGGTTGGGAGAAAATATTTGCAAATCATACATCTGATAAGGAGTTAATATCCAAAATATATAAGGAACTCGCACAACTCAATAGCAAAATAATAACCCATTTAAAAAGGAACAAAAGACCTGAAGGTACATTTTTCCAAAGAAAGCATAAAAATGGCTAACAAGTATATGAAAAGATGCTCAGCAGAACTGATCATCAAGGAAATGCAAATCAAAGCTGCAGTGAGATATATCACCTTATACCTATTAGGATGGCCTTTATTAAAAAAAACAAGAGATAAGTGTTAGAGAAGGCGTGGAGGAATAGGAACCTTTGTACACTATTTGTGGGAAAGTAAATTTGGTACAGTCATTACGGAAAACAGCATGGAAGTTCCTCAAAAAGTTACAATCAGATGATCCAGCAATGCTTCTTCTGGTTATGTAGCCAAAAGAAATGATCTTGATACCTCAAAGAGATGCGTGCACTCCCATGTTCATTGCAGCATAATTCACAATAGCAAAGATGTGGAAACAACCTGCCCGACCTAACTGTCAGGTGAATGGATAAAGAAATTGTGAAACAGATATACACACGTATATAATAAAATATTACTCAGCCTTAAAAAAAGTGGAGATTCTGCCATTTGTGACTACATGAATGAACCTAGAGTATATTATGCTAAGTGCAGTAAGCCAGACACAGAAAGAAAAATACTACATTATCTCACTTATACATGCAGTGTAACCAAAGAGTGATGGGTTATTTTGGTGGCCTGGATTTTATTTCCTTGGGATATCAAGGAATCCCAAACTCAAACTCATCAGATATTTTTAAATATTCTTTTAATGAATGTTATTATAAATCATTCCATCCACTTGTGTGGGACTTGGGTACTTTCACATATGACTACAGGCCAAATGTGTGTTATTCAAAGAATTGTGGGATCTCCGAGGCATGAGACATCTATAAGAAAATTTACAATTCATTCGTAATACATTTTAATAATATCAAATCTCCCCACCCCCACCCCAGAAAACAAATCAAAACTAGGAAGAAAAGAAGCCACAATTTATTTAAGCTAGAAAATGTAATTTGTTTAATTTGTACCAATAATTATCCAGTGTTTGCTTGGGTGTGGAGAAATAGACAATCTCATATTAGTGGAAGCATATGTTGATACAGCTTTCTGGAAATACATGTGGCAATATCTATCAAATACACGTTAAAAAACATTATATGTTATTTGCTCCAGAATTGCATTATCCCAGGGAAGTAATTTTACAAATATGTTTTAAAATCAAATATAGTCATTGTTTTTTAAATAGGAAAAATTTTTTTTAACAATAGAAATATTAGTGTTGTAAACTTTCATCTTAATATTGCTTTTGGTGTAGCCCATAAATTTTTTTAAAGTTTTTTTTAATTATTATTTAAGCCTTTCATACATAGTCTGTAATTTCCCTTTTGAATTGCCCTTTGGCCTAATTTACTTATAATATTTAAAATATATAGATATATATTTTCCAAATGTCTGGGTGTTTTATATGTTTCTTCCTTTATTAGGTATTTTAGTTGTTTTGTTGCATAGTAGTTAGATTGTTAGATATATTAGCATAAGGAATTTATTAGAATTTTCTTGGTAACATTAATATGTAGTGGCTTTTTACAACTGTTCCATGGACAGGTTAGGAAGATTTTCAAGTATCTTTTAGATCATCAGTATTAATAGCACTTAGTGCTTTTTCATCCTTAGTCTCTGAAATTTGTTTTGACCACAGACCCTCTTCATTAAAAATTTGAAAACTCAAACTGCACCAATGCCTGCCCTAGTAAAACCCCAATCCTGATTAGATCTAATTATTTGCCCATTTCAAAACTATATTATGTCTATTCCCCAGTAACAGAACACAACGGGAGAAAAACATAATCAAGCGGACTAATCTTACTTTCTTCAATAAGAATCTCAAATACCCTTGACACTGCCAAGCAATTCTTAAACATTCCCTAGTGTACCCATTCTCCCATGGTACTTAATGATTGTTTAAACCTTTTCCTCTCTTCAGACTTTGTGCAGTTCTTCCCTTTCCCAGCTTCATTCCTAGTTCACTTGTTCTCCAGATTCACTTCATCTTGTTGCACTGAGAAAAAAGTATCAGAAGAGTACTTTCACAAGGTCCTACCACAGCACCAATATACATTATTGGTTAATTTTTATCAGCACAGAACAGTGTTATAATTTCCCCTATCTTAAACGAACAAAGCTTACAACTATGTTTTTCTGCTCTCATTTAGCATAAAACTTCTCAAAAGAGGTTGCATTTGCTCTCCTCCCATTCTCTTTAGAACCCACTTGAATCATGCTTTCATCCTCACCACTCTACAAGAAATTACCCTTGTTGCGGTTACTAATAACCTCCATTGTTGCCAAATACATTGGTCAATTCTCCATCTCCATCTTTCTGTGGATATCAGCTCTCAGTGGCCCTAAACTGAACCAGCACACTGCCACTTCCAGAATTTTACATGTACTGTTTTCTAGCTCTCTCATTTTCCTCGGATCTCTACTCACATATCATATTTTCAGAGAGATTTTCTCTGACCATCCCATGAAAAGGGGCTATGGACTGAATTGCCCTCTTCCCATGCACCCCCCACCCAATTTATATGTTGAAGCCGTAACTCCCGGTGCCCAGTGTGATAGTATTTGGAGATGGGACCTTTGGGAGTTAATTAAATTTAGATGAAGTCATGAGAGTAGAGTTTCATGGTGGGATTAGGGTTTTGTAAGAACAGGAAGAACCTCTAGAGATCTCTGCCATGTGAGGACATAGGGAGAAGGCAGCTATCTGTAAGCCAGGAGGAGAGCCCTCACCAGACCCAGAGTGTGCTGGCACCCTGTTGTTGAACCTCCAGCCTCCAGAACTGGGAGAAATATATTTCTGTTGTTTAAGCCACCTATTCTATGGTATTTTGTTACGGCAGCCCCAGCAGACTAAGACAAAAGGAACAGTGTACTTCCCATGTATCAATCCTTTTCTAAATCCTTACTCTACTATATTATTATTCATGGTACTTACCATCCGTGATCTTTTATATGTTGGTTTTTATCTGTCTTCCTCTACTTTAGGAGAAAGCTCCAGGAGACAAGAGCTTCATCTCTTATTTTCACTGCAGTATGTCCAGTACCCTGAACAGAGTGTAGTAATAGTAGATGCTCAATAAATGTATTTTATATAAACAAAATAATAATAATGAGAATATCTTCAAACATCTGTAGATCATAGTTGTGTCATCATTTGGAAAGCACTTATTTTCTTACTACTGTTAACTTGAAAGGATATATACATTGCATTTATTTTTTCAAAAATATCTGTTAGTAGTATCCAATGGTCATCACAAAAAAAGTTAAGCAAATTTGTAACACTTGTCTTTTTAGCAGGAAAAACAGTCATTTGTCTTTAGGTTCCAGGACACCTTTAATTACTTTGCTTAGAGAGAACCGGTGAACCTTTGGATAGGATAAAGGATTTTGACATTCATTCTACATCTCAACTCAAAGTATTGTAAAGATTTCGACTACTGATGGTATAATTTTAGTTGACCATAGCAAAGACATTTCGCTATACCAAGTGCAATAAATTGTAGTGTCCTCAATAGTAGTAGTACCACAGTCATTCACTTACTGCATGCCAGATACTGTTCTAAACCCTAACATATGTGTTATCTGATGTATTCCTTTCTTCACAGTCTACCCATGAGATGGTTTCTGTTACCCTATTCACTTTATAGTTGGGGACACTGAAGCACAGAGATTAGGTAACTTGTCTGGGTCACAGTTACAAAGTGAAAAGTACTAGGAAAGCAATCTCCTCGGTGCATGCACTATCTGGAAAAGGAAAGTACTGGGAAAGTTTTATATTTCTTCCATTTTGACCTTTATCTGGAAGAAACTTCTTGAATTTTGTTATGTATAGTTGCTAGGCTCCCTAATTTTAAGGTTGATAAAGATATTTTATTTTTGCTTTGCCATGTCAATTTCTGAACAGAATCACATATTAAAAGATAATGGACTATCATACTTGGTTTACAAACATGAAACCTCATTATCTTAAGTCCACAATTTATAAAACCATAGTTGATAAGAGATTACTGTATCTTCTTTCAAAAATTTTAAAAACACATGAAGGGCCAAGGACACTCAGTTATTTACATATTAGTGTGAATCAGATTGCTTGCCTCTTGATCATTAGCTAAGGGGGACTTTAAAGAATGTTGGTTGGCAAAGAGTAGAGATAAAGTAGTTTTGAACCTTAAAGAAATTTAAAGAGTAGGGAATATATTAAGTGAGCCGCTGTAATCACTGGATTACCAATCTTAAGTCTCAGGAAATGGCCTCTGTTTGATTCAGCTTGTGTCCAGTGGTCAGGCCTGGACTTGGCACCATGGCTAGAAGGCAGGATCCTGTTACACCTCTCTCACGTAGCAGCTTCTAGGCAACTTTGCAGAGATGAAGGAAAAAGGAGGCAGATAGTGCCGTAGCTCCTTACTAGATTAGACCATCTGTTCATTCATCCACTCAACATTTATATTCATAATATGCCATATATAAACTAGGTTGATCTTGAGACTGTCAGTATTTTATTTCAAAAATGATTTTTGTAATCTAAATTTTCTTTAAAAAGCTACAGAGCATACTGTTTAGTTACCTTAGACTTAAAGGAAAATGCCTAATGAAAAAGTAAGTAGAAAATCTCACTAAAGTTCACAGAATGACAGAGAGAAAGTTAAGTGTGCTTCCAGTCAAGCTCTTTCACTTAAAAAAATCCTCACTAAACCTGTAAAACATTTCAATAAAAACGTTTCTTTGAATGTTATTTTAAATACTATATTACTTAAGCAAATATTTAAATACTATATTAGTTTCTCTGCATTCTTTACTCGAATTTAATTCTACCTGTCTGCCAAGTATGTCAAAACCCCAAGTCCATTTTCATTTGCCAGGTTAAATGTTTATTTTGTTTTCCCACATAATATGTTCTTTGAAGTGTCATAAGCGTACCAAGCCTGATTTCTTTTTAATAGGGACATGGTAGGGCAATTTTTTTCTTTCTTTCTTTCTTCAGTTAATAGGATAGAATATGCTTTTCTCAAAGA
This sequence comes from Rhinopithecus roxellana, assembly GCF_007565055.1. Lineage (NCBI taxonomy): Eukaryota > Metazoa > Chordata > Mammalia > Primates > Cercopithecidae > Rhinopithecus > Rhinopithecus roxellana. The sequence continues at coordinate 38,879,157 of NC_044552.1, read as the reverse complement.
ATATGTAAAGGTATGTTCACATTCCCTGTCTACTGAAGGTACACACTGCCTTCATTAGCTGTTAGAAAATAGACTTTCACTTTCTTAAAATGTGTCCAGTAAATTTAATGTAAATTTTTGAAGGCTCACTTTATTTCCTTATTATCAGAATACCAAAGACTTTCTGTAATCTAGAATGTCCACTTTTACCTAACAAGTCACCCTGTATAGACTAATACAGTGAAAAAGTATGAGGCTCTGGTGATCTACAAATAACTGAACATTATTTGATTTGGGAGTTTCCATTTGCTTCTTCTCGTCTATGCTTATGTGAGTCAAACATCCATTTATAATCTTTTACACTTATTTTCAAAGAGCATTGACATACATTTGAATACCATAATCTCTTAGATATACTTCTCTCAAAAAACAACTACTGAAAATAGCTTTCAACATATATTTTATCTTAAAAGGAAAGATTTAATATTTAGCCTCTATATGAATCCCATGGTGATTTGTAGCTTTTGCAGAGTTCATTAGTACATCTTCTTAGATTTCTTGTGTTAGACCTATGTCACTATACGAGCGTCTCCAGGAGGAACTATTTGAAGCCAGAGTAGTGGTGATTTTCCTATCCTTTTATCTTCTTGACTTTATAAAGTACATGAATTCTTTTTCCATCCTCTGTTATGAAAGTACAGATTGTTATGAATGCCATAGTCTTTCTTTCATTATCACTATCATAAGGCCTCTTCATTCTCTAAATTAGGAAAACATTCTTCAATGCAAGATAGAGAAGAGATAGCAGACTAGTACAAAATTGGTACGGTAGAGTACGTAGCTGTATCTTTGATACAAGTGAAGTGATTCTAACACACTCATAGTTTTGAAGTATCTTGATGTTTACCAGAAGTTAGGACCCTGATGGCTTATTCCAGTGACATTTCTTCTATATAAAGAATTGGGCTGGGCACGATGGCTCATGCCTATAATCCCAGCACTTTGGGAGGCCAGGAGATCAAGACCATTGGCTAACACTAAATACAAAAAATTGGCCGGGCGTGTTGATGGGAGCCTGTAAACCCAGCTACTCGGGAAACTGAGGCAGGAGAATGACGTGAACCTGGGAGGCGGAGCTTGCAGAGAGCCGAGATTGTGCCACTGCACTCCAGCCTGGGCGACAGAGCGAGACTCCATCTCAGGGAAAAAAAAAAAAAAAGCGTTGGTAACAGAGCGAGACTCTGTCTCAAAAAAAAAAAAAGAAACAACAAAGAATCATTGCAAACAGGCTGAAACTTTCTCAGTGTGAATTTGGCCAGGTTGTCTTATCTCTTAAATCTTAGAATTATGAAGTATTTCTTTGCTTTTTAAATGTCTTTTTCTTTTCTTTTCTTTTGCTTTGCTTTGTTTTAGACATAGGGTCTCACTCTGTTTACCAGGCTGGAGCACGATAGTGAGATCATTGCTCAATACAGTGTCAAACTCCTGGGCTCAAGCGATCCTCCCACTTTATTTAGCCTCCCCAGTAGCTGGGACTATAGGCATGCACCACAGTGCCTAGCTAGTTTTTTTCTTTTTTTTTTCCATGTTATATAGACATGGGGTCTCACTTGTACTATAGAATGTCCGCTCTCAAACTCCTGGCTTTAAGGGATCCTCCTAACTTGACCTCTCAAAGTGCTGAGATTACAGGCGTGAGCTACCATGCCCAGCCAAAATATTTCTAAGACTTTCGGGAGTTCCCTGAGATAAGAGAATACACATAGAACCACAGAATCTCAGAGCTATATTGAAGAAGAGAGAAGTCAGTCACAGTGAGATGAAGCAACTTAACCTAGAGAGTCCCATCTTGTGTTAGAGGTAAAACCGAGACCTAGAATCCAGATCTTCTGATTCCCAGGTAAACATTCCTGTCACCACTCATGCTAATCTTTTTCTAATGGTATACAATGTTTTTCAGTATTATAGAAGAATATTTCAAAATATTTAGGTTATGATTAAAACTCAGTTGCCACTGAGTTACAACACTTAAGCACTGTATAGAATGCATTGGGATTGGGTTGAAATTGTATTTACCCTATGATGTGCCCAGTCCATTCCTTTTCAAATATATCTTAAATGTAATTTGCTTTATTCATATCTCTCTCATCAAAATAAAACAACAAAAATGTAATTTCATGCTTTTTGTTAACAAGTGAAGCAATATTTTCCTGGTATGTGGCTTCTTCATTAAAATCCATCCTTCATTTATTTATACCTAGTTCTGCAAATATTCTCTGTTACTTTCAAGTTCCTTGTTCTTGGAATCACTTTACCCCTTATATCCTGTAGCGTATTTCTCCCTTAGATGAAGTTTGAGATGGATAGCAGCTATAGTCGGGCTTCCAGTAAAGGGTTAGAATAGAGTATGTCAATAGCAGTGATCCATCCCACCAGCTGGCATTTATGCAAAATGGCAAAGCATTTAAGTATGCATTGGAGTGAATCATTTGTCAAACCCCTTTTCCTATCACTTGCCTTCCTTGAGGAGTTGTTATGCTAATTCTAAGGTACGAATAGATTAAATGCCACTAAATCTACTTTTTCAGACATACGCTTCTTAATCTTTGTAGTATTAGGACAGCTATTAGACATGGTTATTTGTCTGACTTAACTTTGCCCTCTTCTTATCCCCTGGAAGTACTCCAATGAAGTTTAAAACTGCATAAATTGCATTTAAAAAAATGTAAGTGATGTGATGGAAGAGAATCCTCATTCTTAAACTTCTTAGAGGTCCTATGACTGCTAAAAATCAGTTCTGGAAATGATTATCATGGGTCACATAGATGTAATGAATTTTTAACCTCAGTCATATACCACCGTGTAGACACAACTACTTGCCACTCAGTATCCATGCTCTCCTTCCTTTGTAACAAAACTGAATTGTATCTGGGTATTTTGCCATCCAGACCAAACAAGAAGAAATAAAGTAAATCCGCATTTCTCTTACCCTCAGCCACATTTGGTCACACGACTGAGTTGTGGCCAGTGAAATGTAAGCATTCCACGGGAATTGCTAATACAATAAGCCCTCACTTAACACCATTGTACAACAGGCCTTCAAATAACTTCATTTCCTTCACTATCATTTTGTTAACGTTGATGAGGGGCAAAGAAAACAATGATTTTGTTATATGTTGTTTGACATAAATTTTCAGTTTCCAAGAACTTATCAATGAGATGAAGTGGTCATTTTTTTCTTTTTTTTTTTTTTTTTTTTTTTCCTTGAGAGAAAGGGTACACTCCCTACCCTTTCTGCATTTGAGTGTTTTGTGCAGATTCAAGGCTGGAGCTTTAGAAGCCAAGACATTCGGAATCACAACATGTCAGAGCAGATACTGGAGGAGATTGAGGCCCTGGAGACTTCAGTTAGTTCCTGTGAAGCCTGAATACCTATCTCCAGAATTCATTTATGTGAGGAAAATAAACCTCTATCTTGCCTACGCAACTATGATTTTGGCTTAGATATGTAGCCAGAAATAATCTTAACTAACAAAATGTGAGTGAGCCCCTTGGATTGATAAGAATATACTTCAAGAAAGTAATTAGTGTCTTAAGATAGACCTGGTCTACTATAAAAATTGTTTTAGTTAACAGTTTGGTAAATGGAAAGAACTTAATAATTCCAATCTGTTTGACAATAATTGCATTCTGTTTTGCCTGATGCTTTAAGAAATCCAGGTTATCATATAGTCTTATTTCTAATTTGTGCCAGTGAAATGAACTCATAAGTTCATAAGATGTAAAACGAACTTTTTTTGTGCCATGTCATGAGAGCAGATAATTCTTGGCTGCCACGTGAACTCATCACCTTTTAATGGGTCAAGGAGGCTGTAGTTATTACTCCTCCTAGCTTTTTTGTAGACTTCCACTGTCAATTCCAAAGCTCCACTTAACCTTTTACATAGAACATTGATCCCCCCAACTTTGTTAATTCTTTCACAGATAGTTGATAAAAATTGAGTTTATTTTTTATATTGAAGGAGTATTTTGTCATGGTTTATGATTTTCAAAGAACAATCATAACCACAGGACAAGTGCTAGTATCTTAACATGTTTTAGCCTAAGACTTATACTAATTTGCAGAATTTTGTTCATTGAAACCTAGCAACATCAAATGCTTGAAGAAATCATTCAGTATTTATTAGTATGTTTCTTGTCTCTTAAATTCTGAAAGAAAATGGGGGGAGGATTTGATTTTAGGCTTTTTTGTTAATCAAAGTATTCATTCTGCGACTTGAGAAATTAAAATACCATGCTATAGAAAAATAAGAACCATCTGGGCTGTGTGTTTTTCTACTTCGTCTAAAGAACATTATGCAAAGGAGAGTATGCAAAGTAACAAGGCGTGTTGGTTTAACTATATGGGATACCTGGTGTGGTACAATAGGAGTATTACTTAAGAGTTGTATAAAGTCCAATTTAGTTTATCATGTTGTAAATGTACCTAAAAGGCACCAATAGAAAAGAGTATTAACAGGATTGCTTTTGTGCTTTGAAGAATGTTAATTTATTATTTTGGCAAGGACATATTTCCATTGTGTGGATTTCTGTTACTTATTTTAATGTTGTCCATGTTTTGTTTTATTTTGAATCTGCATACAACATTTGGTCAATCTGGTCATGAAACCTATTGCCCCAGTGATTATAGGGTTTTTAGCCTGTTCTGACAGACTAAACTCTCTCCCTACTTTCACCCTCACCCTAGTCCTCCCATGTGGATCCTTCATGTTGCTTCTTACTCAATATAATAACTATTATTCTATTACTTAGAAGGAATAAAAAGGAAGGATGACCTTCCTGGACAGATAAGACCATACTGTGTCAAAACAATGTGTTCCCACTTAAAGCCTACAAATTAATGAAACATACGCAGTATTCTTATTCTCATTGTTTAGCACTTGTATCTCTTCCCTCAGCATCATTTTCCTAATCAAGGATCTGAATCATCACAAACAATTTTGAAGTCTTTATTATAGAATGACAGTTTTTTATCTTTTACCAAACTGTTTGTAGTATATCTGTCTTTTTTCTGATATTCTCTTTAGATTGTATGGTATTATGACCAGAGCATGGGCTTTGGGGTCAGATAGACCTGCATATTCAAATCACGGTTCCATTCTTTATCCAAGGTATGTTACTAACCTGGACAAATTACTTCATGTTTCTGAATTTCAGATTCCTTTATCTGGACCTGCATCTTTGAAGTGTTGGGAAGGATGTAATGTACCCAGCTCAATTCAGCACATGGGTGTTTAAGAAATGGTAGCTGTCACTGACAGAATCTTCTTTATTAAAATATATAATATAGCAATATTCCTATGGAATTTACTTTAGAAATAATCTTCCCTTCTTAGTGACTAGAGTCAGAATCAAAGAATTTACAGCATGCATAAGATCAAGTTACTGGAATATGTAATATTTACTGCTATCCCTGAGTAAGATGACTCAGAAAATGTAGTCCGAATATTCAGTAGGCACTTTGATAATTCCATGACATTCGTCCACTTATATTTCATCAAACAGTGTATTCATTTTCGAATACATTTCTAGATCTTATGAAAACTGCATGTAGCTCAATCTGAGGGTTTTCAATTCTACAAAAACAAAACCAGTTTCTTCTCAGGGCCACTACAGAGCATTTCATGTAGAATTTTTTAGATTATTGAAAATTTTATACATCTCTAAAGTTGTAACATGTAGTAGTAATGTCAGGTGTGCTCTGCATAATTTTACTTGATCAGATAGAAAAGTTTATATCTGAATAAGGAATTTTGTTGTAGAAGTCAGTAGTATAGTAGAAAGAGCACTGATTTTGGAATAGGAATCTTAAACTCTTTCTAGCAATATATTTTGCTATTGATGAAAACCACAAAACTCTCATCCAACTACTAAACAAACCTGACCCAGTTTAGCTTGTGAGATCAGATAAGACGCATGTAGGGTGGCAGGGTGGGGTGAAGAGTATACAGGAACTCTCTCTACTATTTTTGAAGTTTTTCTGTAAATTTAAAATTACTTCAAAATAAAAATAAAAGAAAAAGATCTTTAAAAAATTCAGAAAGTCAGTAAGTTTCAGTTTCTTCTTCTATAAATGGAAATGTAATAATAGCTTATCTTTCTACCTGACACAGTTGTTGAATGGATAAACATGTAAATAAGGCAGTACACATAAAATTTTAAAATACTGCTGTTCTATGCTGTGATTCTTCCTTACTTGACTTCACCCATTTTACTGATCTTCACTTCCTCTTGCTGCCAATTAGTCCTTTGCTTCTTTAAAGCTTTTGTGGTTACTTTATTTAAGGTGAAACACTGCCTCACATGACCAAGTTGCAAAAACAATTCTCCTTTCATCATCTTTCTTTGTAATCCATTCTACACCCTCTGTGGCTTGCCTTCTCTAAGCTTCTTGCTTATGAACTAGGCCTAGTGGCCACTGATGTTTAATCAAATAACAGTTATAATACATTTACTCATGAGTAAAGCCTGAATAAAATTTGGGCACTGACATCTAAGAGAATGGAAATTTCATCATGAAATATCTTAACAGAAACCATTTTGTTAAATAACCATAATTACAGGTTTTGCACTTATGATTGCAGAAGAGTTTGCTCTTCTGCATTCTTTGAGGCTCAAGGGACAGTCATTGTGTTCAGGCTACTTGAAATACCTATACTGAATCTAAGTATAGCTAGGGCTTCTTCAATAGAAAAGTCCCTGCAAGACTTTATAATTCAAAGATTTTCACACCCACAATTATTTTAAAAATTATTTCTGTTTTTAAAAAATATTTTTAATTTAGGTAAGTAGACTTTTCAGATAAGAATTCAAAATATGACCGGGCGCAGTGCCTCATGCCTGTAATCCTAGCTCTTTGGGAGGCCGAAGCGGGCAGATCACTTGAGGTCAGGAGTTTGAAACCAGCCTGGCCAACATGGTGAAACCCCATCTCTACTAAAAATACAAAAAATTAGCCAGGCATGGTGGCGGTCACCTGTATTCCCAGCTATTCAGGAGGCTGAGGCAGGAGAATCTCTTGAGCCCAGGAGGCAGACATTGCAGTGAGCCAAGATTGCACCTCTGCACTCCAGCCTGGCGACAGAGTGAGACTCTGTCTCAAGGAAAAAACAAAAACAAAAAAAAGACACTAATTTTCCAAATGTGTAGACATTTCGGCTTTTTCTTAAGTATTTAGGAATTTGCATTTACTGCATCTGAAGCAAAGCATTTTTGATTGCTGTGATTATTCTTGTATCCTCGTGATAGTCATACTTGGTAAAGACTATCATTTTCTCCTTTTTTTAGTGACTAAATCTTGGCATTCTCAATAAAAAATTTTCTTCCTTTTGTTTTATGTTAACTCATGCTTCTAGCTTAGATCAGTCTCTGACAGATTTCTATTGATGGACTTGCTCATTTCTGACTCGTGAAAACAACTCAGCCAATTAAAGGAAGCTTTAGCATTAAGATGATTAAGGATGTTCCATTTAGAGGAATAAATAATTTAATTTTATTTGTTTTGTTTCTAATCTTAAATGCTATCCAGTTATAAAAGCCTATTTTTCCTCGAGAATTTTTTCCCACACTGGTGGCATTGTTTCCTTACTGGAGCATGACGTACTCAACTTCAGTTTTTTGGGTTTTTTTTTCATATTTTCTTTTTTTTTTTTAACAATGAGCTCATCATTTTACTTACTCTGCTTATCAAAAATCAGAATTAACTTGATGTTTATATTATTAATAGGACTCTTCCCAAGTATATTGACATTTCAATTTTTTTTCCCAATAGTGTTTGGGAAACAGGTGGTTTTTGGTTATGTAGATAAGTTCTTTAGTGGTGATTTCTGAGATTTTGGTGCACCTGTCACCCAAGCAGTGTACACTGTACCTAAGTGTACGCTTTTATCCCTCACCCCTCTCCCACCCTTCTCACCAAGTCTCCAGAGTTCTTTATTATCATTCTTATGCCTTTGCATCCTCATAGCTTAGTTCCTACTTATAAGTGAGAACATAAGATAATTAGTTTTTCATTCCTGAGTTAATTGACTTAGAATAATGATCTCCAACTCCATCCAGCTTGCTGCAAATGCCATTATTTCATTCATTTTTGTGGCTGAGTAGTATTCCATGGTATATATACCACATTTTCTTTATTCAGTGGTTGGTTGATGGGCATTTAGGCCCAACTTAGTTCGTTAGTTAGAATACTTATGGTTTTCTATATAAAGAGTCAACTTTTAAGATATTTTATAAACTGGGAGAGTGAAACTAAGAACATAAATTACAGATAGTAAAAGCTATAAACGGGTCATTTTGTTTGTTTGTTTGTTTGTTTGTGACAGAGTCTTGCTGTGTCGCTTGGGCTAGAGTGTAGTGGCCCGATCTCTGCTCACTGCAACCTCCGCCTCCTGGGTTCAAGTGATTCCCCTGCCTCAGCCTCCCTGGTACCTGGGATTACAGGCACCCACCACCATGCCCAGCTAATTTTTGTATTTTTAGTAGAGATGGGGTTTCACCATGTTGATCAGGCTGGTCTCGAACTCCTGACCTCAGGTGATCCACCTGCCTCAGCCTCCCAATAAACTGGTCATCTTAGTATATCATTGAGACAGTTATCTCCACTACTCATTAACATTTCTGGCAGCAATAGGGTAGCTTTCACATAGGGTATAGAATTTTTATAAGAGATGAGGAGAGATCTTATTGTATTGGCTCAGGAAAGTTAAATATAGCAACATTTGTTCTGGTCTGTTTTAGGAGCACTTTTTCCTAAGTGCTCTATAGATAGCCTGTCATTTTTGCAACAGACCATGATGTCAGGACCAAGGAGGGTTTTGATAGAAATGACACAGCATGATTTGCATTTTTAAAAGGTCACTTTGTATGGTGTATGGGAGTTACTTTTTCCTTTGGTACCATGATCTTTCTGTGAAATGGACTCTGTTTTGAAACGAGAAGCACAGTGCTTACTCCTTGAAGGGAAGGCAATGTAGTATAGTACAGCAGTTTTCAAGTTGTGTCTTGCAGTTTTTGGTATTTCATTGAGAAGTACTTTGCAAAAGACAAAGAATATTGGAGGATTCTAAGTCTTCTTTCCTCACCTCTATCAAAGCATGTCAGGTTTTAGCACCTTCATTTATAAGGGTTCCATAAGATATCTATTAAATTACACACACACACATATATTTATATACACACATTATGCATATGTGTATGTATATTTATACAGACATATGTATATTTATATATACAAACATATGTATATATGAACATATATACATAAATACATATTTTCAAATGTTCACATACACCTACCCTGCCCAGCATATACACACATAGCCAAACCCCTTCTGTAGTAAAAAGAGCATAAACTCTAGAGTAAGACAGACCTCATTTCAGATTGCAGCACACATTGCTTAGCAACCTTGGATAAGTTTGCTAATATATGTGAGCCACAGCAGGAAGACTCATTAGGAGTCTATTACAGTAATTGATACAGTTTGGCTGTGTCCCCACCCAAATCTAATCTTGAATTGTAGTTCCCATAATCCTCACATGTTGTGGGAGGGACCTGGTGGAAGGTTATTGAGTTATGGGGGCAGTTACCTCCATGCTGTTTTCATGGTAGTGAGTGAGTTCTCAGGAAATCTGATGGTTTTATGAGGGGCTTCTCCTCTTTTGCTCAATTTTCTCTTTGCTGCCACCATGTGAAGAAGGATGTGTTTGTTTACCCTTCTACCATAATTGTAAGTTTCCTGAGACCTCCCCAGCCCTGCAGAACTGTGAGTCAATTAAACCGTTTTCCTTTATAAATTACCCAGTCTCTGGTATGTCTTTATTAGCGGTGTGAAACGGACTAATACAGGAAATTGGTACCAGGTAGTGGGGTGCTGCTGTAAAAATACCTGAAAATGTGGAAGTGACTTTGGAACTTGGTAACAGGCCAAGGATGGAACAGGTTGGAGGCCTCAGAAGAAGACAGGAGAATGTGGGAAAGTCTGGAACTTCCTAGAGAGACTTGGAGGGCTCAGAAGAAGACAGGAAGATGTGGGAAAGTTTGGAACTTCATACAGAGTTGCTGAATGGCTTTGACCAAAATGCTGATAGTAATGTAAACAATGAAGTCCAGGCTAAGGTGGTCCCAGATGGAGATGAGGAAGTTGTTGGGAACTGAAATAACGGTGACTCTTGCTGTGTTTTAGCAAAGAGACTGGCAGCATTTTGCCCCCGCCCTAGAGGTCTGTGGAACTTTGAACTTGAGAGAAATGATTTAGGGTATATAGCAGAAGAAATTTTTAACCAAGTCATTCAGGAGGTGCCTTGGGTGCTGTAAAAAGTATTCAGTTTTATGTATTTACAAAGATACAGTTTGGAATTAGAACTTGTGTTTAAAAGGGAACCAGAGCATAAAACTTTGAAAAATTTGCAGCCTCACAATGTGATACAAAAGATAAACCCATTTTCTGAGAAGAAACTCAAGCCTGCTGCAGAAATTTGTATAAATAATGAGGAGTGAAATGTTAATTGACAAGACAACAGGGGAAAATGTCTCCAGGGCATGTCAGAGGTCTTCACAGCAACCCCTCCCATCACAGGCCCGGAGGCGTAGGAGGAAAAAATGGTTTCATGGGTCAGGCCCAGGGCCTTGCTGCTTTGTGCAGTTTTGGAACTTGGTGCTCTGTGTCCCAGCATGGCTAAAAGAGTTGTGGCTTCAGAGGGTGCAAGTCCCAAACCTTGGCAGTTTCCACATGGTGTTGAGTCTGTGGGAGCCAAGAAGTCTAGAATTGAGGTTTGGGAACCTCCATCTAGACTTCAGAGGATAAATGGAAATACCTGGATATCCAGGCAGGGGTGTGTTTCAGTGGCAGAGCCCTCCTGGAAAACCTCTGCTAGGGCAGTGCAAAAAGGAAATGTGGGGTTGGAGCCCCCACACAGAGTCCCCACTGGGGCACTGCCTAGTAGAGCTGTAACAGGGCCACCCTTCTCCAGATCCCAGAATGGTAGATCCACTGACAGCTTGCACTGTGTTCCTGGAAAAGCCACAGATACTCAACGCCAGCCCACGAAAGCAGCTGGGAAGGGAGCTGTGCCCGACAAAACCACAGGGGTGTAACTGCCAAAGGCCCTGGGAGCCCACCTCTCTCGCATCAGTGCGACCAGGATATGAGATGTGGAGTCAAAGGAGATCGTTTTGGAGTTTTAAGATTTGATTGTGGAGTAGTGGTTCTCCCAGCATGGAGTTTCAGATCTGAAAATGGACAGACTGCCTGCTCAAGTGGGTCCTTGACCCCCGAGTAGCCTAACTGGGAGACATCCCCAACTAGGGGCAGACTGACACCTCACACCTCACATGGCCGGGTATCGCTCTGAGACGAAGCTTCCAGAGGAATGACCAGGCAGGAACAATTCCAGCTCAGCAATATTCACTCTTCTGCAGCCTCCGCTGCTGATACCCAGGCAAACAGGGTCTGGAGTGGACCTCGAGCAAACTCCAACAGACCTGCAGCTGAGGATCCTGACTGTTAGAAGGAAAACTAACAAACAGAAAGGACATCCACACCAAAACCCCATCTGTACGTCACCATCATCAAAGACCAAAGGTAGATAAAACCACAAAGATGGGGAAAAAGCAGTGCAGAAAAGCTGAAAATTCTAAAAATCAGAGCGCCTCTCCCCCTCCAAAGTATTGAAGCTCCTCGCCAGCAATGGAACACAGCTGGATGGAGAATGACTTTGACGAGTTGAAAGAAGAAGGCTTCAGATGATCAAACCTCTCTGAGCTAAAGGAGGAAGTTCAGACCCAAAGCAAAGAAACCTTGAAAAACCTTGAAAAAAGATTTGACAAATGGCTAACTAGAATAACCAATGTAGAGAAGTCCTTAAAGGACCTGATAGAGCTGAAAACCATGACATAAGAACTACACGACAAATGCACAAGCTTCAGTAACCAACTGGATCAACTGGAGGAAAGGGTATCAGTGATTAAAGATGAAATGAAGGAAATGAAGTGAAAAGAGAAGTTTAGAGAAAAAAGAGTAAAAAGAGATGGAGAAAGCCTCCAAGAAATATGGGACTATGTGAAAAGACCAAATCCACGTCTGATTGTTGTACCTGAAAGTGACGGGGAGAGTGGAACGAAGTTGGAAAACACACTTCAGGATATTATCCAGGAGAATTTCCCCAACCTAGCAAGGCAGGCCAACATTCAAATTTAGGAAATAAAGAGAACGCCACAAAGATACTCCTCAAGAAGAGCAAGTCCAAAACACATAATTGTCAGATTCACCAAAGTTAAAATGAAGGAAAAAATCTTAGGGGCAGCCAGAGAGAAAGGTCAGGTTACCCACAAAGGGAAGCCCATCAGACTAACAGCGTTATCTCTCGGCACAAACTATACAAGCCAGAAGAGAGTGGGGGCCAATATTCAACATTCTTAAAGAAAAGAATTTTCAACCCAGAATTTCATACCCAGCCAAACTAAGTTTCATAAGTGAAGGAGAAATAAAATCCTTTACAGACAAGCAAATGCTTAGAGACTTTGTCACCACCAGGCCTGCGCTACAAGAGATCCTGAAGGAAGCACTAAACGTGGAAAGGTACAACAGGTACCAGCCATTGCAAAAACATGTCAAAATGTAAAGTCCATCGATGCTAGGAAGAAACTGCATCAACTAACAAGCAAAATAACCAGCTAATATCGTAATGACAGTATCAGGTTCACACATAACAATATTAACCTTAAATATAAATGGACTAAATGGTCCAATTAAAGGACACAGACTGGCAAATTGGATGAAGAGTCAAGACCCATCAGTTTGCTGTATTCAGGAGACCCATCTCACATGCAGAGACACACATAGGCTCAAAATAAAGGAATGGAGGAAGATCTACTAAGCAAATGGAAAACAAACAAAGGCAGGGGTTGCAATCCTAGTCGCTGATAAAACAGACTTTAAGCCAACAAAGATCAAAACAGACAAAGAAGGCCATTACATAATGGTAAAGGGATCAATGCAACAAGAAGAGCTAACTATCCTAAATATATATGAACGCAAGACAGGAGCACCCAGATTCATAAAGCAAGTCCTTAGAGACTTACAAAGAGACTTAGACTCCCATACAATAATAATGGGAGACTTTAACACCCCACTGTCAACATTAGACAGATCAACGAGACAGAAAGTTAACAAGGATATCCAGGAATTGAGCCCAACTCTGCACCAAGTGGACCTAACAAACATCTACAGAACTCTCCACCCCAAATCAACAGAATATACATTCTTCTCAGCACCACATCGCACTTATTCCAAAATTGACCACATAGTTGGAAGTAAAGCACTCCTCAGAAAATGTAAAAGAACAGAAATTATAACAAACTGTCTCCCAGACCACAGTGCAATCAAACTAGAACTCAGGATTAAGAAAATCACTCAAAACCACTCAACTACATGGAAACTGAACAACTTGCTCCTGAATGCCTACTCCTGAATGGTACTGCTCCTGAATGCCTACTCCTGAATGGTACATAACGAAATGAAGGCAGAAATAAAGATGTTTTTTGAAACCAATGAGAACAAGATACAACATACCAGAATCTCTGGGATACATTTAAAGCAGTGTGTAGAGGGAAATTTATAGCACTAAATGCCCACAAGAGAAAGCAGGAAAGATCTAAAATTGACACCCTAACATCACAATTAAAAGAACTAGAGAAGCAAGACCAAACACATTCAAAAGCTAGCAGAAGGCAAGAAATAACTAATATCAGAGCAGAACTGAAAGAGATAGAGACAAAAAAAACCCTTCAAAAAATCAATGAATCCAGGAGCTGGTTTTTTGAAAAGATCAACAAAATTGATAGACCACTAGCAAGACTAATAAGAAAAGAGAGGAGAATCAAATAGACACAATAAAAAATGATAAAGGGGATTTACCACCGACCGCACAGAAATACAAACTACCATCAGAGAATACTATAAACACCTCTCTGCAAATAAATTAGAAAAACCTGGAAGAAATGGATAAATTCCTGAACACATACACTCTCCCAAGACTAAACCAGGAAGGAGATGAATCCCTGAATAGACCAATAATAGGCTCTGAAATTGAAGCAATAATTAATAGCCTACGAACCAAGGAAAGTCCAGGACCAGACAGACTCAGAGCCAAATTCTACCAGAGGTACAAGGAGGAGCTGGTACCATTCCTTCTGAAACTATTCCAATCAATAGAAAAAGAGGGAATCCTCCCTAACTCATTTTATGAGGCCCACATCATCCTGATACCAAAGCCTGGCAGAGACAAAACAAAAAAAGAGAAATTTAGACCAATATCCCTGATGAACATCGATGCAGAAATCCTCAATAAAATACTGGCAAACCGAATCCAGCAGCACATCAAAAAGCTTATCCACCACGATCAAGTTGGCTTCATCCCTGGGATGTAAGGCTGGTTCAATATATGCAAATCTATAAACATAATCCAGCATATAAGCAGAACCAAAGACAAAAACCACATGATTTTCTCAATAGATGCAGAAAAAGCCTTTGAAAGAATTCAACAGCCCTTCATGGTAAACTCTCTCAATATATTTGGTATTGATGGAACGTATCTCAAAATAATAAGAGCTATTTATGACAAACCCACAGCCTATTATACTGAATGGGCAAAATCTGGAAGCATTCCCCCTGAAAACTGGCACAAGACAGGGATGCCCTCTCTCACCACTCCTATTCAACATAGTGTTGGAAGTTCTGGCCAGGGCAATCAGGCAAGAGAAACAAATAAAGGGTATTCAATTAGGAAAAGAGGAAGTCAAATTGTCCCTGTTTGCAGATGACATGATTGTATATTTAGAAAACCCCATCATCTCAGCCTAAAATCTCCTTAAGCTGATAAGCAACTTCAGCAACGTCTCAGGATACAAAATCAATGTGCAAAAATCAAAGCGTTCTTATACACCAGTAACAAACAAACAGAGAGCCAAATCATGAGTGAACTCCCATTCACAATTGCTTCAAAGAGAATAAAATACCTAGGAATCCAACCTACAGGGGCTGTGAAGGACCTCTTGAAGGAAAACTACAAACCACTGCTTAATGAAATAAAAGAGGACACAAACAAATGGAAGAACATTCCATGCTCATGGATAGGAAGAATCAATATCATGAAAATGGCCATACTGCCCAAGGTAATTTATAGTTTCAATGACATACCCATTAAGTTACCAATGACTTTCTTCACAGAATTGGAAAAAATCTACTTTAAAGTTCATATGGAACCAAAAAAGAGCCCGCATTGCCAAGACAATCCTTAGCCAAAAGAACAAAGCTGGAGGCATCATGCTACCTGACTTCAAACTATACTACAAGGCTACAGTAACCAAAACAGCATGGTACTGGTACCAAAACAGAGATATGGACGAATGAAACAGAACAGAGCCCTCAGAAATAATACCACACATCTACAACCATCTAATCTTTGACAAACATGACAAAGCAAGAAATGGGGAAAGGATTCCCTATTTAATAAATGGTGCTGGGAAAACTGACTAGCCATAAGTAGAAAGCTGAAACTGGATCCCTTCCTTACACCTTATACAAAAAATAATTCAAGATGGATTAGAGATTAAATGTTAGACCTATAAACCACAAAAACCCTAGAAGAAAACCTAGGCAATACCATTCAGGACATAGGCAGGGGCCAAGACTTCATGTCTAAAACACCAAAATCAATGGCAACAAAAGCCAAAATCGACAAATGGGATCTAATTAAACTAAAGAGCTTCTTCACAGCAAAAGAAACTACCATCAGAGTGAATAGGCAACCTACAGAATGGGAGAAAATTTTTGCAATCTACTCATCTGACAAAGTCCTTATATCCAGAACTACAAATATTTGGTTCAATATATGCAAATCAATAAACATAATCAAACAAATTTACAAGAAAAAAACCCCATCAAAAAGTGAGCAAAGGATATGAACAGATACTTCTCAAAAGAAGACATTTATGCAGTCAACAGGCACATGAAAAAATGCTCGTCATCACTCACCATCAGAGAAATGCAAATCAAAACCACAATGAGATACCATGTCACACCAGTTAGAGTGGTGATCATTAAAAAGTCAGGAAACAATAGGTGCTGGAGAGGATGTGGAGAAATAGGAACACTTTTACACTGTTGGTGGGACTGTAAACTAGTTCAACCATTGTGGAAGACAGTGTGGCTATTCCTCAAGGATCTAGAACTAGAAATACCATTTGACCCAGCCATCCCATTACTGAGTATATACCCAAAGGATTATAAATCATGCTGCTATAAAGTCACATGCACAGGTAAGTTTATTGTGGCACTATTCACAATAGCAAAGACTTGGAACCAACCTAAATGTCCATCAATGACAGACTGGATTAAGAAAATGTGGCACATATACACCATGGAATACTATGCAGTCATAAAAAAGGATGAGTTCGTGTCCTTTGTAGGGACATGGATGCAGCTGGAAACCATCATTCTCAGAAAACTACCACAATAACAGAAAACCAAACACTGCATTTTCTCACTCGTAGGTGGGAATTGAACAGTGAGAACACTTGGACACAGGAAGGGGAACATCACACACTGGGGCCTGTTGTGAGGTGGGGGAAAGAGTGGGGGATAGCGTTAGGAGATATACCTAATGTAAATGACGAGTTAATAGGTGCAGCACACCAACATGGCACATGTATACATACGTAACAAACCTGCACGTTGTGCACATGTACCCTAGAACATAAAAGTACAATTTTTAAAAAATGGGTTTTTATAATAAGAAGTACTCAATTTAAAAAATGTGTGTTATTTAAAGTGGATAATTTAAAAATATATCTCCATAGGCAGAGGAAATAAGGCAATTTCTAACACCTTGGGAATTTAGGTAAAGGCACAAATTACCTTTGTACAATTCTTGCAAATTTTTAGAAAATCTAAAATGATTTTAAAATAAAATCATAAAAATACCCACACACACAAAAAAAGATTTGATTGCCCCACTGAATTTTGGACTTATGTGGGGCCTGTAACCCCTTCATTTTGGCCAATTTCTCCCATTTGGAGTGGGTGTATTACCCAATGCCTGTACCACCACTGTATCTAGGAAGTAACTAACTTGTCTTTGATTTTACAGACTCATAAGTGGAAGGGACTTGCCTTGTCTCAGGGGAAGCTTTGGACTTGGACTTCTGGGTTAATGCTGGAGTGAGTTAAGACTTTGGGGGATGTTGGGAAGGCATGATTGGTTTTGAAATGTGAGGACATGAGATCTGGGAGGAGCCAAGGTGGAACTATGGTTTGGCTGTCTCCCCACTCAAATCTCATCTTGAATTGTAGTTCCCATAATCCCCATGTGTCATGGGAGGGACCCATTGGGAGGTAATTGAATCATGGAGGCAGTTACCCCCATGCTTCTGTTTTCATCATACTGAGTGAGTTCTCAGGAGATCTGATGGTTTTATAAGGGGCTTTTCCTCGTTTTGCTTGGCACTTCTCCTTCCTACCATCATTTGAAAAGGGATGTGTTTGCTTCCCCTTCCGTCATGATTGTAAGTTTCCTGAGGCCTCCCCAGTTCTCTGGAAATGTGAGTCAGTCAAACTTCTTTCCTTTATAAATTACCCAGTCTCAGGCAGTCCTTTATAGCAGCATGAGAATAGACTAATACAGTAATCCAGAGGAGAGCTGTTGATGGTGGCTTGGACTAGAGTAGTATCAGTGACAGTAGAAGGTGATGAAAGTGGTTTATTTTAGTTACATTTTAAAGATAGAGCTGATGGAACTTGCTTAGAGGGAATTAACTGATGAATTAATCTGTGATAAAAATTTTTATTTTCACATGTTTAGAAAAAGTCCTTATTGAAAAAACTAAGATAAATCACATAGTAGCAACAAAGGGAGATTTCAAGCAGGGCTCCCTTGTTCTTTACAGAGTTCTGTGTATCCTTGGGGATGATGTGAGAGCCATGCTGCACTTACAGGCTTCCCCTTTCACAAGATTTTACCTTAAAGATGCTATACTTTTATTCTATGTAAGTAAAGCCAGACTCCATGAAGTGTGCATATGTGACTACTTGAGAATGTGATCTTTCCTAAATCAAGATGAAAAGATCTGCAGTTCTAACTCAAGATTAAAGAGGAAGTATGAACTAAATTTTATGCATTAATGGATTTTATATTTTTCAGGCAGTATTCTAAAGTTTTATCCAAAATGACTAAAATATTTAACCGTATCCCTGTATGTCTGCTCTGCTATAAAGCCTATCAGCTCATCTAGATATTATGTAAACCTCTGAGAATTTTTAGGAATGTTATTCAGAATGCCTAAAGATTTTACACATATTAAACTAGTATGTTCACTTTTTTATATACAGCCAAATAAAAACCACCAAAAAAAAAAAAAAAAGGGTGAGGGGGGATTGTGACGTCCTTAATCAGGAAAACAAAAAGTCAGTGTTCTGTTACTTAAAAGAAATAGTTTGGGCAGAAACTCACATGGCTTTTTATGTTATTTGCCAACTGAGTTATTCCAGAGCATATTTACAGCTTCAGGGAAACACTAGCAAAATTTGGTACTAACACTGAACACTGGGATTTACAACTTGACAGGGAATTAGGTTGTATGGCACTAGGTTATTTTAAAAATGATACTTTTCTTAGCACACATTTTATCCCAAGACTGGAAATATTTTATTACATATGGTTTTTCCCCATTACTGGCTTAATACATTTAGATTAAAAATTTTTAATGCGCATTAAAACGTTTTTAAATCTATTACTTTGATTTTAATGACTATATTTTTCATTATATAACAAATTAATGCCCACTCTTGGTGGTTTAAAATGTATTAAAAAGGTAAAGGTCCTATGTTGACATTAATTAATATATTTAGACCCATAGAATATAGATCAAAAAAACTGAATTTAATATTTTGAAACAACTCTGTTATGCCTTAGTAGCACAAATATCTTTTTGTGTGTTTCTCAATCACTGATGCTTTGTACTGGCTGAGGATTACTCACTTTCAGCACAAAATTTCTTTTAAATACTTTGAATATTCTAGGGTCTACAGCTCTTTAGGAAACTTCATATAATTACTGTAAGACATTCTTAGTACCTTGGACACATAAAATTGGTATATTATGCATGCCACTCTGGGGAAACAAATTAGCACCACTGGAAACCTATTTTTTAAGGCTGTGATATAGAAAATATACTGCATTTCTATTCAAGTCGATATAATTCAGTGAAAATTACAGGTCAAACCTAAGTGAACTTTCGGTTTCTACTGCATCAATCAGGATTCTGAGTTGGTCCCTTAAATATTATTGCATGACATTCTCCTTTGTGTGTGTATGTGTGTTTCTGTTTTTTGATTTTTTTTTTTCTAAAAGCATATATTCAAGCCTTTGCTGTTTCTCTGTGATTTTCTCTGTATGTATGTGTGTTTTTGTTTTTTGATTTTTTTTTCTAAAGGCATATATTCAAGTCTTTGCTGTTCCTCTGTGATTTTCTGCCCCTTGGGTAAGTGCTTTGATTATTTTTATGTGTGCACAGTTAATGACTTCCTGTAAGTCAAGCAAAATTAGCTCAAGAGGAAAGAAGATTTCTTTACTTTTGAAACTCTTTTTCTGTTTGTAATTCACTGTAAAAAAAAAAAAAAATTATTGAAATGTGTAACTGAAAAGTTAAAGTTACCTATAATTTTACCTCCAGAGATAAATACTCTCAAAAGTATAATATATTTGCTTCCAGACTTTTTCCATGTATTTGCAGGCATACACATGTGCATATGTGTGTGTATGTTCAAACATAAATGAAATTAAGGTACATACGTTCTAGTATAAATTTGATTTTTCCACTAATACATTCCCACAGCTACTCTTTGAGGAGAGACAAAAGTGGCACACATAGAAAACTTCAGGAAGTGGTACAATACTATCTAGAAGAACAAATAATTTTAGAAGAGAGAAATCACTGTAAACTACACGAACTTCCCAGAGGAGGTGGGACCTATGCAAGACCTTGAAGAAAGGGAGTGATTTAAATGACCATGGAGATGGGGAGGGGTGACCAGCACAGTAGTGGGGGAGTGGCAGCAGTACATGGCACATGTGACAAAGGGTGATTTAACTAAAAACAAAGAATAAATCTGGTTTTAGTGAGAACAATGTGTGCTGAGGTAGAATGGTCCAGATTATGTCTGTATTTAGAACTCAGACAGTTGAGCTTAAATTTAATGCAGTGATTAGAGCCATTTGTTTTTGAGTCAGAGAAAAGAAAGTGGTGTGGGGATACAGGAGAGCCTACTACAGTGAGTCTTGCAATGTACAAGGGCCTTTTCTCCATGTTTTTATTTAAAAGACTAGTATGCAGGATAGGTTGGGAGAGGAAAGGTCTGTGAAAGCTAGGAAACTGTTGCAATACCCTAGGCCCAAAATGATGACTTTTGCAGTGGAGTAAAAAGAAAGGGTACTTTACCATGTGTTTTGAGGGAGGCTTACTTGGCTTTTGGGAAAGGAGTCTACCAAATTACAAACTCACCCAGCAAGCAGAATGAGCACTCACTGGGGTACTGGATTGCCTCTGCAACCGTCCCAGTAAATCCTTTAACTTTTCTGGACCGACCTCAGCTTCCTTACCTACGGTGAGTTGGAGATATGGTTTCTTCGACATTCTATGGTATTTACTGACTTGTTAATATTATCCTTCTGCAAGCAGACCACATTATACATATACAAACATGCATATACATTTCATAATTTACACATTGCCACATTGCTGAATGCTGCTGCCAACCACTCCATTTGAAGTTTTCAAGTTCAACAACCAGTGCCTGTTGAACGTGAGATTGTTGGTAGATTACCGTTTTGGTGAAAGCATTTTGCCTTTTCCATGCAAAAAGCACTCTGCATTTCAATTGTAAGACTTTTAAGAGTAATCAGAATAAGATTTAAAAACAGTTTTTTTGGCCAGGTGCAGTGGCTCATGCCTGTAATCCCAGCACTTTGGGAGGCCAAGGCAGGAGGATCACTTGAGGCCAGCAATTCAAGACCAGCCTGGGCAATTTTATAGAGATCTCATCTCCGTAAAAATAAGAATAAAAAATTCACCAGGCCTGATGGCACGCACCTGTAGTCCCAGCTACCCAGGAGGCTGAGGCAGGAGGCTCACTTAAACTGGGGAGGTGGAGGCTGAAGTCAGCCATGATGGTGTCACTGCACACCAGCCTGAGTGACAAAGCAATTCCCTGTCTCAAAAAAGAAATTTAAAAAAAACTTGAAGTGAGAGCAGATCCTCTCATCTTGGTTTGAAAGTTCTGTTCTGTGTTTTTGTGTTGCTGAAGAAAGTTAAATGCCATGTGCCTTGAGAAGCTGCCAAGAGATATGCCAGCACATAGCTTCCATAACCTTTAAAAATGCTTCAATGAAAGCACACAGAATTTAAATGGAACAGTATGCTGCATAAGTAATCCTGCCTCACACCTCAAAGTGGTACAGACAGGGCAAATGATGATTGTCCGTACTGAAAGTATTTTTCAAAGACATAATCAACTTCACATTAATTGAAGTAAAAACTTTTCACTGAAAATTCAGATTAACAAATATGTACCAAGAGTTTGTTGTATGCACGATATTGAACGAACAAATTATACTAGGCACTGTATCTGTAGGGATATTAGCACTTCTGTTTTCATTTAAGTAGGACGCAGAAAGTGAGTTCATCTACCCTAAAAGTCTGCCTCCTCTGTATGTTTTACAATAACAAGAAAAAGCTGTAACTTTCTGGTAGTGAGAAGAGCAACTAGTCACCAACTATTCTGTTTTACCTTTTTAAAAAGCTATTTCAATTAAATTTTAAAATACTGTTGAGTATTTGGGAAACTTTAGGAATAATTCTTTCACAAGTAGTTTCTCCATATTTGCTCCTGTGTTATAATACTTTGCTATATTGTAATACTAGTAAGATGTAATTTCTGAAAAGCCTCTAAGTATGTTTGTTGCATATTTTATGAATGTTCAAGAATGCTGTTGTTGACACCTAAAGAAACCAGGGAGTGGGTGGAATTGACAGATTAAGCAGAAGACAAACTGGACTTGCAGATACAAGAGTATGACTAATCCAAAGATGACCTTACATTCATGTGGCAGTCTGAGATAGGAGAGCATTGTGTAATTTGAGAATGTTCAGAAAAGCCATGATAAATCATCTGTGATTATTCAGTGACTTTTATTTCAGAGATTTGTGTTTTCAGTGCCTTTGACAATGATATGATGTATTTTTTATTCTAGTTTAATGACTATACAGACTAGCCAAAGTAACTCTTTTAAAATTAAGTTTGCATTGTAATATTTAGTTCAAAAGAAACTAGAGCCTAAAGGGAGTACAAACTTTATTACAATTAATATGATCTAGAATAGTAAGTCTTTTCTGAGAAACTTTGTGTACCTTAGAGTAGGTATTTAGGACCCAAGTTTTACTTCTAGTTTTGCCTCTTTATTAGCTGTATGCTTTTAAAGTTTTCCTTTAAGTTCTCTAAGTCAGTGTCTTCATTTGTAAAATGAAACTAATAAAACTGCTTACTCTTTATTGAGATGGTTTTATTTTATAAATATTTTAAATATGTATATAAATATAAACATTTTATAAATTTTATTTTATAAAACCATCTCAAAGAGTAAGCAGTTTTATTAGCTTCATTTTAAAAATAAAAATAAAAAATAATTATGTTCATTTTAAAAATAAAACCATCTCAAAGAGTGAGCATTATTCTGATCATGATGTTTTACTAGGCTTATGATATTGTCCCCTTGAATCTTTTTCCACAGATTTCTTAAAGGAGTAGAAAAGGACTGCCAATGTATACTTTAGTATGGATCAGAATGGGTGATCTGAATAGAGGCAGACGAGAAGGTAGAATTAGGGCACCAGAGTAAATAAGAGCCACACTTACTTAATATTTGACCACTGTGTTGATTTTTTTAATGGATTTTTGTCTTAAAAACTGCCTCATCTCTCTGGGATTTGTAAAATTGGATTATAATTTGATCCTAATTCTTAACGTTTCTGGTCTTAGGCCAGTCAACACGTACTTAAATGCATTTCTTTTGTCTCAGTCTATCCATTTGTCTGTCCCTTGTTTCAGCTAGTGAGGCCCAGGCAAATCCAAGCACAGCATTGCCTCAGCACTCTAGAAGAGCAGCACAGTTCCTGTATTTAGAGAACATACAGTTCATGAAAGTTAGATATTTACTCCCTTTCTGAGTATTTAAGATGATAGTGGAAGGACAGGAGAAAATGTAATACTCAGAAGTTGAATTATTTGGATCATATGGCCAAAATGTCTTCCTTTTTTTTTTTTTTTTTTTTTGTATTTTTGAAACAATTCAGGGGGAAGAGAGGAATAAACAAAAATTAGGTGATAAGCATATCCAAATCATCTTCATCATCAGCCAAAATTTGTTCCTTTTTTTGTTTTGTTTTGTTTTTAAACAATTCGGGGAAAGAAAGAGGAGTAAACAAAAATTAGGTGATAAGCATATCCAAATCATCTTCATCATCCTCAAATCCAAGTCAGTGCATATATAGCTCAAAGATTCTCTGATTTCATGAACTCCCTTGACCATGCTGTGAATAGCATTCATGTTTTGTATCATGTAATATTCGAGGACATTAGTGTTAGTACAGTGCTTCCAGTCATTCTCACATCATAGCTCACATAGAAAATGATAATATTTTTGTCACCCACCAAAGTAAATGGACAAGGCAGCTGGTAGCAGATACCAGCCTAGGGGTTCTGCCTCAGCCTTGTTCAGCATCCAGAGAGTGAATGGAAGCAGTATCTTTACACACCTGTGACGTGCTTGCACTATCAGATACACTACAGTTTCTGCACTCTGCATTAGATTACCCCCAGGTTGTACATTATTTGCTGACCCAGGGTCAGCAAATTTCTTTTTCTTATGAATAGTTTGAGCATGTTAATTGTAGGGGCTACATGACATGTTTCAGTAAGACAATATATGAAACTTAGAGCATCCCAAAGGAAAACATTGGAATAAGCAGTTACCATTAGTTGAAGACAGCTTTTTATAATGAAAATAGGCTGACTTAGGAATTGGGAGTCCTGGGCTTGAATTCTAACTTAGTCAACCTTTGACAAATCACTTCTCTGAGCCTCAATTTCCTTATCTTTGAATTGAAAAGGTTTGAACAAGATAAACTTTAAGCTGCCTTCTATCTCTAAGCCATGATTTTGTATTTTCTGTAAGTCCTTGCTGTTGAGTCAGCTGCTTTGCTTGGAGTGTTTCCTGTGTGCTAGGCACAGGATAAATGACTTCTTAAATATACCCTAGGGTCAGATTTGTGGGGCTCCTCAGATCAAAGTTTACTGCTTCAATGCTGGAGGAATTGAAAAAGAACTAGGATGCTTAATGAAGAAAAGAGAATAGGCATTGGAGAGGGTAGCTGAAAGGAATGAAGCTAGCCATAATAATTTAGTCTTTCAGATGTTTATGGTTATCCTTGAAATATTGTAGCTGGCAATTCTGGCAACCTTAACCTCTGACGATAAATTTTCCTAACTCTCATTTCTAGAAACACTGATTGCCAATACATCAGCTATGTAAGCATATATGCAGAGGCTGCCAAATCTTGGTTGTCCAACTTGGTGGAAGAAAAAGTTGGTGTTAAGAATCCCTTTAGGAACATTCTTTTTCCATGGTTATCCAGGTCCTTTCTCTCTAGCCATATATTGGGTAGAGGAGGCTACCAAGCTGGAGAGTAGCAAAGATGGTATGTAGGAATCATTAGATAATCATTCTCGATCTAGTTCCATTATGGGGATAGTCATTTGCCCTGTGGAATAAAACGGTAGCATTTTTTCATCCAACAAATGTTTATTGCTTATTTATCATGTGTCAGATATTTTCCTAGGAGCTAGAAATTCAAACCTGAGTGGTTCCTGCTATAGTGAGACATAGACAAGCAGGTATATAATACACAAACATATGTACATAGATACAAATTCATGATAGTATTATCAGTCTTAGAGAGTTTATTTAAATAAACACATGAGCTTTTTTTTTTTGAAACGGAGTCTCCCTCTGTTGCCCAGGGTGGAGTGCAGTGGCACGATCTCGGCTCGCTGCAACCTCTGCCTCCTGAGTTCAAGCAATTCTCTTGCCTCAGCCTCCCAAGTAGCTGGGACTACAGCCACATGCAACCGTGCCCAGCTAATGTTTTATATTTTTAGTAGAGACAGGTTTCACCATGTTAGCCAGAATGGTCTCAATCTCCTGACCTCGTAATCCACCTGCCTCAGCCTCCCAAAGTGCTGGGATTATAGACATGAGCCACCACACCCAGCTGCAACTTTTTTGTAATGTTCAAAACATATAAACAAATTCTCCCTTTCTTGCTTCCTATTTTCATCAAGAAACATTTATTGAGTCATGTGTCAGATACATTAGAAAGAGGGCTAAAACTAGATCATGCATTTATATATCAAAAAATACTTCCAAGTAAATAAAAATTAACCCAATAATATATCTTAAGGAGACGTGGTTTTCTGTTTGTCTGTCTGTTTGTTTGTTTGTTTGTTTGTTTGTTTGTTTTTTGAGACAGAGTCTTACTCTGTCACCCAGGCTGGAGTGCAGTGGCGTGATCTCAGCTCACTGCAACCTCCACCTCCCAGGTTCAAGCAATTCTCCTGCCTCAGCTTCCCAAGTAGCTGGGATTACAGGCCCGTGCCACACGTCCAGCTTATTTTTGTATTTTTAGTAGAGACAGGGTTTTGCCATGTTGGCCAGGCTGGTCTCAAACTGCTGCCTTCAAGTGATCCACCTGCCTAGGCCTCCCAAGTGCTGGGATTATAGGCGTGAGCCACCACACCCAGCCGAGACCGTGGTATTTCTAACACATACACAAGAAGATATGTACATACATATATACATATATGTGTATTTGTGTATATATATAAAAAGATAAATGTGTGTGTATATTTGTGTACATATATAATTTATATATTTATCTTTATATGTGTGTGTGTATATATACATATATACCTTATGTATATACACATACATATATACCTTATATATATATGTGTATTTTTAAATGTTTGTACATGCCCAAAAAGGATACTTGAACCTAGTGGGTAAATAACCAAGAGAAACTTGCGTTTGTGCCTGCATATATGTATGTTTGTGAGTATGTGGATGTGTGGGAGGTAAGGAATGAAGGAAGGGAGAGAGGGAGGGAAAGAAAAAAGGGAGGCGGAAAATGAGGAAGGGGAAAAGCAGTCAGTGGTCTTAGAAGGAACCACAGTAGTGACTAGTAATTTTTACCTTAACTCCCACTGCCTCGTCTGTATTCTCTATTAAGCTCCAGTTAGTACACCATTATTCATTCCATCAACTGACGTATCATTGGAATTGACTACTCACACAAATAAAAGAAAAAAGAATAATTTCTGTTTCAAAAATACAAAACATTGACAGACATTAGAAGAAATGGTACTTATGTGCTCCAACAACGATGGTAAAGATAACTTGCTGAAAGTTCTTCCACAACAGAAAAAAAAAAAAAAAATTAAATCTGAGATTTTTTTTTTTTCTTCGCTGGGCAGAAATTCATTCCAAGAAGTACCAGCCTGTCTCATTTCAAAATGCTTTCCTTACCAAGGAAGCGGAAGTGGTCATATTCCTTCCCACCAAACTATGGATGAATTATAATTATCCTACCTCTTGTGGGACAGTGAAGCAGTAAACATCTGCTATACTGAATCAAAAACTCCACAAATGAAACTATACCAAATGAATCATACCTGGACTCAGATTAAAGGATCTGTATTGTGTTTACCTTTTTCTTTATTTTCTTGCAATCTAAAATATGGATTTGTCAACTGTGGCCCCAGATTCTAACTGAAAGGGAATAATATATGGATTCCATTCGCCGATTCTTGTTTAACATTGAAAATCACAGCTTTAAAGCAGATTGACAGTAATATTTGTAACAGTTTTTCTGCTTGGTTTATTATTCCCTCATCATTTTCTTTTTCTTTAAAAGGATGATACAAGTTAGAAAATTTAGACATGAGGTCCTTTAGTTTTAGTTTCAATAACAAAGGAGCAGAAAGTAGTATTTAAACTTTATTTCCAAAAGACACCAGCTTCACAACTAGTGTTATCATAATTTTATGTATCATGATCTATGTGGTAGTAGTACTACCCTGTTCACCTGGCATAAGGAAAGGAAAATGGTCAATTCTAAGTTTAAGCTGTGAAAACATATATAATAGTCTACTTGCTTTAAAAAATGTTGTGTCTTTTTATCTATTAGAGAGCAGAAAGACAAACTCGAATTATGGATTCAGCTCAATATGCAGAATTCTGTGAAAGTCGACAACTAAGTTTCTGTAAGTAACCATTTAACTTTGCTTAATTATATGCGTAAGAGATTTGTGTTATAGATGTACTAAAGTATGACAGGATCTGTTTCTTAGAAATTGGTGGATTTAATATATGTGTATTTGTAACTGCTATAGAAACAACCTCTACATTGTGAGGAGCCTATAAAAGATTTTCCTACCTTCTACTGCTTTGCAATTAATAACATTAAGAGGTCTTAAAGGGTGCTGGTAATATACAGAGTGCTATGTTAATTATTTACAGTACTTTTAATCATAAAAATTCAATTTTTCTTATTATTTCCATTTTAATTTCCAGTTTCCTAGTCATATTTACACTAGTATTTCTGATTGCATTTGATCCATAACAGACTCTAATAGTAGTCATGACATTTAAAGGCCCCAATATTAATTATGGATACCAACCTTTTCCTTTATGTATACTCATATTACCACAAAGGAACATATCAGTGGTCTCTTCCATTTTTGTCTAACCTCCTACTGTGGCATGTATTCAGTGTTAGCCAGATTTATTAGTACATGCTCTAGTAACACTAGTAACCTTGTGGTAAAATTAGTACTTTCATATCACTGCACATCAGCTTATTAAAAGTGTATAATGACTCATAATAGTGAGCTCAATTGTGTAGCAAAACATCCTTACAGCGAAGTTTCAGTTATGACTAAGGCTCTCAGGGTAAAGGTCAAAGAAGAAAGTGTGATGAAAAGTCCAGTTAAAAATATGACAAAGTAGCACATGACCATGGTCTGAGGGATTATAGAAACAATGGTGTCTTCAAATGAAAAGCTATTATGTGGTCACAATAACAGCATATTTGATTTGGAAAAAGAAAAGGAGAGCTTCATTTATAGATTATAAAGTGCAAATATATGACACATTTCATAGTATCCCATGTAAATGTCAGTAAAATATAGGAAAACATGTTTTGGAAGATTTCTTTTTTTCTGACTAAATATACTTTCCAATTTGACTAACAACTTGGCATCATACATCTGTGAAGCATTAAGTAAATGGCACTTCAGATCATGGCAATTTCAGCAAATGAAAGGTTTTGTATTGTAATTTTTAGGTTTAAAAATGGCATTCAAGTCTTTATAAGTATCAACCTCCAGTTTATAAAGTAACATTTAGTGCAATTGAACTATTTTTTTAAATTATATTTTAAATTTAATTCACTTAAAGGAACAGACATACTACTTTCACACTAAAACTCATAGTCTTAAAGTATCCTAGTATGCCTTCTCTTTGAAAATCAGATTTTCAGTTACTTCATGTTTTTTTGTTTGTTTGTTTTTGTTTTGTTCTTGTTTTTTTGTTTGTTTGTTTGTTTGTTTTTTGAGATGGAATCTCACTGTGTTGCCCAGTCTGGAGTGCGGTGGTGTGATCTCGGCTCACTGCAGCCTCCTTCTGGGTTCAAGTGATTCTCCTTGCCTCAGTCTCCCAAGTAGCTGGGACTACAGACGTGCACCACCACGCCCATCTAATTTTTGTATTTTTAATAGAGACGGGATTTCACTGTGTTGGCCAGGCTGGTCTTGAACTCCTGACCTCAGGTGAGCCACCATACCCGGCCCATGTTTTATTTTTAAGTCAATAATAAACTATAGTAGATTAAAAAATAATATTTTCCCTTCCTATATAAAATAACTATAGTATAAACAGTATGTTGTGTTTAATTTTCTTGTCTTTAGAGTGGAAGGATTTGGTCATTTAAAACTACTTATATATGGTGCCCATAGCTGCTTTATTATGAAACCTTGGTGGGGAAATCTGTTTTATATGACAAAATACTGTGGTTGAGAATGCTTTAATCCATGTGGGTCAGCAAATTCGAAAGCTATTCCTGCACTCGTCAGAGTGTTATACTCTTTTCATTCTTCTTCTAACAAATTACCAAGATAGAGGAATTGTGGTCCTGCCATATGTATCTTCTTAAGTATTTGATCATAGCCATCCCTGGAATTACTGGTATATTTTAAAATAATGAGTCTGTAACTTTATAGGCTGAGGGTAAGCTGTAGCATGAGCACACTAATGCAATTCACAATTCAGTCTTTTGTTTTTATATGTATATAAGTCAGAGAGTTATTTCTCTTAACGTCTTTTAAAATCTGATATTAATATTGACACACAAAGCTCATAATTATAATTAAATAATTATAATAATTTAAATTATTATAATTTATAATTAAAATGTATAATTGGTAAATTATTTTCCAGTCCTTTACTTTCAACTTTTTATTTTATATTTGGTTTTCTCTCTATTTTCTTTATAATCAGAGAGGCTCTGTGTATTTTAATTAATTTATATGGATTTAATTACTGATACTGTATATGCTGTCTTATCTTGTGTTTTAAATTTACTGTGCTTTTTAATTTGCTTTTTCTCCTCCTTTTTTATGTTGTATTAGATCGATTGGGTTTTCTTCATTTCTTTTTCCTCTGCTAGTTTGTAACTCCTATATTCTCTTTGTACTATTTCAGTTGCTATCTTTTTTTGATATACATCCATGACTTAAAGTTTTTTAAATTGGTAAGTATTTGGCTGGGCATGGTGGCTCACGCCTGTAATCCTAGCACTTTGGGAGGCCAAGGCAGGTGGATCACTTAAGGTCAGGAGTTCGAGACCAGCCTGACCAACATGGTGAAACCCTGTCTCTACTAAAAATGCAAAAATACAAAAAAAAAGAAAACTAGCCAGGTGTGGTGGTGCACACCTATAATCCCAGCTACTTGGGAGCCTGAGGCAGGAGAGTCGCTAGAACCTGGGAGGCAGAGGTTGCAGTGAGCCGAGATCACGCCATTGCACTGTCAGCCTGGGAGACAGGGCGAGACTCCGTCTCAAAAAAAAAAAAAGGATTTATAAGTATTTAAACTTTGCTTCTTGGCCTAATATCATTTTTTCCTACAGCTCTGTACATGCTTAAAACACCCTTTTTTATCTTAAATGGCTTTATTTTGCCCCCATACTTAAATGATTGTTTAGTTGGGTAGAAAATGGTAAGCTGATTGTTACTTGTTAAAACATGATTCCCTTGTCTTTTGGCCCCTGTTGTTGGTAGAAGTTTGCTGTCAGTCTGCTTGTTATGTATTTTTCCTGTGGAAGAAACTAAGAGAATGAAGACATTGACTCCAGGTCCCCCCTTATATGGGGAAATGAGCACATTGGCCAAAGTAGTTGCCCATAAATATGTATAAAGGAAAGGAATAAGGAACTCCTGCTAGGGAAGGTTCCAGGGAAAGCCATGCCCTCTGAAGAAGGCTATTTTGAATTAGGTTAAAATTGCAGAGTAGCTTCTTCTGAGTGGACTAAGCATTCCAGAGGACCCTAAGGAAAGGACTGGGAATGGAAAGACTGTTGGGAAGGGATGGGATAGAAATCACCAAATAGTATGTAGGCATGAGAGAATGGAATATTGCAAGAAACTTAAATTTTATTAGTGATCATTGACAAGAAAGATAAAAAGTATGCGAGATTAACCTTAAATTTCCATATGAAACTATCATGTAAAGTCGTTTTTTAAGTTCAGCACAGGCTGAAAATCCAGGTAGTATTACAAAGTTAATAATCCTAGGAACTTTTGACCATTGCTTAGGATTCTATTTAAATTGTTAGTCAGTTTCCAGGTCATCCTTTCTCCTGATACGTTGGGAAGAGGGGCGAAGGAGAAGGAACTTGTTTATTCTGAGGCCCCTCTCACCTCTTGATGAAAGCAAACTGTCTTAACTAGAGGTATCCGTGCCTCCAACAATACCTTGGAAGCGTCAGGCTCTAAAACCATCCTTCTCCAGGTGACAGGGAAGGAATTAGCTCTCAAGGAATCTCCACCTCTTGGTGGAATGGCAATAACCCAAGTGGTTTTTGGGACTTCTATGCATGTCTTTTGATGAATAGAAAAGTTTGGACCCTACTCTTTTGTTTAAAAAATACTTTATTCATTCATTTATTCATTTCTTCTGGAAATATTTCTTGTGAGTCTGCTAATGCCAGGCAGTATTCTAGGTGCTAGGGATACAGTTGGAGATATATGGTCCTTGTCCCTGCATTCTCAGTGGTTACAATCTAGCAAGGAAGCTAATTCTGTTGCTTATGTGGATAGATCCAACTGAATATTAATAATGATCCTTTCCTTCACTTTTAAAATCAAATGTTTAGAGCACAGTTCCAAAATATCTGTTTCTGTCCTAAAGATCTGTCAAGGAGATAAGTGAATAATGTACATCTCATTGATCTTGCCAAATTGCTGCCTGTTAACTTTAACTTCAGAAGTATTCCACAGATGTGAAACAAGTGTTTGTGAGCTATTGCAGCATACTAGTTAGATGGAATGTTGCATGTCAGAAAGTATTTGGAAGATTTGTTACTTTGGGGAGATAGCTTTAAGGAGGATTATCATAATTCTGCCATATTTGACAGCTTTGGGTATATGCTTCGATAGCAGGACTTAATGTTTTCTATGATTTATTTAAAAGAGAACTCTTCTGTATATGGAATCCTTGAAGATTCTATATAGAAGGATCAAAATATCGTGCTTTGAGTTACTGTTAAGTGTTTTATAGACCTGTGGGGCCAGATTAATCAAAAGAATAATCAGTGGATTATAAAGAAAATCTTACAGATTTCATAAAATCTTCACTATCAATCTTTCCCTCTAGGTTACTAGTTAAATGAATAATGTCTAATGAAGTGCCTATATCAAATTAGACTCTGCTTAGCACTGTGGCAGTGTAGAGATATTTAACTAAAGGTTACATACGTGCTTGGTTCTGTATATGCTTGGTACTGTTACACATGCAGAGACATAAGGCATGGTCTTCTCCCACAAAAATTTGTAATATGGCTTAAGAAATTATAAGCATTTGTGAAAGAATATCTGATGGTATCAGTGTTCAATAAATGGCTAGAGTGGGGAAGTATACTTTTGGCCTGTATGATCAAGATTCATGGGAATGTAGAAGAGTGGTGGGAGAGCATCCCCTGGAAGGAAAAGAGTAGGAGTAGACACACAGAGAAAAAGACTCAAGGCCAGGTGATGGTTTAATAGGAAAATATCATAAAGGCTGCTTGGAATCAGTCTCGATGGTTTTGAGAGTCAGGATTAAGAATTTAGACATCTTCATAATCAGAAAAAATGTAACCACAGGCTTAGATTAGACCAGATGTCAGTTTATTTAACTTTAAATTTGCAACACCTTTGAGCCATTCTAGTAATAGACACTTTTCTTTTTTTTTTTTGAGACAGAGTTTTGCTCTTGGGCAGTGGCGTCATCTCGGCGCTCTGCAACCTCCACCTTCCGGTTTCAAGCGATTCTCCTGACTCAGCCTCATGAGTAGCTGGGACTACAGGCGCCTGCCACCACGCCCAGCAAATTTTTTATATTTTTAGTAGAGATGGGGTTTCACCATGTTGGCCAGAATGGTCTCCATCTCTTGACCTCGTGATCCTCCCGCCTCGGCCGCCCAAAGTGCTGGGATTACAGGCGTGAGCTACTGCACCCGGCCTAGACACTTTTTTTAAACGTATTTATTTCAGTAGGTTTTTTGAGGGGAACCGGTGATGTTTAGTTACATGAATCTTTAGTAGCGATTTCTGAGATTTTGGTGCACCCATCACCCGAGCAGTGTGTACACTGTACCCAATGTGCAGTCTTTTATCCCTCACCCCCCTCCCACCCTTTCCCCTGAGTCCCCAAATACCATTGTATCATTCTTATGCCTACGCGTCCTCATAGCTTAGCTCCCACTTGTGAGAACATGTGATGTTTGGGTTGCCATGTGGCGGAGGCAGGGTTAGGCATGTCTGAGCTCAGACTCTTCTTGGGTGGGGCTTGCTGCGGCCGCTGTGGGGGATGAGGGTGTGGCTTCTACCAAGGGAGTTATGTTCCCAGGGGTATTATGGCTTCCTCTGTCGCCCCAAGCAGGTCGCCAGGGAAGTGGGGGAAAGCCAGCAGCCACAGGCCTCACCCAGCTCCCATGGAGCCCACAGAGCGAAAGCCCGGTCTCACTCCCACCATGACCCCTGCCTGTAACAGCACCGAGTTTATTTCCAGGCAGCTGGTGAGCAAGGCTGAGAACTTTCCCCAGGCTACTGGCTTCCTAGGTGAGAAAGCAAGCCTACTCACAGTTCCTCTGTGTCCCACAGAGCCTGCAGCGGTGATCCACCTTCTTCAAGGGGTCTGTGGCTCTAGCCTTTCCTGGTATATTCCTGCAGTAGTTCTTGGAGCAAAAGTTCACAATGTGGGTCTCCACATGCTGCTCTATCCATCCAAGTGGGAGCTGCAAGTTAATCCTGCCTCCTATGTGCCATTTTCCTCTGAGACAATAGATGATATTTTTGAAAAGTATTAGCAATAATTTCTTTGTCTTTCTTTTTTCATCACAGATTCTTTCTTGCAAGATTTTCTTTCTGTATGAGTAAATTAAGGTTACATCAGACAACATCTTCTGACTGTTGTTGTAACATAAACTGTAGCCAATGGTAA
Organism: Rhinopithecus roxellana; assembly: GCF_007565055.1. Classification (NCBI taxonomy): domain Eukaryota; kingdom Metazoa; phylum Chordata; class Mammalia; order Primates; family Cercopithecidae; genus Rhinopithecus; species Rhinopithecus roxellana. The sequence goes on along the minus strand of NC_044552.1, from coordinate 38,845,191 downwards.
ATCTGACAGTGTGAGAAGTATTAAACATTAAATAGTTTAATGTACTATGTCATATAGCATAGGTATAAAATAAAAAATCCTAATACGTAAGAGAGTTGTTGAAAACAACCATTGTGTTGCCTTATCACTGAAAGTTAAAACTTGAATTTCTTGGGGCCAGAATATCTAGATATTAATAAAAGCTGGAACACATTGCATTTTATGTGCATTATTTTTTTGTGTACAATTCTGAGTATACATATTTTTCATTTTGTGATAGTAATGTGCAATATTAAAACACTTTAAAAAATAAAATTTCTACACTTGTTTTTTTTACATGACCAGCCAAAAAAGCTTCCAAATTTCGAGACTGGTTGGACTGCAGCAGTATGGAGATAAAACCCAATGTTGTCGCAATGGAAATCTTAGCATATTTGGCATATGAAACTGTGGCACAGGTAAGAGTTCTAATCTGTCATATCAGGCCACACTGGCTGGTTTTTCCTTATCTCTGCCCATGATCAATTATTCTTCTGCCTGCTGCTCTACCAGGAATAACAGCCATGAATTCTCTCCTGTGACATTTACATCATTTACTAAAATTTAGTTCAGTTATGTGTATCTGCATCCTCAATTCAAGTGGGTGTTAGGATAAGAAAGACAGTTTCTTGCACCTTTATCCTAATGAGAAATGGAATCCCTGGATACTTTTTCTTGACATTGAACTCTAAGTCCACATCTGCCTTGTTTAGAGTTTATTTTTGAACTTTGAAAAACTCCTTTCTATGTATGTGAGATCTTAAGAGTACTTACCAAATTCTGGGTCTGAAATCTTGCCCTCTAAAAGACTTTCTCAAGATGTGGTCTTTAGACTACAAGCATCAGCATCTCCTTGGTTCTTGTTTAAAATGCAAATTCTGGCCAGGCATGGTGGCTCATGCCTGTAATCCCAACACTTTGGGAGGCCAAGGCAGGTAGATCACCTGAGGTCAGGAGTTCAAGACCAGCCGGGCCAACATGGTGAAACCACATCCTGCTAATAATACAAAAAAACGTTAGCCGGGCGTGGTGGCAGGTGCCAGTAGTCCCAGCTACTCAGGGAGGCTGAGGCAGGAGAATCATTTGAACCTAGGAGGCGGAGGTTGCAGTGAGCTGAGGTCGTGCCATTGCACTCCAGCCTGGGCAACAAGAGCGAAACTCCATTTCAAAAATAAAATAAAATAAAGCAGATTCCTAGACTGTATGCTTAAAACAGACCTACTGAATTAGAATCTCTGGACTTAAAGCCCAGAAATCTGCACTAGTGATTATGAAATAAATTTTGAGAACTACTCTCCTAAAAGGTCAGAATATATCATGACTAGGTCCATTTACCAGTCAATGAAAGTGTGTGCTCATGTCTACAATATAGATTTTTAGGCAAGCAGGATTATCAGTAACATTCACAATGTATTGCTTTTAGGTTTGCCACTTCAGTGACATTCATGATTATTACTAGCTATGTGACTTTATTTCATTCTTCTGGTCTTCTAGTTAGTGGATCTGGCTCTGCTTGTGAGGCAAGACATGGTAACTAAGGCAGGGGACCCCTTCAGCCATGCCATTTCTGCAACCTTCATTCAGTATCACAACTCTGCTGAGGTAAGTACAAAAAAAAAAATCTGCCTTTAACACATTTGTGAATTTTGTCACATATCTGGTATTTACATTAGTGTTTCCTTTAAAAAGATTATGCAGGAATGTATAGCCTTCAGTCAAAGAATCTTAAATACATTAGACATTCAAATAAGTATTTAATTGAGCACCTACTATGTGCCAGGCCCTGACAGTCCACGTAAGACAATGATTTTTTTCACCTGTTTCTTACTTCACTTAGCTTTTCCTAGCCCTTCAATGAAAGGGATGGTTGCGAGGCATTTCTTATTTTTATGGGAGATGAAAAACTGGTTTAGGTAATGTTGGAAAAGTCATTTATTTCTTTGTGCCTCAAAAGATGAGTGTTATCATTATTATTCACATAATTCCTGGCATTTATTGATAACTTTCCATTTCAATTATTATCTCTAAACATGATTTAAAGAAGTTTGTCTTCATTCATCTTGAGTTTTTAGATTGCCCCTACTATGTGAAAATTACGTTCTTTTCTGATCTGCTTTTGCTATGGGAACTAAAGTTTTCTTGCCAATTTTAAGGCTCTGTATAATAACTGTGCACCACTTTTAGTATATAGAATATCCTCTGTAAACAGCATCTACCTTAAAACCAGAAATGTATTGCAATGTGTTGAATATATTTGCCAATATTTGACCCTTTTCACTAACAAAAACAGCAGTTTCACATAATTCAATCGAATATCCATAGATAAGACAGCGAGAAGGTTAAGTTCGTATCTACATGTAGAGTTGTGAAGTAAGTTTTGGGTCAAGTTGGTTGAAGTGTATAACCTGAAAATGGTTAAGCTCTGTATATACCTTAAGTACACATTTCTACTCCTTGTTAATATCTGTAGGCAAGGATAGTGGTTCAAATCATCTCTAAGAAGTAGTTGTAATCTTTTTTAGGTCACAGACCCCTTTGAGAATCTGATGAAAACTATAAACCCTTTTCCTAAGCACATTCACAAATTTTGCCTACAGTTTCAGGCTGTTTAGAGACATTGTGAAGCCATTCTGTGGATCCAAGGAATCTGTGAACCCTATGGGCCCTAGGTTTAAGTTTCTCTGCTCTAGGATACTTAGAAAATATGTTAAGATATATGCCTGTATAGCATCTTATTACAAACAAAAGGACAATTTAACATTTTCTTATGCTGCTTGGAAAATCAAATTGGTTTGGAAACCAAATAGGAATTAAAATGTTTATACCCATTAAAAATCCATTTTTTTCTTAGAAAAGGTCATACATCATTATCAGTCAACATACAAAAGTCCCTAAAGCTTACTTAGTTGATTAATCACTATTTGTTTTCTTTATGTTACAAACCCAAATTATGATGTCAAAGAACACCCTTTAAAATGTCTTTGATGCATGTTCACTTTATGAATATGTGTATAAGTATGCTTTCCATTAACATCAGACAAATTTGTTGTAACATTTCTAATTGAGGAAATTTACTGTGAACACAACAAGCCTAGTTTTCTTTTAACATTCAAGTGATTGCTTGCATGCCTAGGAAAACTCTTTATTTCCCCTTTTTTCTTGGTTCTCCAGGGTGGCCAAGCTGCCCTGGGCAACTGCTCAGCAACCACAGCCGCTGTTCCCAGCTACCCAGCAGTTGAGAGGAATATCCTATATGTACTGGATTTCCTGGGCTCTCTGGGAGGTGGGAGCATGAGTGTCAGAGAGCCTTCTGACAAAATATGTTAGTATAAGCCTCAAACTTTTTTCTGGCTGGCAGACACCCCGCTCCTCTCCTGTGACTGATACAAGATGAATATTCAGAGACTGGAAGTCTTCCTTCCGGCCCTTTATCACCTGACAAAATCAGCAGGCAACATTAAGGGCCTGTACATCAAATACTATACCAAATTGAGTCCAAAGTGGGGCTCTGGAGACTGAGATGATCTGTGTTCAGGAAGACAGGACATTTTGTAAAACAAATAAGCAAATAATTGAACAAACAGTTTAAGATGGCATATACTAGTTTCCAAATGAGTGACTCAGACAGAAAGTACAGAAGTTTAAAACAAAACAAAACAAAAATCCTCTCGTTGCAGTCAAAGACTTTAGAGAGAAAGCTGAGGTTAAAGGAAAAATAGGACTTTGATAAGGTAGAAGTTAGGATAATACTCTAGGACTCAAAGACAGCATAAGTACCATTTTACAAGGGGAAAAACCCAATGCTGTTTAAAATATTCAAGGATTAAGGTTCATTAAAGAGGAATAGTAGGCATTTGGATTAGAAAATTAAGGCTCAGATTGTGTAGAGTCTTAAACTGCTAGAGTTAAGAAGGAATGGATGGTTGATGGTTTCTTGGCTGAAGGGTGAGGAGTTCAAAAGGGTGTTTTAAGATCCAAATGGTAGTGCCATGTACAGTGGATTAGAATTGGAAATGCAAGATGTGGGGTTAATACACAGTGCATTTTATTTTAAGGGGTATCATTCTTGAGCACTAACCATATAAGGAACTGGGCTGATTAAGATTGGGTTCTTACTAGATTAGCAAGTTTAATATTCAAGTTAACTTTCTAGATTTTCTAGATTTTCTGTGTTGCCCAGGCTGAAGTGCAGCGGCTGTTCACAGGCATGATCACAGTGCACTGCAGCCTTGATCTCCTGACCTCAAGCCATCTCTCTGCCTCATCCTCCCAAGTAGCTGGGACTACAGGCACACCACTATGCTCAGCTGTTTTTTAAAATACATTTTGAAGAATTGCAGGCCAGTAGTGCAGTTGGTATGATTGATAATGAGGAAAATATAGATTAATAATACCATACATTTTAAATGATTTTGAGATTTTTATTTGCCTGTGAATTTCTTAGGAGCCAATATTATGATGTGACTGATAAGGAACTTCTTTTAGTATTGGGCATCATCCTGTAGAATGGACATTGACACAGTGGAGCATGTCTAAAGGAGAGTAATGGGAGAGGAGGCAGGTGTGTGAAGGAACTGAAAAACATGTCTTGTAATAACTGCTGGGATGAACTTGAGGTATTTGACCATTAAAGAGAAGAGACTATGAAATATCAGTCTTCAACTATTTAAAAGTGCTTCTACATAAAGAAAGAATGGACTTGCATGAACATATCTGTTTATGCATTCTCATGTTGGTGAATATCTGGACTGTCACCAGTTTGTGAGGTATTATGAATAAACCTGCTGTGAATATTATTGTACAAGTTTGTAAGGATAAATGTTTTCGTTTTTCTTAGGTAGTTGGCAGTGAATGAAATTGTTCGGTCATAGAGTTAGGCATGTGTTTGGTTTTTGAAGAAACAATAAGACTTTTTTCCAAAGAGGTTGTACCATTTTATACTTCCACCAACAGTGTATTAGAGTTTCAGTTGCTCCACAGCTTCATCAACATTTGGCATTGTCATTTTTACTTTTAGCCATTCTAGTGGATATTTTCTGATAACAGTTTGAGTGTGTATTTCTCTGATGACTGATAATGTTGAGCACTTTTTAATGTACTGATTGTCCATTTATGTATCTTACTCTGAGAAGTATCTCTTCAAATCCTTTACCCATTTTTTTTTTTTTTTTCAGGCAAAGGGGCTGACTTTTATTACCAGTTTGTAGTTCTTTACATATCTTGTGACAGCAGTCCTTTATCAAACACATATTTTTCACATATTTTTCTCTCAGTTTGTGGCTTACCTGTTCATTGTCTTAGTGGAGAAATTTTAACTTTCTGATGAAGCCTAATTTATCCAATTTGTTTCTTTTTTTTTCGTTTTTTTCTTTTTTTTTTTTTTTTTTTTTTTTTTTTGACAGTGTTCTTGCATTTATTTATTTTTTTTAATTTTTTAAAATTATACTTTAAATTCTAGGGTACATGTGCACAACCTGCAGGTTTGTTACATATGTATACATGTGTCATGTCAATGTGCTGCCCCCGTTAACTAGTCATTTATTCACATTAGGTATATCTCCTAATGCTCTCTCTCCCCGCTCTCCCCACCCCACAACAGGCCCCCTGGTGTGTGATGTTCCCCACCCTATGTCCAAGTGTTCTCATTGTTCAGTTCCCATCTATGAGTGAGAAAATGTGATGTTTGGTTTTCTGTCCTTGCGATAGTTTTCTGAGAATGATGGTTTCCAGCTTCGTTCATGTCCCTACAAACGACACGAACCATCCTTTTTTATGGTTGCATAGTATTCCATGGTATATATATGCCACATTTTCTTAATTCAGTCTGTCATTGATCGACATTTGGGTTGGTTCCAAGTCTTTGCTATTGTGAATAGTGCCACAATAAACATATGTGTGCATGTATCTTTATAGCATGATTTATAATCCTTTGGGTATATACCTAGTAATGGGATGGCTGGGTCAAATGGTATTTCTAGTTCTAGATCCTTGAGGAATCACTACACTGTCTTCCACAGTGGTTGAACTAGTTTACAGTCCCACCAACAGTGTAAAAGCATTCGTATTTCTCCACATCCTGTCCAGCACCTGTTGTTTCCTGACTTTTTAATGATTGCCATACTAACAATGAGATGGCATCTCATTGTGGTTTTGATTTGTATTTCTCTGATGGCCAGTGATGATGAGCATTTTTTCATGTGCCTGTTGGCTGCATAAATGTCTTCTTTTGAGAAGTGTCTGTTCATATCCTTTGCCCACTTTTTGATGGGTTTGTTTGATTTTTTCTTGTAAATTTGTTTAAGTTCTTTGTAGATTCTGGATATTAGCCCTTTGTCAGATGGGTAGATTGTAAACATTTTCTCCCATTCTGTAGGTTGCCTGTTCACTTTGATGGTAGTTTCTTTTGCTGTGCAGAAGCTCTTTCGTTTAATTAGATCCCATTTGTCAGTTTTGGCTTTTGTTGCCATTGCTTTTGGTGTTTTAGTCATGAAGTTCTTGCCCATACCTATGTCCTGAATGGTATGGCCTAGGTTTTCTTCTAGGGTTCTTATGATTTTAGATCTAACATTTAAGTCTTTAATCCATCTTGAATTAATTTTAGTATAAGGTGTAAGGAAGGGATCCAGTTTCAGTAACCAAAACAGCATGGTACTGGCACCAAAACAGAGATATAGACCAATGGAACAGAACAGAGCCCTGAGAAGTAATACCACATATCTACAACCATCTGATCTTTGACAAACCTGACAAAAACAAGAAATGGGGAAAGGATTCCCTATTTAATAAAGGGTGCTGGGAAAACTGGCTAGCCATATGTAGAAAGCTGGAACTGGATCCCTTCCTTACATAGTTTTTTTCTTTTATGTTTATTGTCTGTGTCTTAAGAAACCTTTGGCTACTCCCATGTCATGATGATATTGTCCTGTGTTTTCTTCTAGAAGCTTTATCCCTTTGGTTTTTGTATTTGGTTCTATTAATCTGGTTAAATTAAAATCCATTTATTGTATGAGTCGAGGCCAAATTCAATTTTTTACTTATGGATATCTAATTATTGCAGAACTATTTGCTGAAAGACTCTCTTTTCTCCCACTGGATTGCTTGAACAATATATCTATATGGATTTATTTTTGGAGTTTCATTTGCGTTTATTTGATTATAATATAAGTCTTCAAACTCTGTTATTTTTTAAGCTTACTATGGACATGCTGTGTTCTTTGCATTTCTATATAAATTTTAGAATCAACTTGTTAGTTACTACGAAAGAAAGAAAAAGAAAAAAGAAAAGCCTGGTGGGATTTTGAAAGGGATTAGGTTGAATGCTTATGTCAGTTTGGGATATGTTTTAGCAATACTAAATATCACAATCTGTGAACGTGGATTTTCTGTTTTTTGTATTTATGAAATATCTCTTTTTCTTACTGAAAATACTGTACATTATGAAGTCCATTTATCTGATTGATTTAGCCATTCCAGCCATGTGATTACTGTTTACATAATATGTTTTTCTTTCCACTTTCTTTCAATATATTTGTATGTTTCTGCAGGCATACTTCAGAGATATTGCAGGTCTGTTTCCACACTGCCATATTGAAGTGAATATTGCAATAAAGCGAGTCACACAAATTTTCTGGTTTCCTGCTGCATATAAAAATTATGTTTACACTATACTGTAGTCTATAAGTTTACAATGGCATTATGTCTAAAACATGTACATACCTTAATTTTAAAATATTTTTTTAAATGCTAATTACCATCTGAGTCATTAGCACGTCATAAATCTTTTGCTGGTGGAGGGTTTTGCCTCAATGTTAATGGCTACTGATTGATCAGGGTGGTGGTTGCTGAAGGTTGGGGTAGCTGGGGCAATATCTTAAGATAAGACAACAGTGTGAAGTTTGCCACAATGATTGGCTCTTCCTTTCTTGAAAGATTTCTCTGTAGCATGTGATATTGTTTGATAGCATTTACCCATAGCAGTACTTCTTTCATAACTGAAGTCGGTTCTCTCAAACCCGGACACTGCTTTATCAGCTAAGTTTATGGAACTAAGTCTAAGTCTTTTGTAGGAGTTTTTGTGGTTATTTTTTTAAATGTTCACAGCATCTTCACCAATGTAGACATCTTCTCAAGAAACCACTTTCTTGGTTCATCCATAAGCAACAACTCTCACCCATTGAAGTTTTATCATGAGATTGAGCAGTTCAGTCACATCTTCAGGCTCCAGTTTTAGTTCTTCTGCTATTTATCCCACTGAAGTCTTGACCGCTCAAAGCCATTCATGAGAGTTGGAATCAACTTCTTCCAAACTCCTGTAAATGTTGATATTTTGATCTCTTCACATGAATCACAAATGTTCTTAATGGCTTCTAGAATAATGAATCCTTTCCAGAAGATTTTCATTTACTTTCCTTAGATCCGTCAGAGAAATCACCATGTATGGGAGCAATAGTCTTATGAAACATATTTCTTAAGTAATAAAACTTGAAAGTTGAAATTACTCCTTGAATTGTGCTGCAGAATGGATTTTGTTAGCGGTCATGAAGACAATGTTCATCTTTTCTTACTTCATCAGAGCTCTTGGGTGACCAGATACATTGTCAATGAGCAGTAATTATTTTGAAGGGAATCTTTTTCTGAATAGTAGGTCCCAACACTGGGCTTAAAATATTCAATAAACCATACTGTAAATGGATGTGCTGTCATCTAGGCTTTGTTGTTCCATTTATAGAGTGTAAGCAGAATAGATTTAGCATAATTCTTCAGGATCCTGATTTTTAGAATGGTACATGAACACTAGCTAAAACTTAAAATCACCAGCTGCATGAACCACTAACAAGAGAGTCAGCTTTGAAGCTTTGAAGCCAGGCATTGGTTTCTCCTCTCTAGCTATGAATGTCCAAGATGGCATCTTCTTCTAATAGCCATTTCATCTACAATGAAAATCTGTTGTTACATGTAGCCATCTTCATCATTGATCTTAGCTAAACCTTCAGGATAACTTACTACAGTTTCTACATAATCATTCGCTACTTCACCTTGCACTTTTGTGTAATAGAGATGCCTTCTTTCCTAAATCTTATGAACCAGTCTCTGGTAGCCTCTAACTTCTCTTTTGTATGTTTCTCATCTCTCTCGGGCTTCACAGAATTAAAGAGTGTTAGTGCCTTGCTCTGGATTAGGCTTTGGCTTAAGGAAGTGTCGTGGCTAGTTTGATCTTCTATTCATCCCACTGAAACGTTCTCCATATCAGCAATAAGGCTGTTTTACCTTCTTATCATTTGTGTGTTCAGTAGACCAGCATTTTTTAATTTTCTTCAAGAACTTTGCCTTGGCACTCACAGCTTGGCTATCTGGGGCAAGAGGGCTAGCTTTTATCCTGTCTTGGCTTTCAACATGGCTCCTTCACTAAGCTTAATCATTTGTAGCTTTTGATTTAAAGTGAGAGACATGTAACTCTTCCTTACATCGGAAATACTTAGAAGCCATTGTAGGGTTGTTAATTGGCCTAATTTCAGTATCGTTGTGTCTCAGGGAATAGGGAGGCCTGAGGGAAGGGAGAAAGATGGAGGAACAGTTAGTCAGTGGAGTAGTCAGAACAGACACATTTATTAAATTTGCTATCTCATATGAATACAGTTCGTGGCCCCCCAAGACAATTATAATAGTAACACTAAAGATCACAGATCACCATAACAGATAAAATAATAATGAAAACATTTGAAATACTGTGAAAAGTACCAAAATATGACACAGAGACATAAAGTTGGACACATGCTTTTGGAAAAATGGCCCTGACAGATTTGTTTGATTTTGGATTACCACAAACCTTAAGTTTGCAAAACATATAACATATTTGAAGCACAATAAAACAAAGTGCAATAAAGTGAGGTATGCCTGTATTGAAAGATAAATGTAATGTATTTAAAGTCATCTCTTATAGTCAGCAAATAATTGGGTCATGCTTCTTTATTCTTCCTTTCTGTCTGTATCTTTTTTTTTCTTTTTTTTTTTCTTTTTTTTTTTTTTTTTTTTTTTTTTTTTTTTTTAGACAGAGTCTTGCTTTGTCTTCCAGGCTGGAGTATTGTAGCATGATCATAGCTCATTGCAGCCTGAATCTCCCAGGCTCAAGCAATCCTCCCACTTCAGCCTCCTGAGTAGCTGGGACTACAGGCATGCACCACTACGACTAGCTAATTATTGTATTTGTTTTGTAAAGGCAGGGTTTCACCATGTTGCCCAAGCTATTCTCAAACTCCTGGGCTCAAGCAGTCTACCCACCTCAGCCTCCCACAGTGCTGGGATTATAGGCATGAGCTGCCGTGCCCTCCCCCCATCTGTATCTTAATTGTAGTCCATAATTCTGTGATATTTGATGTATTAATTCACGTGGTTGGATATAGGGTAACTTTTCCTATTTGTTTTCTGCGTATTTCCTCTGTTATTGTTCATCTTTTTATCTTTCTTGTCTTCTTTTGGGTTGTATGTTTTTTTAGAAATTCCTTTGAATTTACATATTGATTTCTTTATGATATCTTTTTGCATCCTTTTTTCAGTAGTCATGTTAAGGATTACAATGTACATCCTTAAATGTTCAGTGTACTTGGGAGTTATACTACTTAACTCACATAGAATGTAAGACTCTTGTATATATATATAGGTCCATGTCCTTTATGCTATAATTGTCATGCATACTACTACATCTATATATATAAGCCATAATACCATAATTTTTGTCTTAATCTAGTGTGTTTTAATGAAACTAAGAGAAAAAATAGAGCTTCACTTGATCTTAGCCAAAAGGCTGAGAAGCAATTAAAAAAATAGAGCTTAATGTTTACCATTCCCATTGTTCTTTATTTCTCTTTCATAATTGGAGTTTTCTTGTATCATTTTCTTTTCTATTCTGCTAAATTTTGTTTAACATTTGTTGTAGTGCAAGTTAGCTAGTGATGGTTATCTTAGTTTTGATATTTCTGAAAAAGTCTTTACTTTTTCTTCATTCTTGGATGATATTTCATTAGATAGAATTCTGTCTCGAAAGTTTTATTTTTCAGTATTTTAATGATGTCATTCCACTCTTTTCTCTATCTGTTGTTTTCAGTTATAAGTCAGTAGATTTATGTTACTGTTTCCCTGTATCTAATATGTTGTTTTCTCTGGATGCTTTCGGAATTATAGCTTTTGATTTACTTCTGATGTTCAGCTGTTTGGCCATGATATCCATAAACATGGTTTTCTTTGTATTTATCCTGCTGAAAATTCACTGAGATTCTTGAATCTTAAATCTCTTGAATCAAAGACAGTGTATGTCTTTAACCAAATTAGGGGACTTTTTGGCAGTTATTTCTTTAGATTTTTTTCTGCCTTATTCCCTCTCCTTCACTTCTGAAACTCCAAGTACATTGTATTAGTTACTTTGATATTATTCCATAGGTAACTCAGGTGCTTTTTAATTCCTCTTTTAATGTTTTCTCTCTATTCTTCAGATTGGAGCAATTCTATTGAACTTTATCTTCTATACATTTCTTTCTGTCAGCTCCAATCTAGTGTGACACCCATCTAATAATATTTTATTTCTGATATTTTATTTTATACTTCTAGAATTTGTATTCGATTTTTTATAGTTTCCATTTATCTATCATTATTTTTTATTTGTCCATTTGTTACAAATGTATTTTATTTTGTGCTTTTGAGCATGGTTAGAATTGCTGTTGTAAAATTCTTGGTTGCAAAATTAAATATATGAATTTTCTTGTCATGCTTTCTTGTGTTTTTGCGTGTCTGGTAATTTTGAAGTGTATAGTGGACCTTGTGAGTCGTATACATCATAGGCATTTTGGAATTCTGTTATATTCCTGTGAACATATTGTTATTATTGGTGGTGGTGGTATTGTTGGTATATGTGTTCAGCAGGGAAGTTACTTTTCTAGACTCACCTGTAAACTTTGAAATCCTCTTCAGTGGCAGCAACTAGAATGTCTTTTCATTTCTTTTTGCTTTAGTGGGATTGCATGCATTTCATACCATACAGGAAGAACTTAGAGGTTAGTAAAAGATTTGAGGAAAGCCATACATGATGGCACTTGTTATTTCAGCTACTCAGGAGGCTGAGATAGGAAGATCACTTTAGCCTAGGAGTTTGAGACTAGCCTGGGCATAGTGAGACTCCATCAGTCCCCATTCACAAAAAAAGATTTGGGTAAAATTTGTACACTGAATTTGGGGCTCCCCCTCTTTCTGTTCTGTCCCTTTGGGGATTTCCTTTCTTATTCTGCACCTACTGTGATTGTCCAAACTCTGGCATCTCATTTATCAAGGATCTAAGATTGTATGTTAGCCACTCCTCTACCCACTGGATCCTGCCCTTAGACTAAAACTGTAAAGACAGGAAATCCACCCACTGACATTCCCTTCTAAAAGTACATACTACCGTTTCCAGTTTCAGTCTGGTTTTGATCAGTCTTCAGTGCTTTCATATACTTGTTTTTTTTTTTTTAATTACCTATTCAAAGCTTGTAAGAATTTCAGCTATTGTACTCTGCAGCTCATTCAGTAACTAAAACTGTGGTAACAAAATGTTACCTACAAGACCTCTTCAGTTAATTTGATTCACAAAGTATGTGAGAAGGAGCTGTAATTAACCTAGTGATATGTATACATAAATTAATTTTTTATAAGTTTTTAGAAATTCTTGACATTTTTCTCTGTATATTTAAACATTTATGCCCTGATCCTGCTGAAAACTATTAAATTGGAGTTATTTTACAACAAAGTTTTCCTGAGGAAAGTATTATCCCAGTCTATGTCTGTATTCTCTTGAATTTGAAATTAGTGGCATCAGAATTAATAATGTTCCACTTCAAAGGCTTTAATTATTTTTCTACTCATTTATACACTTCTTTCTATATTCAGACTTTTGCCGTATTTTGAGTTTTACTCACTGGAAACTTCAGCTGTGATGCTATAATGGTTCAAGTAATCCTGCATATAATAATAAAATTTCTACCCTCACTATGTGTATTACAAGCCAAGAGATTTGACATGTAGTTTTATCTGTAATACATAGTTATATCTGTAATACTGTTGTTGTAGCATTGGACATGTCCCATATTTTCACTCTTTCATCTATAAAATTGTGTAGGAGTCAGAAACATTTAGAATAGGCCATTCTTATGTCCCATCCAGAGATAATAATGTATGAATCCTTGAATTTAGTAAACCTCTATTATTTTTTCCTTAAACACCTTTCTGGTTTTAATTAAAGAAAAGCTTTTTTAGTCACCTGTAAAGAAAACCCCATCAGACTAACAGCAGACTTCTCAGCAAAACCTTACAGGCAGGCTAGGAAATAATGGGATGGCATTTTCAAAGTACTGAAAGAAGAAAAAACTGTCAGCCAAGAATTTTGTATACAGTAAGATTAAGCTTCATAAATGAAGGAGAAATAGCTTTTCCCAGTTAAGCAAACACTGAGGGACTTCATCACACTAGTCTGACCTTACACAAAATGCTCAAAGGAGTCCTAAACATGGAAACAAAAGGTTAATATTCACCATCATACAAAGACACAAAAGTATAATTCACAGGCCTTATAAAATATCACACAAGAAGGAAGAGAAACAAATCAAATGGCAATTTGGCAGAATTCCACCAAATAACAAAGACAAAAAGAAACAAAGAATTTGTCAAACAACTAGAAAATAATTAACAATATCACAGAAGCAAAACCTCACATATCAATATTAACCTTGACATAAACAGATTAAATGCTCTACTTAAAAAATATAGATTGGCAGAATGGATAGAAAAAAAAAATCATTTAACTATATGTTGCTTACAAAAACTCACTTTACCTGTAAAGACATATATGGACTGAAAGTGAAATGGAGGAAAAAGATATTTCGTGCAGATAGAAAGCAAAAGTGAACAGCAGTAGTTATACTTAGATAACACAGAGTTTATATCAAAAACAGAAAAAAAGACAAGGTCATTACATAATAATAAGGGAATCAATTTAGCAAGAGGCTAAAACAATTCTAAGTATATATGCACCCAACACCGGAAGGCTCAGATTCAAGAAACAAATATTACTAGACTTAAACAAATATAGACATATTACTAGACCTAAAGAGATAGACAGCAATACAGTAATAATGGGCAACTTCAACACCCCACTGACAGCATTAGTCAGATGGTTGAAACAGAAAGTCAGCAAAGACATATTGGACTTAAATTGGACTTTAGACCAAACGGACTTCAACAATCATTTACAGAACATTCTACCAACAACTACAGAATATGCATTCTTCTTATCAGCACATGGAACATTCACCAAGATGGATATCACATCTTAGGCCACTAAACAAGTCTTAAGAGATTTTTAAAATCAAGTATCTTCTCAGACCACAGTGGAATAAATCTGTAACCACTAACAAGAGGAACTTCAGAAAGCATAAAAATACATGGAAATTAAACAACAGGCTCTGGAATTATGGGATTAGTGAAGAAATTAAGACACATTAAAAGATTTTTTAAAACAAATGAAAGTGGAAATACAACACACCGAAACCTGTGGTATACAGCAGAAGCAGTGCTACAGGGAAGTTTGTAGCATTAAATGCTTTTATATCAAAAAAGCAGAAAGATCCCAAATTGATGACCTATCATTCTGTCTCAAGGAATTAGAAAGCAAGAAAATACCAAACCCAGAATTATCGGAAGAAAAGAAATAACAAAGACCTGAGCAGAACTAAATAAAAATAAAGACAAAAAATACAAAAGATTAAGGAAATTAAAAGTTGGTTCTTCAAAAAGATAAACAAAATTGGTAAATTGCTAGCAAGATTAACCAGGAAGAGAGAGGATCCAAATAAAACCAGAAATGAACAAGGAGATATTACAACTGATACCACAAACATACAAAAGATTGTCACAGACTATTATGAGCAACTATACACTCACAAACTAGAAAACCTAGAAGAAATGGATAAATTCCTGGAAACATACAACCTCCCAATATTGAACCCAGAAGAAACAGAAATCCTGAATAGACCAATAACAAGTAGCAAGACTGAATCAGTAATTTAAAAATCTCCCAACAAAAAAGAGCTCAGGACCAGATGGATTCACAGCCAAATGTGTACAAAGAAGAGCTAATACCAGTCCTCCTGAACCTGCCCCAAAAAATTAAGGAGTAGGGAATTCTTCATAAATAATTATATGAGGTCATTACCATCCTGATACCAAAACCAGGCAAGGACACAACAAAAACAGAAAACTACAGACCAATATCCCTAATGAACACAGACTCCAAAATCCTCAACAAAACGCTAACAAACCAAATCTACTAGCATATCAAAAAGATAATTACTATGATCGAGTGAGTTTTATACCAGGGATGCAAGGATGGTTCAACATACCCAAATCAATAAATACAATACATTACATAAACAGAATGAAAGACAAAAATCATGATTATCTCAATAGGTACAAAAAAGCACTTGATACAATTCAGCATCCCTGCATTATAAAAACCCTCAACAAACTAGGCATAAAAGGAATATACCTCACAATAATAAAGGCCATATACTACAAACCCACAGCCAACATCTTACTGAAGTGGAAAAAGTTGAAAGCATTACCTCAAAGAACTGTAACAAGACAATGATGCCCACTTTAACCACTCCTATTCAACACAGTACTGGAAGTCCTAACCAGAACAATAAAGCAGGAGACAGAAATAAAAGTTATCCAGATTGGAAAAGAGGAAGTAAAATTACTCCTGTTTGCTGATTATATGATCTTATGTGTAGAAAAACCTAAAGATTCCACCAAAAAACTTTCAGATTTGATAAATGAATTCAGTTTGAATATGCAAAATCATTGTACAAAAATCAGTAGTGTTTATGTTCACCGATAATCTAGCTGAGAAAGAAATCAAGAAGGCAATCCCATTTAAAGTACTATAAATAAAATAACAAAATATTTAGTAATATTTAACCAACGAAATGAAAGATCTCTACAAAGAAAACTACAAACCAGCGATGAAAGTAATTGTAGAGGATACTGACAAATGGAAAACCATCCCATGCTTACGGATCAGAAGAATTAATGTCATTAAAATGATTATACTGCCCAAAGCATTGTACAGATCCAGTGTAATCTCTATCAAAATACCAACCCCATCTTTTACAGAATTAGAAAAAAAAATCCTAAAATTCATATAGAACGAAAAAAGTGCTCAAATAGGCAAAACAATCTTAAGCAGAAACAACAAAGCTGAAGACATTACATTTCCTGACTTCAGATTATACTATGAGGCCATAGTAACAAAATAGCATGGTACTGATGTAAAAATAGACGCATAGATCAATGGAGGAGAGTAGGTAACCCAGAAATAAAACCATATTTTACAGCCAACTAAATTTTGCCTAAGTTAACGAAAACATACACTGAAGAAAGGACACCCTCTTCAGAAAAAAGAGCTGGGAAATTGGATCAGCATATGCAGAAGAATGAAACTGGTCCCCTATCTCTTACCATATACAAAAAGCAACTCGAGATGGAATAAAGACTCAAAGGTAAGACCTGAAACTATAAAAAAATACTCAACATAAACCTGGGGAAAACTCTTCTGGACATTGGTCTAGGTGAAGAATTCATGACTAAGACCTCAAAAGCACAGGTTAAAAAAAGAAAAAAGAAAAACAGACAACAGGACTTAACCTAAAAAGCTACTACTGTGTGGTAAAAGAAATAAGATAGTGATAGGAGGCTGAGGCAGGAGAATCGCCTGAACCCAGGAGGCAGACGTTGCAGTAAGCTGAGATTACACCACTGCACTCCAGCCTGGGCTACAGAGTGAGACTCCGCCTCAAAAAAAAAAAAAAAAAGATAGTGAGCAAAGAACCTGCAGAATGGGAGAAAACATTTGCAAAGTATGCATCCAACAGGGGACTAACAGCCAGAATTTATAAGGAACTCAAACAGCTAAGCAGCAACAACAACAAAAAGAAACACCAAGTAATCCCGTTTAAAAACTAGTCAAAGGACATGAATAGGCATTTTTTAAAATAAGACATACCGATGGCCAACAGACATGTAAAGAAATGCTCAGCATCGCTAATCATCAGAGAAATGCAAATTAAAACCACAATGAGCTATTTTACACCAATCAGAATGGCTATTATTAAAGAGAAAATAACATGTTGGTGAGGATATGGAGAAAAGAGAACTCATGTAAACTGTTGTTGGGAGTGTAAATTAGTACAACTTCTATTGAAAACAGTATGGAATTTTTGTTGTTGTTGTTGTTGTTGTTTTGTTTTTGAGATGATGTCTCGCTGTGTTACCCAGGCTGAAGGGCAGTGGTGTGATCTCGGCTCACTGCAACCTCCACCTCCCAGGTTCAAGCGATTCCCTTGCCTCAGTCTCCCGAGTAGCTGGGATTACAGGCAAGCGCCACCACACCTGGCTAATTTTAATATTTTTAGTAGAGACAGGGTTTCACCACATTGGCCAGGCTCGTCTCAAACACTTGACCTCTCGTGATCCACCCGCCTCGGCCTCCCAAAGTGCTGGGATTACAGGCATGAGCCACTGCACTCAGCCAGTATAGCTATTTCTGAACTGAAGATAGAACTATCATTCACTCCAGCAATCTCATTGCCGGGTATCTAGTCAAAGGAAAAGAAATCATTACATCAAAAAGATACCTCCTCTCATATGTTTATTTGCACCCCTATTTACTTTAGCAAAGATGCAGTCAACCTAAGTTTCCATCAACAGATGAATAGGTAAAGAGAATGTGGCATGTATACACAATGGAGTAATATTCAGAAATGGAAAAGAATGGGTCAGGTGCAGTGGCTCATGCCTGTAATTCCAGAACTTTGGGAAGCCGAGGCAGGTGGATCACCTGAGGTCAGGAATTTGATACCATCCTGGCTAAAGTGGCAAAACCCTGACTCTACTGATATAAAAATAGACACATAGTTCAATGGAGGAGCATAGGTAACCCAGAAATAAAACCTTATTTTACAGCCAACTGTAAATTTTGGGCCATTAGCCAGGCGCAGCGGGTGTGCCTGTAGTCCCAGCTATTTGGGTGACTTAAGCATGACAGAGGTTGCAATGAGTCGAGATCGCACCACTGTACTCCAGCCTGGGGGACACAGCAAGATGCTGTCTCAAAAAAGAAATAAGGAATGAAATAATATTTTTTACAACAACATGGATGGAACTAGAGGCAATTATCTTATGTGAAACAGCTCAGAAACAAAGTCAAAATTGCATGTTCTTACTTATAAGTGAGAGCTAAATAATGTGTATACACAGAGGTAGAGTGTGGAGTGATAGACAATGGAGATTTGGAACGTTGGGAGTAAGTAGGGGTAGATGATGAGAAATTACTTAATGGGTAACTATGTTACTCAGGAAATAGATATCCTAAAAGCTCTAACTTTACCACTCTGTAATCTGTGCATGTAACTTAATCACACTTGTACTGTACACATTTATACAAATAAAAGCTTTTTCTAGTTATGTAAGAACTACATTTTAACAGTTACCATCTCAAACTTTTAAATGAGAAAATTACATATGTCCTACACTATATCCTTTGGCCAATGAATGGCCCACCTTCATGTGAAAAACATTCTCCATAAGGATGAAACTTTGGAGGAGCTATATGTGTAACAGGAGAAAGATGATACTTCCTTGGCCAGATCACATCAACTTTTGTGGTCTGCAAAATGTGAATAATAGTAGTACTAGCCTTTCAGTTGCTCTAGTCTGAGGTGAGTGTTACTTCTCTATAATTATTGAAGATTTTACATTTAGCAAAAGATCTAGTTTGCCATTATAGATGTGGAAAGAATAAGATGCAATTGAATGAAATTCTAGATCCTTCTTAAACACTGACTCTGGTAAGGGGAAGGCTGAGAAAGGATAGGACACTTACCCTGCCAAGAACTTTTAAGTTGGGAGGAAAAGGCTCAGTGAGAGATCCTGGGGCAACCTAAGTTTCAGTATAACTTCCTGTACCACAGTTGAGAGTTTAAACTGCTAAGAGATTTTGTTCATTGTAAACCAGCAAAGAAAAACA